>NW_027526228.1:275000-650000 GCF_048455015.1 Haemaphysalis longicornis
ACCGTCTCGCGGAATACTTTACTCTGTGAGATTGTTCCAAGCTCAGGCATTTGGCCGTGGGAGGATAGATCCGGCGGGACAGCAAGTAATGGGTGGGGGATATTATGACATACAATCAGATGACCCGTCCGCGCGGGACGGACTGACCCGCGCTTACCGGACTTCGTGGTAAGGAAACCGGCTCAGCTCAGTCCTGATGGTAAGTCCTCGGACTAGGCCATTGCTCGCGTAGTTTCCCTCGAGCCAAGAATAAGCGGGGGTTAAGGCCACTTTCACTGAGGATTTACGGGGGTTTCTGAGCAAACGTTTGAACACCGTTTGGGATACGCGTCGAGCGTCAAAATTTTGGATTGCTGTTTTAATATCTGTAAGGATTGCTACAGGTAGGGGGAGGGGTGTAATTAATCGGCCAGTGCTATCGCCGCCTTTTCCGCTGGTTCCTGGTAGGGCGTCTGGACTGTGATATTATCAAACGTGTTGGCGTTTAGGCAATTTCCAACGGCGAATGTGGTAAAAGCCTCCTGCTGCCTGTACTCTGCAACTTCAATGTACAAGACTGCTGGATCAGTTCTGTATTTCTTGTGCCGGGCGTGGGCTCGTTGCACCCTGCCATGGGGCCGGAACGTGGTTTGGCTACAGTGTTAGAGTGAATATATGGCGGAACAGTCATCGCGTCATGATATGATGTGGTATTTTATTCGAGTTTTTTTGAGGATGTAGGTTCTCTTTGGGTGCGAATGAGGCATTCCGATTGCCCCTTTAGGTAGGCCTAGACTAGCTCGCAGGCCTTTCTGTGAAGGCTTGACCCTTCCAGTCGGTCAGTGGACGTGCGGGGAGAACGACGCAGCGCTGCCTCGTAGGGGGGTCTAATTGGGGCATGAAATTTGTTGGTTTCAGCAGCTCTTACTTTAAACTAGAGGTAGAGTAAGCTAATCTGCTGTTGACGAAAGCTTGGAACAAGTGAATCATGTCTTCTGGGTCAGGCCTGAGTTCTTATTTGTGGCACTCTTGAGCAGACCAATAGTTGGTTCACGCGTCCTTTTAGTGTTTGGAAAAGTGGGTGATTAAGTCTACGGGATTGTACTTGTAGCCCTAGAACTTACAGTACCTTGATCTCTGGCATCTCTTTACGTTCAATGTGGAGTTTGATGTTGAAAGAGTGACGTTTTTTTGTTTGGGTAAATGAAAAGTAGCTCAGATTTTCTGGAGAGCTGGCCAACCCCGCTCTCCGTGCCGCTTTTACCACCACTTCTGTGCCCCTTTGCAGTATTTCTTAGATGCGGCCAGCACTCCCCTGTTAATCCCGAGGGTGATGCTGCTTGCATAGAGGCAGTAGTAGAGATGAGGATCCCGTTCTCTCATGGGGTGTCTATGATGGAAAGGTTAGAAAGGAATAGAGGCAGTACGTCTCCTTGCGAAGTGCCACGATTGCCTAGGGATAATGTGTCTCACACAAGTCTGTCCAGGTTATAGTGGCTGCCGGGTTTTACGAGAACTTTCTAACGTATTTGTACGCATTCTGGCATGGATTGACCACGGATTGACCTTTCTGGCATGGATTGACCAATATGGCTGCATCCGAGACGTTGCCACAGACTTTTGTCAGGTCCAGGGCCAATATCTACGACGGTTGGGGTCTGATAATATGTTTTGATCGCTGTATAATGATCTCTTGTGTGGAGAAACCACTTTTGAATCCCGTCATCGTGAGACAATATGAGAAATGCGCGATATCGCAGGTAAAGCCACTATACTTTTACGTTCGAGGAATACTAGGAGACGAGGGTACTTCGAAAACTAGTCTGGCATATGAATAGCACAGTGGTCGAGTCACCGCCCGTTACAGTGTTTACACGGCTGGAACTCACATTACGATTCCACCATGTTTTTTAGAGACGCGTGCACTTTTGAGGTAAACCGCTGCTGAAAACAGCCTGTTTTACTCTTTATGAGGCGCACACTGCTTTTGCATGAGGCAAATAGAACACCTAATATATTCTCAGGCCGTACAACGTCTGAACTCTGCACCTCCCCGTGCAGTACGCGCGTATTTAGTAAACTATTCTTAAACGGTTTGATTCCTCGTCCCTTCTAAGCACGAAATTGACAAGGACGTTGCCTGTAACACGCAACCAGGTCTCACCAATTATAATATTCCCGAACTATTCATCATTAACAGCTCTATACTTCACTTTGAAAAACGGTGTGTCAATGTACGTCCTACAGTGTATTTTTTTCCAATTTTCTTACTTCAACCGTCAACGCGGTATTCTTTACGCAATTTCAAATTTCTCCGTAAACCGAGACCAATGTTGTACATTAACCAGACGCTAACCGGGTGGCGTCTTATGTCAGGCGCACCTCGAGAAACGGCTCCCAGTTCCTCCTGTTGTTGTGGATCCGTTGTTACGACCAGCCACAATTATATTGACAAATTGTTTGTAAATGGGCACTTCACGTATCGACAAACAACGGCCCTAACAACAATCCGGTTCTTCAAAATTAGCGAGGCTCTTAAGCCCTTAACGTAATCCCCTTGAATGGGTTCAAACGTTTTTTGAAACCTATAAAGGTTCAGTCGCACTAACACGATATCATCATAACTCTATTGTCTCTGCTCAGGCGCACCTAAAGGCACAGCGACCAGCCCCTGCTATTTTTAGTTAGTATCAGTACCAACCCGCCAACTTTATTACCATAACATATCAGTTGATGTACGCCTAGCTGTTTTGTGGGTTGTCAAATAAGCTTTGAGAAGTTGACCCCAATTGTTCACTACAAGCTAGACAATATTTAAAGTGTGCTATAACTTGTGAAA
Source organism: Haemaphysalis longicornis (assembly GCF_048455015.1). Classification (NCBI taxonomy): domain Eukaryota; kingdom Metazoa; phylum Arthropoda; class Arachnida; order Ixodida; family Ixodidae; genus Haemaphysalis; species Haemaphysalis longicornis. The sequence continues at coordinate 277,819 of NW_027526228.1, forward strand.
CAGTTTTGAACAGTTTTAACTTATATAATTTATTTCCACCGAAGCAGTTTCTGTTCGGCTCCGACATTCTTTATTTACCGTTCGTGAAAGCGTAGGGCGAGGAGCGAGAAGGAAAGCGAGAAGGCGAAGGAAGGAAGTTGGATGGAAGGCGGCGGGGTCCTGCTGCCGGAAACACCTAAGCTATGTGTACCTTCGCATAGCTGAATGTTGTTTCGGAAGCTCGCCGCTATAGTCAGTTACAAGTTAAAAACAGAAACGAAAGCTTATTCGTCTCGCTACCACCCCCGCATGTTTGTTCAAAACGCCGAGAATAATCTGAACACGAGCTCCCTTTTCAATCGCATTTTAAAAAGAAGCTCCGAAGAAGAATGGGACTATACTAGGTAGTTGCGAGCTGCATGTAGGTGAGTTAATTGACGGTGCATTTTTGAGTCATATGTGTGGCGGGCGTCGGCATCATGGAAGCAATAAAACACGAAAAAGACTTTCGGTGGTATTTTGTGGTCGCTTGAACGAGGGAACGTGTTTCTTTGTACTCAGAATAATGTCGGATTAATTCCTGATTCCACACTTCAGGCGGCCGTTTTTCATCACTGTTACTTCAGTAAAACGCATAGGAATTCTATGACGGTTTCAGCTAGAACGTTAGACTAAAAACGCTGCCCCCGGAAGAATTGTGCACATTTTCGTAATGCGACGATGTTGTCATTGAATCTGCAATTGCAAACGGCTTGAGAATGCGACTTCTGCCCTGTTAAATTTATGAAATGTATGTGAGGCGTCGTGAATGAACAAGGTAAGTCAATCAAGCAGACCCAACACATTGAAATAGTTATCTGCTAATTATACAGTTTTTCCTGATTATTTTTAAATTTAACAAACACTAACCACAAAGCCAATTCTTTCATTTTACTAGGCCTATCTGCCGCCTCTGTACACGAGAGTTTGTACGAAAGCCATGCTTGGTATAGAAGCCGGCGACGCTCTCTGTCAACCACCACCGCATGTTTCAATAATCGCGCGTTGTGACGTTTTTTCTTCTACACGCCCCGTCTTCACGGGTTGGTATGGGCGGAGTGGTACAGACAACTGTGCGGGTTCGTGGCTGCTGCCGTTTTGTAGTTTTGGCTGACTGTAGTAGTATTTTCATGAGTTGTTGATTATTTCAGGCGTTTTTTTTACGCAGGGCGCTGAGGCCGGCCAAAGGGTTGGTCAGCCGGCGCAAGAATTTAGAATTCATGTGGTCTAGAGAAATAAGACCCGAAAGATTCAATTCTTTTATTATAGTGCATCGCATTGACCATTATACAGGGCGGAAAAAAGGGCGAGGCAACAGAGAAGCAAAACTTGGCTGTTCGCTGTTTTTTTTCGATGACTCCTCGTGGAGCTGTTCGATTAACGATGCACGCGGATTGTTGAACGGCCCAAATTTTTGTATTACGGTGTAACACTTTTCAGCTAATATATCCAGATTACTGAGCGTGGCCTATCTTGCCTATGGACCTGGCTGCGCGCACTGGGCGCAAGTCCTAAGGCACAGTGGCTGCGAAAGAAGGTGCTAGACCCACACTCACTCAGTGGGTGCACTCGCTCATCCACATTTTTACCGCGTCTATGAAGCAATCAGTTCAAACAGATGCTTATGTTCTTTGCGTCACTGGCGCGGACAGCGGTGCTGTGTCGTAAACAGATTATGAAACTTTATCTGAAGCCCACCTGGAGCCTTCTGAAATAAAGTTTTGTTTTGTTATGTTATCTAGAGCCCACCTTGTCATTTCAGGGGTAACTGAGCCTCGCAAGCGACGACCATCTACAGACGACGAGCAACCCGAGACGAAACGCCTTCGTGCCGACAATGGTGGGTGGTTAAACATTTATGGGGTATCTTAATAAGAATACACGAGGGATATGCAGATACTTCCCCTTCAGGGAACAGCCCTTACAAATACTACATGTGGATCCCTATTGCAGAACCCCGTTGGCGTGGCCCGCTGCCCGGACTCGCACAGCGAAGTCTCTGTTGGCCTGGAGGTAAGAGCAGCCAAGCAGGATCGCTTTCCTGTCCTTCCGGGTTGGGTTAGGGCTAGGGCGTATGGTAGGCTTGGAGGGGCATGCCCCCACCATGTGGTAGATGTCCGGAGATTCCCCCCCTACAGTGCGAGCTACTGCCGGAAAAGGGGGTATCAATGTGTTTGAGAGCTGCCCAACCAAAGGGGATGGGTGTGTAGAGTCGGACTAAAAGCCCCTCCTTCGATTTATTTAAAGGAGCCATGGACGCGAAATAGAAGTTTGGTTCATTCGAAAGGTTGCCTCGTTAGAATAACACTGACATCACCCAAACTTTACAGAAATATGCTATATAGTAAGGCAAACACAAAATAGGCATGAGACACTCTGGCTAATTTTGCGTACAGAAATTTTGATGTGTTGTGGGAAACTCCTTGTGATTACCATTCCCAACGCAAATAAACAGACTATAAGCTTGCCGAACAAGGTATTTTAGCATACATTTAGTGCGCATTCTTTTTACAGCTGTCAGAATGGTTGGGTGAACAAGAAAATTACGAAAGAATACTTCAACATAGAAGCACGAATTTCATTTCTACGGCGTTCACTACACCGTAGGAAACTGCACGGCCGTCGAGCGCATCCACCTGGCATAAGCGAAGTCACCACTTACGTAACCCCTTTTTTAAATGCGGAGCATTTCTTAGGCTCGCCTGGTCCTCCGTCGTTGATGGCGGCGCCGTCCACACGCTCACTGCGCATGCGCAACTCTCCTCCTTACACCCACAGCTCCCCGATACTACAGTATAAAAAAAAGAAATAGCGGCGCCCGGTTTCGATCCCACGACTCTCTGGCCGCAACGGGCGGTACGCGGTGCTCTTCCCACTACGCTACATTTTTTTTTCTTTAATGCATGGAAATTTTAGAAAACTTCAAAACACAAGACACTTAACACACAATATAAACACTAACAGAAAGCAAAGGGCAAGGACATCAGTCAGGAACAAGTGCTACGAACGCGCCTTTTGTCCTCGACTAATTCAAACTACGTCAAGAAGCTACTGATACAACGAAGGCACGCGAAGCTGAACGTCAACGGAAACGGCGAACTGAAAGCTTTAGAGGGGGATGCTGAATTTGCCGTGGGAAAGCTGTGGCGGGAAGCGCCACGCGCCTTGCAGCTCAACCAGCCCCGTCCGCAGCGCCTCTGACGCTGATTGTGGCAGGATGCCCCTAGGGATTGGCCAACCAAAGAATACATCATGAGATAGGTTCGCGTTCAACCACCATCGTCATCTTCCCGTAGGGGAACCGCCGAAGAAGAAGAAGAACGAGAAGACAAAGCTGCGAAGAGGAGGGCGTGTACATTGCTCTCACCCGGTGCACCAATGTCAACAACCTTTACCTCACCAACGCTGACGGAGCCTACCGATTCTACCACAGAGACAACATCGACAAGAACATGATGGACGAGTTTCGGCGCCTCGAGAACCACCGCCTACTCACCGTAACACAACAGCACTTGCGTGCCTTCGCCACCGGTGTGGACCCGGACGCGGAATTCTCTCTGGAGCTAGTAAAAACCAGATCACTCAACATAACGGCAACACAATGGAACCACACGGAACCGCCACGATGCTTCGCATCCTCATCAGGGTTCCCCACGGGAAGATGGTGTAATTTTTTTTATTTTGATCAACCATAATGAAAGTAAGGCAGGAACAAATGCGGTCAAAAACACAGAAAAAGTGGAAATCGGTCTCTGAGCGGTATTGTCTTACCGCCTACGAAGCTTGTGAGTACGCAAAACACCGGAAAATACACCTTTTGCCGTTCGCAGTATCCTTAGTCAATATACTTACTTCTGGTTCTGGTACTTTCCCTGACCTCGTCCCCTTGATGTCAGAAAACAAACAATTCAGCTTGACAATTAAAATTAAACAAGAATAAAACAAGAAATCTGTCGAATATATTAAACTTGTACTCTGTCTTTAGGGCCCCTTTATGGCCCCTTTATTCTGTCTTTATGGCAAATAGTGACGAGCAACAACAAAATATCGCCCCTTGCGGTAGGTGAACCTCTAAGTGTTTATACACATGGGTGTGACGTCACGCAGTGGTGGTATCAGAACGAGTATTACAATTACAAAAATACCGCATTGCGCAACAATATAATACATTACATATAAATTATATAGAAAGAACAATATAGAAAATTGGCCTTGTATCTGCTCACTTCTGCCAGATATACATACATATATATATATATATATATATATAGAACACAGACGTAGGGGACGAGGGATTCCGTAAGGACACATATCAAAGTTGCAGTTGACCGGGCTCTGACCGGGCTCTGAGCAGTCGTAAATACAAAACCCCGCCGTATAGTCGAGAAGGGAGTCGCCGCGGAACTAGCTCAATGGTAGAGCACCGCACGCGTTATGCGGAGGTTGTGGGTTCGATTCCCGCTTCCGGAAAAAAACGGCGCATTTTTTCTCGACTTGAATTTTCAATTATTTATTCCTGCAAAAAAAAAAATGCAATCTGACCTCATTCGGCACTATAAAACATCGTTAAAACGCCAAACAGCACTGGCAATAAGGACTGCAACTTTGATATATATATATATATATATATATATATATATATATAAATCTAGAGAAAGATAAACTCACAAAGCGCGCAGAAACAGAAATAGAAGTAAAGAGTCGGTTACAGAGCAAGAACAATAACAAACAATGTTTACTTACGTAGCGGCAACGGGACTTGCCTTCATCAGAGTAAAGTTACATGAGTAAAGTTACATGATATATATATATATATATATATATATATATATATATATATATATATATATATATATATATATATATATATATATATATATATATATATATATATATATATATATATATGTATATATATATATGTATATATATATATATATATATATATATCAAGCAATAATATCAAAACTGGCTATGTAACTGCTCACTTCCCTCCTGATATCTTCTGCCGCCCAATGCCTCTCTTCCCTTCCCGTTCTCCTTTCACGCTCTTCTCCAGCGTCTCGACCTTCCCACCATAAACAAAGTGGAAGTCTGCTAAAGACACTTGAATTTCCCACGTTCGGCTGCTCGCGCGCCATCTGTCAGAACATTTCGTTACTGTTCGGCTTTGAGTGACGCCTCAATGTATATATTTGGGTGCGAGCGCTTTTTGTATTTATTTTTTCCAACGCCTAATTTTTCTTTCTGTCGCAAATACCACGGACACATCTATTTTGCATTAAAAAGGCAGTGCCAGTACCAGTTATGACTTGGTATTTTGCCTGAAATATGCCTAAAGTTTTATTTTGCTCTACAATGTTTTGAAGTATCAAGCATTGTTTCACATGCAGTGGTTTGGAAAGGTTTTGCCTGTACAGACTTCTCCGGTCAGAATCCTTTCATCTTTTCCCGGGTGACTGAATCGAGCAAATACACACTTCTTATACACGTATATACACTTACTCCTCACACCTACCTAGAGACACAATTGTTATTTTTGTTTAAGCAAGCCAACACAGACTATCGTTTTTAAAAAAATGAACTATCAAAGCATCTGATAGGATATATTTTTTGCAGGTGCTCTGCACCATGGGTAAAGCTAAAATACAAATACAATAAACAGCAATATTTCCCCCTACTTTCTTACACGCAACACACAACACCCATAAAAAGCTAGGATGAATTAGAAAAAACAAACTTCCTTATTTCAGTTGACAAAAACATTAAAAGGAATTCGGGCAGTTATGTTTCAACGTTTCTGAAAAGTCATTTGATAGCAAGTTAAACAGATATTGGCCACTGACAATGTGTGGTTTCTCGAATAGCGTGTAGTGGCAGCAACATCATCAACACTCCTATTACCATCATACCGACATCCTATCATAATCATCAGCAGTGCGCGGACTGGCGTGTGAGCTTCCCAAGGTACATTAAACACAACATGGAGACAAGCGGTCGCCTGGGCGATCACTTGTTTTCGTTTCTCCCAGTTTTCGCCGGTGACAATAAATAATTCACAATAAATAGAGGAAGCCAAACTCGCTCGACCGGGCACTCCGCTACTGGCTTCGAGTGAGGACCAGGAACCTCCGCGCAGTTGGCCTGGCCAGCGGCTCACCGGCATGTCGACGTTCGACAAGCAAATACCGGAGTTCGAGCAATGCCGCCGAATGGGTCGGTTTTTCAAGCCCGGGGCTACCGTTCTGCTGAACCACAAAAAATATCGCCCCTCAAGCTCTCCATCCCCTGTGCAGCGCTTCCGCTTCGGCTACGCTGCGTCCTTGGCGCTACACTGCTCAGCGAAGCTCGCACAACTTTCTCGCTACCGTTCGCGCACTCCCGCTTCAGGGATGAACTGTTTCGGCCTGCAGCAGAAGAGGAACACGCACGCTCCGCGCAGGCTTCTCCACCCCGCATAGTACGCTGTGTGGTATCCAGCACAGCGTCGTTTCTTCCAACTAGCTTAGGCCCCCTGGCCTAAATTTCCAGGCGGCGGCCACACTTACAGCGATAAGAGTTAAAGCCGACGTCATCACGGGTGCCCAACGGCCACAGCCCGCTTCGCCCGCTGCTACCACTTCATGCGAAGGCACCGACCGGTGATAACAGTGTACCAAGGCAGTGACCTCCCTCCCTCTTTCCGCTGACAGCACCACCATCAACTACACCCAGTCAGATCTTTGCTGTAACGCCATTCCGCGTCCCTCGCACCGCAACGCCGACCCCTTCGGGAAAGACTACAAGGAGGGTACACTTGCGCAAAGATAAGACTCACATCGACGCAGCCACCATAATCCGTCGTGACATTGCGTCTCCTGTCTTGGTAAAGACACGTGAGCACCACAGTCGCTGACTTTGCGACCTCATCCTATAATCTTTTCATGGTGTATTTTTTTGTGCAGGAAGAAATTCAATTCAGTTCAAATTCAATTCAAAATTTTCTAGGTTCACAATAAAACATGGTTACATTGATGTTTCTATAGTCAACTAGGTTCTCTCTCGGTTCCCCACCTCCGAATGGCTCACAAGGCGTCAAGACACAAAAAATTTAACCCGCATTTCCCTGAAGGGGAGCATGGGGAAGTGCGAATGCACGGGTGATGCGAAGGAACTCTTCTTGGCCAATCGCCCTAAGTGGGTATGTGGTGGGGTCGCTTTCGCACTTAAAAACTCTTGTTGGCCAATCGCCCTAAGTGGGTATGTGGTGCGGACGGACGGATGGCGGTGGACGCGTGATTCAGGGTCGCTTAAGATAATACTGATTGTGGAATTAAAAGCTATTTAATTCCACACTAGCCTGGTCAAAGTTTCAATGACTTGTGGGCTTGGCGCCTCGTGATCCCGATGTATGCTATAGGATTCAACCAGGGCTTCAATCCCATCTCGGTGAGGTATATTTGTGTACAGAGAAGTTACATCTATAGTTACAAGGAAGGCGCCATCAGGTATTTTTATGTTGTTATTTTCCCGTAGGAAGTGGTTAGTATCACGAAGATATGCCGAATGGGTAGCGAAGGAACTCTTCTTGGCCAATCGCCCTAAGTGGGTATGTGGTGCGGATGGACGGACAGCGGTGGACGAGTGATTCAGGGTCGCTTAAGCAGTGCATTCGCACTTAAAAGAATAACCTGGTAAAAAGCGAACTCGGCAGACACACTGGAACTTTATCTATAACGGTGTTTGTCAGTACGTCAGTATAGGGAAATTGTCGGTGCGTGTAACTGGGATGATGTATTCGTAGATGGTTCATTGCCAATGAAATGAGGCTGCATATTCTTATCGTCCTCGCCGGCTACCATTCCATTGTATTAGCACCAAGTTAAAGCTAAGGTATACTCGTATTCGGAGCGCGAACGTTCAAGAAAAGGTAAACATAACCGGGTCATTTACGTGACGCACGCTGCGTATCCGTCATGCTCGGTCGTCATTAGGGATGGCCGCGCTGAAAGTTGAAATAACTTCGTTTCCTGAGTAGAATTAGAGTAAGGCGGGTTCAGGCTGTTGTCGCAACTGCCGTAATAACTTTAAAGAATGACGCTGTTTTACGTCTCAGGCAACCGAACTGCTTGACACGCCGTTTTTACGACCATAGAGGACTATATGGCTTTTGCGTTGGTAGTCTGAACATAGCCTCGGCACTTGCGGAGTTCACAACGTAACACTTGGGGCTCGCATCACGATATTGCCAATTAGCCAAGGAGGGCGCCTATTTCTTCAGGGAACAAAGCTTATTGGAGCGAACTTGTGCACAGCTAAGAACTCAAAATGATTACGCCGTGCAAACGAAGCAGTCAATAACGTGATGTACTCAGGCGAGTGTCGGCGAATTCACTGGCGCGGCATCTGCTTATAGTGGTCACGTTGATACCGGACGTTTGATTGTAAGTGCATTTTTAAGCATCTTACGCCCATCGGAAGTTCCAAGGCGGGGACCGCTTTGCTAGCACAAGCGGCGAGTCCGAGCCGACATCGGCACCGGACGTGGACTCATGGAGAGCCACTCAGCGAGCGAAAACCGATGACCACCACCTCTCGCACCCCCCCCCCCCCCGATGCCACGGAGGATGACGACATGGAAGCCTACATCGAGATGGACAGCCACATCGACCAGGGCGCTTCGGCACTTGGGTGCGTGGCGCAGAACGAACAGCCATGGATCACCGTTACCAACCGAGCAAACAAGCGCCGGCAGCGATCTTCGCAAGCTGTCACGCCGCAGCAGCTTTTTATCGTAACGCCAACAAAGCCTACCCTACGCCAGAGCCGGCCTACGGTGGGCCAGCCAAGATGTCCCCCTCTCCCTCCTGATGATTACAAGGTCGCAATACGGCCGCGCGGCGGATTACAACTCAGCAAGGTGAGCCCAAGGACACTGCTTCTCACAGTGGTGCTGGAGGCGCAGATAACAGATGAGAAGCCTGACATTCGAGTCCGTGTTGACGAAAAGCAAAAGGTGCTCACTCTAAGCACCTCATCGAAAAAAATCGCTATCGCACTTAACAAGATGTCCAAAATTCCACTAAATGCAACAGCTTACGGCATCGCATCATACGGGGTCGCACCCGGTAATTCATGCAAATGGGTACTCTATGGAATAGGACATGACACCACACCATAAGAGCTACTGAATGAAATTCAAACCCCGGGCTACGAAGTCTTGGCTTGCAGGCGCCTTGCAGAATCACAAGCAATGGTGATCACCTTTTGCGGCAAGCGTGTCCCATTCTTCGTCAATGCATACGGGCAGACTCTTCGATGCTACCTCTACGAACGTACCGTACCACACTGCCGAAAGTGTAACCAGACGGGACACAGGGAGGATGTATGTCCCCAACCTCCAGACACACTCAAGTGTCCGGCATGCGGCGTTTCGCTGCCATCGGAAGAGCACGAATGTAGGCCACGCTGCGCGCTCTCCGCCGGCGAGCATCCAACGGCCGCAAAGCCGTGCCCGAAGAGATTTCTGCCGCCTGTCAACCGACGCAAGCATTCTCTAACTGCTGATACGACCGGAAAAGCCAGGCCGCAGCTGTCCGGTTCACGTGGACAGCACCCATATGACCATCAATCACGGTCGTCGGAGAAGAAGAGAAGCCTGTCCAAAGGCTGGAGCAGTTCCAGAAATCGGTCTGGGTCCAAGCGTCGGAGTTCGACCTTGCGAAGCGGTACACCAGTCAGAGCGCGATCCCCAGCTGCCGGGCGCGGTATGAAGGATAGAACTCTGCAGGTGCGCTCGGTTGATGTGGTCTCTCCCGGAGCTCGGAACCATCCCGTATCCCCTCAAGTAGCACAGCAGCGTGCGCTTAGGTTACGCGCCGAGTACGAACTCACCGCGATTAAAGGGGAAAATGCCTCTCTCCTGGCAGAAATCACTCTCATTAGGGCTGACCTCACATCATTCAAAGAGGAAATGCAAAAAGAAGGCCAGACACCTAATAGCAGCACGGAAGCGCGACCTGTGATCAAAAGGAAAAGACCAGATGACCCACGACTGACCCTGCGCTGAATGGCGCTGCTAAAACACCCATATCTAAATTCGAACAAAAGCTCCCCCCTCGCAGTACGCTACCATACAGCAGGTGGAAGACACTTTCAATACCGCAGTTCAAACGCTTCAACAGTCTATGCACCAACATTTGCGGCCATGCAAACCCAAGTGCAGCGGCAATTCGAGCAATTCGTTTCCCCTATAAAATCCCAGCAAGGGCAGTTTGCGGCAGAAGCTTATAGTCATCAGCACCAGTTTGCACGTCACTGCGTTAAATTAGCGGCAAGGCTAACTGCGCTCGAGGAAGGGCACTTTGCTACACAGGATAATATTCAGCCGCAGCAATTTTCCGCAAAGTTTTCTGATCAGTGGGTTAAAATAGAGGCTTGGCTAACTGCGCTCGAGGCTTACCAGCGCAACAGCCCCAAGAAGACCGCAGTCGTCCCCACCGAGGATCCAGTGCCCTACATCTTAAAAGATCTACCTCCTTACAATGACGGCAACCTAGATGGCTCCACAATTTCAGCAATGTAACTCTCGCCTGCCGGACAACCCGACGACCACAATTCGGCAATGGAATTGTCGTGGGCTCAAACTCAACTACGGTTCCCTTGCACAAAGTATTGCCTCACCCACCGACTCTCCTGACATTGTAGCAATTCAAGAAACAAACTTAAAAGCCCACCTCCCAGATTACACTAAATACAGCACCGACGTGTGCATGAGCCTCCATAGCCTCCATACGCTGGTAGACAAAAAAACCCGCTATCTCCACAAAGTGAATGGTGATGGGAGGGGCGAAGCTAAAATGTTTATCGGTAAAACCGTGAAACATTCACCCACACGTCATATAAGGACTCGACACGTCAAGCGTTCCACCGCTCCGTTGACAAGCCCGTCGAAGACGTCGATGTTTGTGTTGGTTACGTAGGGCTTGTTTGGGACGATGAGAATCTCCACGGGTAAGTTGGCGAATTCGGTGTGTGACGTTTTAGCCACCTTGGCCGTCGCCTTCTGCAGAGTGTCTTGCGTCGCGTACCCCCGGTACTTGTCTTCAGCTCGCAGGCAACGAATGACAACCTGTTCTTTCCCTCCTCCTTGTTGGGTAGCAACGAACGCGTTGAACGCTTTGACTTCTTCGGCCAATCTCTGGTTGGCCAATCCCAAGCAGTGCTGGATTAAGCGGGGGGGGGGGGGGTACGGAGGCTGCAGACCAGGGCCTCATCTCCAAGGGCAGGGGAAGGGGGCCCATTAACTGGCCTAATGTACAGAACCTCAGATAATGGAACTTCGAGCGACAGGCGTCACCGGGATAATAGCAGAACGAGGAAACGGTGTCTCCACTTCGCTCGGCCAACCCCAAGAAAGCAGCGGGGGGTCGCGGCGGCTTGTCCGCCGAAGTTTTGACGCGGCCCCTTGTTTCCGAGCCAGGGGGTTCAGGTTGCCAAAAGCGCCATGTGTCTCGTGTTGTTAGTTTGTTTCCAACCCTGTGGGGATCATTCGGTCTCGGGGCGTCCACTATAAAAAATATGGGTTAGCCGCAGCGCGCGGGCTTAGGTCTCCCGTTTCGTGCGTCTCTTCTCCGTAGACGGCGGAAGGGAACGGCTCAGCCTCCCAGGAAGTGGAGTCCAAACTCGCAGCCAGCCGAGTTGACAATTCAATGGGCCGAACTAAGCAAGCAAGATTTGCAACGGTGTTCGGCTGCTGCTTCTCAGTGGTCGCAGAATTCCGCTTCCGCGTGCCTTTGGTCCGTTGTCATCACGCCGTGCGAGAGTCGGAGCATAGGAGGGACATACGTTCCTGTTGTAGCTCCCAATTACGCAGCGCTCCTCTGAAGGGATGGGCCCTAACAGTGCCAAAGCAGCGAGCTGGGTCGGCCCACCCTGTGTACATCGTTCCAGTGCCCAGACAGCACAGGACTGTTCGGCCTTACTCAAGCCGGTGTACTTTGGCCGGTGATTTTCTGCCCGGCCTTTTTCCGGCAACCATGTTCGGCCCGTGTCCAAATGTGGGCCTTTTGGCCGTATATGGGCGTCCTCCCATCACTGTCCAACGGCCAGTGTCCGTCGGCCAGTCGACCGGCTTACGTTCATTCGGCCAGATTCCAGCCGTAGGGCTCCGGCCATCCCAAAGCCACCCGTGTGTGGCCGAAGTACAACCACCAGAGGACAGCCGAGATGCGGTCGTAGGACTCCAGCCGGACTAAACCTGCCGGAAATTCAGCCGTGCTACGGGCATTGTAGTTCAGCCACAGTACGTTAACTGTACTGAGGCTGGTGGACGACCACTGCATGCAGCGCAAGCAGATGACTCAATCGCGCTGTACAGCAGCACAAACCCAGCATTTTGGGTCCACTGCACCCACATCAAAGTCAGCCCGCGCGCAACCACCAGCCGTCCAGCCTTCAGCGCAGCCTGGCTTAATTATCAGCGTTAGTTTAAACCAAAATTAATTTATTCAACAGTGCTCACAAATGGTCGTTCTTTTAATTGCTGTGCCTCTTTTACTGTCGAATAGCGAATATTCATTTCTTTGCAGAGCTGGAATAGATGTATTGTCCAGGTCCTGATATCTTCTGTGGGGCGGCTTACCTGTAATAAACAAGGAAGGATGGGGGGGGGGGGGGGAGAAGGCGCATACTTATTGCTTTTTTGCCGCTTTTGGGAAATTCCGCTTTTAGGCAATTTTTTTTCAGACAACACTTTCATCCTCTGACAAAATCAACTATTTTTACAACAGCTGCTTTACCAGTTTAAAACCGATGCGAATGCCTTTACGGAGCGGTTCGGTACTCCACAAAACACTCAGCAGCATTCAATATAATTTACTTCACACAGAAAGTATGTCCAGTATTTGCCCATTTTTTGTGCAAAGAAATTTTCTACTCGATCAACTTTTGTGATGATCTTTCACAGGGCTGATCCTAGAAGAGATCAAAGAAGTACTTTCATTTTCAATATACTTTTTATGTTGTTTTCATGAGTTACGTGCACAATCCCTAATAGTCCAAAATAGCGTAATTTTCCTCAAAATTCGTACTACGTTAAGAAAATTCTAGACGTGTTGCGAATAACGCCCTTCTTCAGGTGAATGCAGTTGTATCCCTCTGTGCTCACGCAAGGAAAGGCGTAAGACAAGAGTATCATATTTTCTTTCAAACAAATAACTTAGCCATTGTAGTATTCATAGAGCAAACCTTGCATACTGCAACGAATAAAGCAATAAATATTTCATTGGTCAAGTTTGAATGCGTAGGGTTCTCAACCCGTCAGAGGCGAACTTGCGGCTCCGCAAGTTTTTTTATTTATTTATTTATTTATTTATTTATTTATTTATTTATTTATTTATTTATTTATTTATTTATTTGATCAGTGTTTTATTTATTTATTGATTTGATACCTGCTTGCCCTTGCATGCATTACAGCAGGGAGATACATAACACTAAGCATCAAATATGAGACCAAATAAAATAATTCTACCAATCGCGGGGAAAATCGTCATTATAAACAGTGGATGAAATCATACGTGGAAGATATTTACACTCTCATCTTGATCTAAAATAAAATGAATCGCGCAAGGAGTCACCTTAAAGGAAAGTTACTAATTTGCTTCAAGCTAGCGATCCCACTTTGGGATATGTAGAATGGCGCTTGGATATACTTCTCCTCTCCTATTCCACTTTTCGAATGATAGACATTACGAAAAAATTTTAACCTCAGGTTTCGTCTATGATCTTTCCCGTCTTGCCATTTAGGTTTACTTTTACTTTCCCTCATCCTAAGTTCACAGTGCCAATACCTAATACGAATCGCACTGCCCTATTCTGTATGTTTTCGAGCGTATCAACCAGCTCTCTGCTGTAGTCCTACATCCTACGCGTAGTCCTACATTGAGCGCACATAAGTGAAATACTGTTGTTCTTTTAAGTTACGTGAAGGTTCGCTGAAATTTTATCTCGGAAAGCCAAAAACACGTGCAGCCGTAACTTTTATGTTGTGAACGTGCCTATTTCTCAATCAACTCGTTAAATAAACTCCGCGTTATTTATATTCCCCGGCCTTTCTTAAAGCAGTGTAATTTACTGTATACGCATTCAATTGGAATGAAGGTTTTCTTGTAAAGTTGACGTTAACACACGTTTTAAGATTCAACGACTTTTCTGAATCAGTACACCAGGATGTTATTAATTTGAGTCATGCTGCAAGTATTTTCAATCACGTTCATTAGCTATAGTCCTGTAAGTTACACAGTCATTCACGAACATTTTTAACAAAGATTGGAGGCCACACAAACAAAAGAGGGCCCGCAACTGATCCTTGGGGAATTCCTGAGGTCGCGGGAACATATCCGGACGAACAACCATTGAGAGCGAGCAGCTGCTGTCTTAGAGAGATGTACTCGGCTGTCCATTCAATAACCGATTCATTCAGTTTATTGCCCGCAATGTACTAACAAGAAGGTGATATGAAACACCGTCAAATGCTTTTTTGCCACACAAGAAAATAGTCAGCTACTTCAAGCTTATCTATTGCTAGAGCCAAATCGTGCGTGAACTCCACAAGCTGCGTTGAGCAAGAAAAACCCGACAAAATTCATGTTTGCTAGGATGCTGGCGATTATGTTTAACCAAATGAGTCATATCCCAAGTGTAGCTAATCTCAATTTCAAACACCGCCACTAAAATGACATCCAGGCTTCGTCATTCACAAGGCTCTGTTGTTATGGCAAATTCAAAATAACACTTGTTTCTAAATAGGCAGTCATAAAATCCCATGAAGTAACATAGTGCAGGGCACGAAGTTGAGCCTACCAATGCACGAGCTTAGACTCTTCTACGTTTATCACAAACAATACAGTGCACATTATTTTTCGCAGTATTATTATGAGAAGAATAGCCAGAAACTTGCGCTTTTGCGCGCCCTTGCCTTTCTTTGGTGGGGAGTCCTTGACATGGCGCTGGTTGAGCACCTGCGCTTGCTCGACACCCTTTAAGACCGCTTATTTTGGTGAACCACCGCCATCTCGGGTCGGACATCACTGCCGGGTCGATGTCTCCAATGGTCTCCATTTCTTGAGGGGGCGAATAGCCTCGAGCTGATGCGTCGGCGAAGCCCACGGGCGAGGCGTTGTAGCGGCGATGACTGGCGAGGCTTAGCTCATCCGTCGGTGTGGCACAGTCTTCTTGTGGCAATAAATGGCATTTAGATGGCGTAAACATTTCCCTGGTAATGTCCAGTGAGTCCTTGCACCTTGCCCGATCACCTAGAACACGCACTGTTTGACAAAGGTATTTCGTTCATTTAAAACGTAGAAGCGCCGAAGGGAGGAAAAACGTGTCTGCGCCATTCGACTCCCTAACGGCTCTTTCTTCACCCAAGTGAAAACCGGTCCACCATCGGCGGGTCTTCTTCCAAGCACGTCTGTGCATGAATTCTCGGCGCCAGACGCGCGCCGTTCTTCGCATAATGACGTATAACCTGACACCCTACAAAGGCCGGTCTCCTCTTAACACCGGTTGCCGAAAATACTGCGGCCGTTCGCTTGCCGCAATTCGGCCGAGGACCGCTAACCGAATGATAAACGTACATTCTGAGGCCATGAGTCGGCCGGTCTCCTTTATAACCCCGGCTGCCCGAAGAAAACGAATATTCTGCCGCCGGACGCGCGCTTCACCGTTGAAAGAGCGGATGCGTGGCAGCCGCGCTACGGCCGGTCTCCTTTCGAACACCAACTGCCACAAGAATACGGATATCCTGTGGCCGGTCGCTTGCCGTGCTTTGGCTGAACACCGCTTCCCGATGGAAAAACGGATGCCCTAAAGACGTTTTGCGGCCGATTTCTTTCTAAACATCGGCAGCCGAAAGGCAACTGAATATCTGGCAGCCAGGCAGCTGCCGTTGTGCGTCTGAACAAGGGCGGCCGGAGAAATACCGAAGCGCTGGTTGCCGACTGTTGGCCGTTCATCGTATGGTCAGTGGCTGCCAGAACCTGGATGCTGGCCGGACATGACAGAAAGCGGCAATAGATGGGCCGGTCTTGGGACACATTTTCTCCGCCGCCTGGGTGGATGCTTGTTTTTCGGCGTCTGTTTTCTGTTCCACCACCAGCTGCAATGCGTTGAGCTGCCATCGGTAAACCGCATTCGTCTTGACTTGAAACGTCCGTCGTAGGAAGGAACGCTGTTCACCAGGCTGGACAAACCCAGACGCGCTGAAGATAACGCGGCGCCGCGAAGCCGTTAAAGTCGCAGCGGGTGGCCGACCAGCGTTACCGAATCCATCGGGCGGCCAGCCACTGTGAGTGGTACGCTTCCGATGCGTTGACTGTGCAAATCTGACGGTTGTTTGCGCCGGCTGCGTCGCTTCTCGAAATTTGAGAAGCCCAGAGTCGAGGCGGCGCGGCAGTTGTGCCCGAAATCCCGAAAAAGGCGGCCTGCAAGAGGAACAAAGCAGGAACGATACGTACGATAGACATCGCCAGTGGACTGCCCGAGCCCCGGCTCTGGGGCACCAGTAACATGGCATGAATAGACACCCTGCTCATTCCTAGAAACAACTTAAGGCAGCGACGGCGGCGTTATTTATTGGCAAGCCATTCGTTTCAACGCCGGATCGCTTTGACGGTGCGAGCTTAGAACCTGCGTTGCATTCCCGCGACAGGTTGGCGCCAGGCATCGCGAACCCTGGGACTTACGTGAGAGAAGGCACCTCGTGAAAGGCGTGGTTAAAGCAGACCAACGGACACTATGGGAGAGACGGGTGCGCAGAAGGTGATTGGTGCAATTGGACCAGGGACCATCTTGAAATGGACCAATCGGACTTTAGGGAAGAGGGAAAACCTCGCATTACGAGTGGACAGGACAGTATTGTTTCTTTATGTTGCAAATTGTTTGTAACGTCATGCATATAGTATGTAAAGTCAGTAGAAATAGCATTACTTCTGGTGTAACATAAATGACTTCGGCCTTGTCGTCTTGTTAAGATGCCAACAGATAGAAGCAACGAGTTTTCTTGGCCTAGCGTTGGCGCACGATCCATGTCTCATTTCACCAGCTTGGTGAACGAAAGGAAATAGCTAAAAGAGAAGATAAAAGCATCAAAGTGGTGCGTCTAAACGAAAGGCAAAGTTAGAAAGAGAAGAGCGTGAAAGGAAGCTGCGATAGATGACGAAATATCTGTTGAGTGGAGCTTTCGTGAAGTCGTGTCATTGCTCCAGTACGAGTTCGTTTTAAAATCCTGATTGTGCCAAGAGTGCTTCTATGGAGGACTTAGCGACTCCATCACAACGATTCCCCGGTGAGCAGCAAGACTTCACTCCCCTTGGTTCACCCGGTTCTGCACAAGGGACGGCAACTTCCTCCGTTTCTACCAGTGAGCAACCGACGCCAAGCAAGCCCTGTCCTGTCCCTACGAACGCAACATCTATGTCACTCGGTGCAATCCCTGCCACGGAGTTCCACGTGTGCGTTCTGCCCCACCCGATTTCTACTGCTTCTGATCAACTGGTGCCACACCCCTCCAATCAGCCTGTGATGACAAGCTCCAGCAAACGACACTCAAAGACCCCGCTGACTTTTTTCACGGTAGCTCGACTGCGGATCATCTTCCCGCGTGCCTCGAAAGAACGGATCAGCTGGCGTCTTGTGGCGACAAACTACAGAACCCACAGCAGCAAGAGGTAGGCCCCGAGATTCTGCAAAGGGGCCCAGCTAAGTGGCCGGACATTATTACTGATAATTTTCGGGGCGAATGCATTAAGAAGGGGTGTTGTATTTTCAAAATCGGGCAGAAAGCTTTCCGTGTTCCGAAAGACAATAGAAAACTCAGAGACGCTATATGTCACCTCATCTTTTCGCGCGAAAGGTTGTCAATGGGGAGGCATACTAGTGACATCGGTTAATGTATTCGAAGTCCAAAGGCTGTGCTTACTGATTCATGTGTAAACTCTTTTCGAACAACCCGAGTTCTTTCACCACGCACGGATTTTCTGATTGGAAAAAAGGAGAAGAAAGTGTTTGCGCACATGAAAACAGTGTCGAACACCGGAACTGCGTGGCAGCATGGCTAAGCCACTCTAACTCGAGCAGCACAATTGACAAGGACCTGGTTAAACACCTGGTCACTCAGACCGCTTACTGGACAGAGGTGATGAAGCGCGTAGTCGTAGTGATCAAGCTTCTAGCTGAGCTTGGCCTGGCGTTTAGGGGCAGCGAGGAGGTTTTTGGCTCCCCGAGAAATGACAATTATACTGGAGTATTTGAAGCCATTGCCCAGTTTGATCCCTTCCTGGAGAGAGAGAGAGAGTCTGTTTATTACAGAGAAAACAGAGATGTTTGCCAGCATGAATTCGCTGACATGCTACTCTGCGGGGAAGGGGGGAGAAGGAAACAAAGGAAGAAGGGGGAAGAAGAAGAGTAGGAGACAAAAGATAAGAATAAAAAAAGAATAAACATTAAAAATGAATAGAGTCCTGTTTAAGGGCGCTGGGTAAAAAACTTGACTGCACACGCTATGGAGATGGCTACAGTGTTGTAGCGACGCCAATGTCCTCGAGGTACTCAAATAATGCAGACAGGGCTTTGCGCTGGGAGGATGGTGAGTGGAATGGTCCAAGCATCAAGCTTAGTGTTATTGGTCCAGGTTGGAGACATTCAATTCTTTGCTGTAGACGGTCCCTTGATTCAGCATAAGCAGAGCACTCTAGTAGTATATGTTCGATGGTTTCGGGTGAGCCACAGTTGTCACAGTATGGGTTGGAAGTCTGGCCTATACGATGAAGGAACGAATTTGTAAACGCTGCATTAAGGCGCAGTCGATGGTACAGTGTCTCCAGTCGGCGAGGTAGTCGTTCCGGCAGCCTCATTCTCATGTACGGGTCTATGCAATATAGAAAGGCCTGATGAAACTCCGGAAGGGACCATAAGCGGTTTCTCTCAGCCAAAACTACTGCCTTAGTCATAGCTGAGGCATCATTTTTCGTGAAAAAAATCCTTCTCCGTGTTCTCCAAGAGAAAGGCCACCCATCATACTTGTCAAAAACAATTTGTGACGAATTCGTCGAGCTCATGGCCAAGGCTGTCAAGGACAGCCTTACTGACGAAGGAAAAAGGGCAAAGTACTTCTCTCTAATTGTTGATTCGACTCCTGGGTGTGTTGAGATAAGGACAGCCGAAGTGGTGCCATGACCATTTTTTGTTTGAGATGAAACTTTAATATTGTGTAGAGCATTGTACCTTCACCATGGAACTGGCATTAGTTTAGTGAGAAACATCATCGTTGATTTATTTAAAAAATATTTAGTATGCGATTGGTCCAGGCTACTTTCCACATTGCTTGGTGTGGCAACTTTGGGGTTCTGTAAAACGGAGTGAATTTTTTTCCGAATGTTTTTAATTTTTAAACAAATATTCGCAATGTTTTCTGCCCAATTTGCGAGAATGGAATTTGCAATATTGATTTTTTTTGAGAAAATACTTCTCAAACTTAGTAGCGAGAGCAATGACGTTCAAAAGTTGCACTCATAAAAAAATTCTTTTACACATCGCCCTACGTGCTCACCCGTATAGTTTTTGAGACGTGTTTACGAGGGGCTGCTGAACACCTCACACTCGGCTCAATGCCCAACTAAGAAAATGTATCAAAATACCGCTTCGTGAAATGTGACAAAAATGAAAATTTTGAAAAAAGACCCACCTTTCGACGTCATTAAAAAAATCATGTTTCTCAATTTTCGCGATCGTTACACACAATGGCATTCAATACCTGATTATTCTAGAGAGCTAAACATCTGTTGCATTATTTTTGTTCTAACTCGGAAAAACTAAGGTCCCATTCAACACATTTTTTTAATATCCGTTAAACGGTTGACTAGCAGTTCGCAGTGAAAAAGGACAAATAATTATGTTTGTTTCTTACATTTTAGAAAACTAAAGCGACTGATATAAAGAAAACTAATCATAGTATTCATATTTACCATAGTTGCAGTAGGGATTAAAATAATTGTGACGTTTCTGAGCTCGTTTCTACCACCAGAGTAAGGCTACCGTTTTATTTCTTTATCGCCTAGCCCTAGCAGTGTCATAAACCTATATTTCTGATTTTTCACGCGGCTTAACCGCACATTATTGGTAATTTACCCTATTTATAAGCAAGCAACCTCGCTGCTGGCACTGAGAATATTTGATACGCGATCGTCATAGTCAAATGTGTATTTCCGTTCTACCTGCTGGTACATTCGAAGCGCTAACTGCAAAACAACTTCGTCTTCCCAACTGTCCGTCTTTCAGGCTCCCGGGGATAATCAATAGATGTGCTTCTTGAACATTTTTTTACCTGTTGGAAAGCTAAACTTTTATCCCACTACAAAATCGGGCAACCTTTACATGGGACACTTCGAGGTTAAAGGGAAGCTGCAGTTGTTTATTTCCATGGATCTTCAAAGTGTCGGCAAGCAGAGGTGAAAACCGTCGCTGCCTTCCCGAGTCCGAGTTCGATGTTGCGTACCTTCAGTTTATTTCGTTTGAGTTCGCTATTTCCGGGAGGATACGGGATGCCGAGTAATTGATTGATTGATTGATTGTAGGGTTTAATGCGCCGAAGCAACGCAGCGAGGAGGCATGCCGTAGCGGAGGTCTCCGGACTAATTTTGACCACCTGGGGATCTTTAACGTGCGCCGAAATCTCGTACACACCGGCGTTTTTGCTTTTCGCCTTTATCAGAAAAGCGGCCGGCGCGACGGAGATTCGAACCCGCGACCTCGTGCTCGGCAGCAGAACGCCTTAGCCACTGAGCCACCGCGGCGGGTGCGGGATGCCAAATACCGGCGGAACATTTTCCTTTTCTCTTCTTTGTTCTCAAATGTGGCGATGTCGCCGTCGCCAAGATATAGCACGACGAAATTTACTTTTCCAGGATGCTGTCCACGAACGGTTTAGTACTTTGTGCGGCTTCGCTTGAAGGTCAATGCAAAATATGCACATCAGCTTGATGCTTGACAAGGCTCTCCACGCCATCGTACGCACTTTTGTCATGTCCGGTTCCAGTGAAAAGCCACTTTGTCACCCTACATTCCCTTCTGTGCCCCTCGAGGAACTGATATTTGCTCTTGAATAGGGTGGCACCACCGTTATTTATACACATTATTAATGTGCATATTGATGCATGCTCTTCAAGGTGTCGTTTGATTTCGACCAACCCAAAGCATGCACGAGCCGAATCACAGACTGTACTCCCGCAAAAAGTCGTTTTTGTCTTTCTCGACATCGCAACGCACGTCAACACACTTCTTTGCCTCTGCGGTGAATGTTATCATCTTACTTCGGGGGGAAGTAATTCCTACAGCATAAGCAAAGCTTCTGACCACTGTTTGTCAGATCTTTGAAGAACTTTGAAGAAGAAAAAAAAAAACAACTGCAGCTTCCCCCTAACCTTGAAGCTTCCAAAGTAAAGGTTGTCAGATTTTGTAGTGGGATAAAAGTTTATCTTTTCAACAGGTAAAA
This sequence comes from Haemaphysalis longicornis, assembly GCF_048455015.1. NCBI lineage: Eukaryota > Metazoa > Arthropoda > Arachnida > Ixodida > Ixodidae > Haemaphysalis > Haemaphysalis longicornis. The sequence continues at coordinate 299,366 of NW_027526228.1, forward strand.
ACAAAATGTTCAAGAAGCACATCTATTTATTATCCCCGGGAGCCTGAAAGACAGTTGGGAAGACGAAGTTGTTTTGCAGTTAGCACTTCGCATGTACCAGCAGGTAGAACGGAAATACACATTTTACTATGACGATCGCATGTCAAATATTCTCAGTGACAGCAGCGAGGTTGCTTGCTTACGAATGGGGTAAATTACCACATAATGTGTGGTTAAGCAGCGTCAGAAATCAAGCATACGGGTTTATGACACAGCTAGGGCAAGGCGATAAAGAAATAAAATGGTAGCCTTCCTCTGGTGGGAGAAACAAGCTCAGAAACGTCACAATTATTTTAATCCCTACTGCAACTAACAAGTTAAACGATGGTAAATATGAACACTATGATCAGTTTTCTTTATATCAGTCGATTTAATTTTCTAAAATGTAAGAAACAGACATATTTGTCGTTTTTCACTGCGAACTGCTACTCAACCGTTGATCGGACATTAAAAAAATGTGTTGAATGGAACGTCAGTTTTCCAAGTTAGAACAAAAATAATGCAACAAATATTTAGCTTTCTAGAATACTCAGGAATTTAATGCCATTTTGTGTAAATATCCCGAAAATAGAGAAACTAGATTTTTTAAAAATGACGTCGAAAGGTGGGCGTTTTTTCAAACTTTTCACTTTTTGTCGCATTTTACGAAGCGGTATTTTGACAAATTTTTTTTTGTAGAACATTGAGCAGAGTATGAGGAGTTCAGCAGCCCCTCGTAATCACGTCTCAAAAACTATACGGGTTAGCCTTTATGGTGATGTGTAAAAAATTTTTTTTATCAGTGCCACTTTTGAACGTCATTGCTCTCGCCACTAAGTTTGAGAAATATTTTCTCGAAAAATATAAACATTGCAAATTCAATTTTCGCAAATCGGACAGAAATGTTTGCGAATATTTGTTTAAAAAATTAGGAAAATTCGGAAAAAATTTCACTTCGTTTTACAGGACCCCAAAGTTGCCACAACAAGCAATGGGGAAAGTAGCCCGGACCGATCGCGTTCTAAATATAATTTTTATTAAATCAACGATGGTGGTTCTCACTAAACTAATGCCAGTTCCACGGTGAACGTACAATGCTCTACACAATGTTAAAGTTTCATCTCAAACAAAAAAAATTACACCATCTTCCCGTGGGGAACCCCGATGAGGATGCGAAGCATCGTGGCGGTTCCGTGTGGTTCCATTGTGTTGCCGTAATGTTGAGTGATCTGGTTTTTCTAGCGCCCGAGGGAATTCCGCGTCCGGGTCCACACCGGCGGCAAAGGCACGCAAATGCTGTTGTGTTACGGTGAGTAGGCGGTGGTTCTCGAGGCGCCGAAACTCGTCCATCATGTTCTTGTCGATGTTGTCTCTGTGGTAGAATCGGTAGTCTCCGTCAGCTTTGGTGAGGTAAAGGTTGTTGACATTGGTGCACCGGCTGAGAGCAATATACACGCCCTCCTCTTCGCAGCTTTGTCTTGTCGTTCTTCTTCTTCTTCTTCTTCGGCGGTTCCCCTACGGGAAGATGACGACGGTGGTTGAACGCGAACCTATCTCGTGATGGATTCTTTGGTTGGCCAATCCCTAGGGGCATCCTGCCACAATCAGCATCAGAGGCGCTGCGGAAGGGGCTGGTTGAGCTGCAAGGCGCGTGGCGCTTCCCGCCACAGCTTTCCCACGGGAAATTCAGCATCCCCCTCTAAAGTTTTCAGTTCGTAATTTCCGTTGATCTTCAGCTTCGCGTGCCTTCGTTGTATCAGTAGCTTCTTGACGTAGTTTGAATGAGTCAAGGACATAAGGCGCGTTCGTAGCACTTGCTCCTATCCCGGATTTGTAGCGTAGTGGAAAGAGCACCGCGCACCTCCCGTTGAGGCCAGAGAGTCGTGGGATCGAAACCGGGTGTCGCTAACTATTTCTTTTTTTTTATAGTGTAGTATCGCGGGGCTGTGGGCGTAAGGAGTAGAGTTGCGCATGCGCAGTGAGCGTGTGGACGGCGCCGCCATCAACGACGGAGGACCAGGCGAGCCGAAGAAATGCTCCGCATTTAAAATGGTCATGGCACCACTTTGGCTGCCCTTATCTGAACACACCCTCACAGACTTTACTCACGTTGATCAGCTGTCAGTGGTTTTACGGTACTGTTTAAATGCGAAAGTGCACGAACGCTTTCTGGAGTTTGTTCCCATTGAATCCCACACTGGCTTGTACCTTTTTGATACCGTGATGTCCCTACTGACAACCAACGGCATCTCAATTGGCAACTGTAGGGGGCAAGCGTATGACAACGCCAGTAATATGTCAGGCAAATACAAAGGACTGCAAGCACAAATCATATAGCTCAACAATTTAGCAGTATACGTCCCGTGGGCTGGTCACTCACTGAACTTAGTTGGCGCATGTAGCGTTGACAGTTGCCTTGAGGCCGTCAAATTCTTCAGTGTCACTCAAAGACTGTACTTGTTTTTTGTTGCCTCCCTCAAGCGGTGGAAATGTCTTCTGGACAGCATGGATTCCACTGGGGAACACCTCGTAGTGAAAAGCTTTTCTCAAACCAGGTGGTCATGACATGCTGAATCATGCAAGGCTATTATGAAAAATTTCAGTGCAATTTTGCGTTGTCTTGAACACATTGCGAACAACGAGGAAGAAAACGATGACACTAGAAGTGAAGTGTGCTCGCTCCTTTGGAAAATGGCAAAACTGGAGACGGCATTCATGACGATTTTCTGGTGTGAAATTTTGGAGCGTTTTGACAAAACGAGCGTAGCACTTCAGAAACCTGGCTTAGACATTTCAACTGCTGTAGGTCTTCTGAGCTCCCTGGAAGGCTTTGTTGATTCGTTGCGACCTCTTTTTGATACCTTCGAGGTGAGAGCACGCAAGCTGAGTTCTAGTCAGTGCTATCAGGATGAAAGCAAACATATCGCTTTGAGTAGGTACCCGGACGGGAAAAGCGATAGTATGCTGCGTGGTAGAAAAAAGTTTCTTGTAGAGACCTATAATGTAGTACTTGACTGTCTAGGCTCTGCTCTGCGAGTGCGAAAGGCTGCCTACGCTGATCTTTGTGAGAAGTTCGGGTTCTTAAAATTGCTGACGGAAAATGGAAGCATGATCTCTCTTGCACAGCAAGCGGAGAGATTGGTGGAGGCCTACCCAAACGATTTGGAGCCAATATTTCCGGCTGAAATCGTTCAGTTTGCGAACTTTCTGCAAAGCTCTGTGTGCCAAGACACGAGTGCCCTGGGTATAATAAAGTTGCTACATGAAAGACAACTTATTAACGTGTTACCGAACCTTTCCATTGCATTAGGAATGTATCTAAGCATACCCGTGGCGAACTGTGAGAGCGAGCGATCGTTTTCCAAGTTGTCACTCATAAAAAATCGCCTTCGTTGAAACCTTCTGGAAGAAAAGTTGAACCCGCCTACTATCATGTCCATTGAACGTGACCTTGTAAGAGACCTATCTTTCGTGCAAACTCTATCGGATTTTGCCAAGGCAAAGGCCCGAAAGATGCCGTTTTAAAAGAGCACTGTTAGCGCTATACATGAGTGCCTGTGAGATTTTTTCATGTGTCCTCTCCCAACCTGCATGAGTTAACGTTGAACTGTAACCCAAAAAAGGGTACGTCTTCTTGTTCATGTTTGTTTGTTGTTCTTGCCATGTAGCTCCCGCCTTTAATCATCCCTAGTAGTCTGTTTTCCTCTCTCGAATCATTACAAATGGCGTTCGTTCGCACCACGTGTATTTGGTGTCCTCTTTTCTTCGTTTGTTAACAGAGCCATTATAAAAGGTATGCTTTATAATTAACGTTTGTCATTTAATCTGAAGTATATTGTCCACTTTCTTGTGCTATGCAAGCTCTTAAAATGAATATATACCGAATCTACTATGTTCCTTTTGCATAACAGTTATAACAATTTCCGCACTGTGATGCTTCCGTCGAATTCCGATAAACACTGTTCTTGATACAACGGCATGCCTCCTCATGAGATTATAGATTTAGTGGTCCACATAAAACCAAGCGCTTAAGAAAACATATCTAGATAAAGCGAATTCACAGAGTAAACATAGCTGTTGGTGTTTTCACTGGGTGTTCTTTTTTTCTTGAGCTCGACCAAACTGCACCAATGGCCGTTCTGTGGTTTACGGCCACGGAACGGACACGTACCGCGAGTTCCGACGGTCGTGTTAGTGGCTGCGTTTGTGTTTGTGTTGTGTGTTGTGTTGCGTTTGTGTTGTGTGTTGCAAAAACAGATCTGACGCATCACTATCGCATGAATCCCATTAATCGTACTTTGTTCTTTTTTAATTTGTATTCTTTTTTAAAATAAAAAACTGCCTTCAGCTAAAATAAAACAAAATGGTACAGTTTAGTAGTGGAGCGGGGGGAGGGTGCGGACGAAGGCTTTAAGAGAGAGAGAGAGAGAGAGAGAGAGAAAGAGAGATATTTTTATTTCGGGTAGAAAAAGGGCGTAGGTGATGAGGGGGGCGGAGGGAGTCGAGGGCCGAAACTAGCGCAGTAGCCTAGGGCCCCCATTTTCCTTAATCCGGCCCTGATCCCAAGGGAGATCTTGCCACAATTATCATCATTCCGCCGTGTATGGCAGGAATAAGGAACGGGACAGGGCCCGAGCAAGAGTCTTGAGCTCGCAGGCGACGAACGACAACCTCTTCTTCTTACTCTCCCCCTTGTTGGGTAGGAACGAACGTGTTGAACGTTTTGACCTCTTCGGCCAATCTTTGCTTGGCCAATCCCTAGGGGGATCCTGCCACAATCATCATCAATGTGCCGTGTACGGCCGGGACAGGGCCCGAGCAAGAGGAGCTTCGCCCCTAAAACTTACTCCCATACTGTACCCTCTCCAACAAGCAGAACCGATTAGTATTCCTCTTCAAATGATAGCAAGAGGCCCCAAGCGGAAAAGAAGACCTCTATTCCATCTGAATGTCTACTTCCGGCCAAGATGTCCTCAAGCAACCCTCAAACAGGTTATGGAGCAGGTTGCTTCCAAGGCGGCTGCTAACCTTCTTCTCATCACCGGAGACTTCAACGCGGCCCATGAGCTATGGGGCTACGTCTAGTCCAATCCTCGAGGCAACATGCTGTATAAACTAATAGAGGACCAAAATTTTACGATCCTCACGAACCCCAGGGGCTCTACCAGATTGGGTACGAGCACCGCGAGGGATACCAACCCTGACCTGACCTTTACCAGAAATATCCCACAGGCCTCCTGGACCAACTTGCAATAATATCACGGAAGTGACCACGCAATCCTGGCGACTACCATCCAAGGCACAGATTACAAAACTATTACTGGCACTGCAAAGCTCACGGATTGGTCCAAATTTCGAGAAGAACGCCGACAGAGATCTGAGAATACCATTTTTACAGTGCAAGAATGGATCTGGAAACTGAACCAGGATGTTAAATTACACACCCAAATCATTCGTAGCACTTCCTCGACTCCAAGCGTGGACGCGCGCCTCCTGCACATGTGGGAAGCCTGGCGAAGCTTCTTCAAATGATGGAAACGCCAACGTCTCAATAAGAACCTAACGAAACGTATAGCAGAGCTCACAAAACAAGCAGCTGAATACGCCAGCAAATTAAGTCGCGAGAACTGGCTAATGCTTTGCGACAGGTTGAGGGGCACGCTCAGCACTTCCAAGACATGGAAATTGCTTCGATACCTCATTAATCCGGTGGCTTGTAAGATGGAGTCTCATCAGAACATGGCTCGAATAATTTACGCATTCCCCGGTGGAGACAAGCAACTCCTTGCTGCCTTCAAGACCCCGTATTGTCCCGATGAACCCAACGAAGCACGTCCACCGTACACCGGCGAATCCAACGAGTTGCTAGATCAAGACATCCATATTCACGAGGTAACCGCGGCCATTCACGCTCTGAGGCGCCACACTGCCCCTGGTATTCACCAGGTTACCAAGAAGGCGCTCATTAGCCTCGATGACAATTCAATAATTGAACTTACAGCATACTTCAACAACGTGTGGCGGGAAGGTATTCTACCAGAGGAATATATAACTGCGAAGCTTCGCTTTATAGCAAAACGAGGGAAACAACTATTGAGTGAGAATTGAAGGCCAATATCCCTGACGTCGTGCGTGGGCAAGTTATTCGCGCGTGTAATTCTTAACCGATTGCAACCCTATTTTGAAGACTCGGGCCTATTCCCAACAACGATGGTGGGGTTCCGTGCTCATCTCTGAGCACAAGATATCCATCCCCAGCTTAAGGAAGAAGTCATGATACCAGCTACCCGCAATGCCCCAACGGCCACCCTGGGACTTGACCTCGAGGGTGCTTTTGAGAATGTGCGGGGCACAAAGATCCTGCAGAACCTCAACGCACTTGGTTGCGGTGGGTGAACATACAGATACGTGAGCGACTTCCTTTCCGGCAGGAAAGCTATCATAAAACTGGGTGATACCTCCACAAACCAATTCCTCCTGGGAGGTCGCGGTACACCTCAGGGAGCAGTGCTCTTTCCCCTGCTGTTTAACGTTGCCTTCGTTGGGCTTCGGCCTCTCCTCAACAACATCCCGGGGATCAGGCATGGCCTATACGCGGATGACATTAACATCTGGACGTCCACGGGGTCAATTGGGGAAATGGGGATCGCTTGCAAGAAGCAGCCGATGCGTTAAGCTAGTATGTGAAGTCGTGCGGCCTCTGCTGCGCTCTGCCAAAATTGGAGTTGCTAGTCGTTTCGCCACGCCAGAAACATGTCCCAGGCACACCCACCATCTGCCTCAAGTTGGATGGCCACACCATCACTCCATTTCAGCACATAAAGATTCTCAGAATGACCTTTCAAGCAAACAAGACACACTCCCTACTCATTGCCAAACTCAAGACAATTGCCGATCAGGTGACGCACATGATACGCCGGATCGCCAGGAAAACCCGTGGCATGGGAGATGTGGACCTGCTTCGGCTCGTCCAGGCCTTTGTCGTGTCGAGGATTGTATATGTGTTACCATACGCTCTGCTCAGCATCACCGAGACACAGACGGTAAACACGGTGATCCGCAAGTCGCATAAACACGCCCTCGGACTTCCGTCTCTACCTCCACCAAGTCTTCTTCGGCGCGGCATTCATAACACTACCGAGGAGCTCGAGGAGCTAATGGGGCCTCACCTCACCAACCAAAGAGCGAGGCTGGGTGTAATGGAGACGGGGACGGCGATCCTCTCACGCCTGAGGCTCTCGGCTCCACTCGCGCACCCGCCTGCACTCACGGGAAACCTACCGCACGAACTCCGTCAAAACATCACTGCATACCCCTGCCCCGTAATATGCACCCCGTGAACACACGTCGGCAGGAGGGAAGCCAGAGCAAAAACCAATTTTAAGTTCTATGGAAATCAACCAACAACGGCGTATACAGACGCGGCGTCATACCCTGGTAGGTCTGCAACGGTTTCCGCCGTAGTCGTCGAAAACAAGCACCGTTGCAGCCTCTCGCTTGCCGGCGACAATACTACACAAGCGGAGGAAGTGGCAATCACTCTCGCCGCCGTCCAAACTTATGCAGCGGTCATTGTCACTGACTCGCAGCAGGCTTGTCGGAATTTCGCTAGGGGACGCCTGCACATAACAACGTTACGCATCATCTAGCAGCAACCCCCGAAGAGGCTAATCATGATTGTATGGGCTCTGGCACATCACGGTATCTCTGGAAACGAGGCGGCGGGCGCCATCGCTCGAGAATGGACCCACCGAGCGGGCGTCGAGAGCAGGGTTGCCGAACACGAGCGCATGCAGCCCGTGACCTCTTACGCAGAGATCACACAGCACTACAGGCTGTCGCGCCAGACACTCGCTCCTCCGCTCGCCCGCCCCCGTCCCCGCCCCCCAAATCTCTACCACGAGAGCACGAACGTCATTTACGTGCTCTAGAGACGAATACATTCCCCCGTCCTATCCGGCTTCACCTTTTCAACCGCCAGAACTCCCCGCTTTCCCGATTTTGTGGGAAACCTGGAACGCTACGCCATATGGTCGGAGAGTATGACCAATCCCCAATGATTACTCCCAACCTGCAACTTTGTACTGTCGAGCTTTGGGAGAGCGCCTTGGCGAGCACCGGCCTGGACGACCAGCTTCGGCTGGCCCAAAGGGCTGTCGATGCTGCCCGCGCTCGAGGCATCCTGGACTGAGGACGCCTCCTTTAAGCTTCAGTACCATTCCCCCTGTTGATTTAAATAAACGTCTATTCTCTCTCTCGGTGAGCACTTATCTCTCGGTCGGATTGTTTTTGGAACCGGCGAATTATATGAAGAGTTGTGGAGATCACAGATGGTTATTCTAGTCGAGCAACGACAGGCCAAAACACTCTCCCCATTTATTGAGACAACCCGAGCGGCATCAAAACAAAGAATGGAACACTCACTTCCATTGACACACAGGTAACACAGCCAAGTGCAGCCTGACGTAAAACAAAAGGCATAACTAAGCAAACCCAGTGCATGGTTCGCGGCAATATCGCCATCGCGGCGTAACTGCGCCAGCGTTTTTTTCTCGACATATTGTCACGAAGCCAAAGATGACGCAGTTCGCTGGAAGAAAAAACAAGTTTGTAGGAGCGAACTTGTGCTCCCCTAACAAGTTTCAAGTTTATTTCCAACATTAAAGTGTTGGGGGTTCACCAGGAGAAAAAGCGGTCAGTGACCACTTGAAGGGTGCCTGGCAACCCTGTAAACACAGCAGCTGTTTGGCAACGGTAAAAAGCATACACATGCTAATATATACGTGAAATTAACAGATATATACAGATGTAAAAACAAACCTATATACGAACAACAATGCATAAGCGTACACACTCTTAGATAACATTAATCGTGACATACATTAGGTAACACAAGAAAAAAATGCATAGACACAATAAACACAATTCTGAAATATAACAGAACCAGCCATACCTTATCGAAGGCATGTGACACTTCACTGTGTGAAACAAAAAGAAACCAGAACAAACAATAAAACCCTATACAAGTGCACAAAAGTAAGACCAATAACTACCTGGCAACAAAATATTTTCGCAGATTCGTCTTCGTACACTTTCTGTAGTAGAAACCATCTTTTTGAAATTTGTTAAGGATCGAGGGCAATGAATATTGCAAGGACTGTAGAAAATACCCGGTGCGCCGAAGGGGAACGACCCACCTGTCACCGCTGCGTGTGCGAGAGTCGCTTGTTTGAAGAGTGATGCTTGAAATTGTTACAATAAAGTTTCCGAACATGTCAATAGAAAAAAGATACCAATTAAGTAGACGGAAATCATATAAATTCCTCGCGCTAACTATTTCATTTCCGGAAAACAGCGGTGCACTAGGATCTCGCCAGAGGGAATTCCGCGTCCGGGTCCACACCGGTGGCAAAGGCACTCAAGTATTGTTGTGTGACAGTGAGTAGGCGGTGGTTCTCGAGGCGCCGAAACTCTTCAATCGTGTTCTCGTCGATGTTGTCATTTCTGTGGTAGCATCGGTAGTCGCCGTCAGCGTTGGTGATGGGTTGTTGACGTTGGTGTACCGGCTGAGAGCAACGTACACGCCCTCCTCGTTCCAGCTTTGCCGGTTCCTCTACGGAAGATGACGACAGTGGTTGAACGCGAAGCTATCTTATGATAGATTTTTTGGTTGGCCAATCCCTAGGGGCATCCAGCCACAATCATCAGACGCGCTGCCGACGGGGCACGGACAAGTGACATTTCCTGAGCAAGAGATGCTCCGCATCTAAAAAGTGTTCCAGCGTACCTTCAAATCACCTGTAAAAAATTATAATATTATTAGTAATGAAATTTTATTTCTGTTCCATAAAAACAGATACAAATACATAAACACAGATACAGACAAACGAACCGCGGAAAAAAGCTGTCATAGACAGCTTGACGAGGCCGCAGCCCCATTTTTGCTCAGACAGCAGCATCGCGACAAAAGAAAACACACAGTTATAAAGGCAACCGAAAAAGTAACAACAAAAGCTAACAATAAGACTTTTTTTGCAGGTAATACCCGTTATTTTCAACAGGTATAAAAAGAACAGTTAAACCAGAAAGCAAATGAGCGACAGAGAAAGGTTAACGTTTTAGTACACATGACATGTAATTGACGCTTAGAAAATTTATAGATATCGAAATCGGCGCACTCAAATACATTTAAAAGTGAAGGCAGGGTATACTGTATGCGCTCTTTCCCAGTGTTTAAACGGGCTGTAGGGACCGCCCGAACTTCCTTATTCCTGAAAGGATAACTGATTTCTTTCTGTTGCAACCGGGCAAAATTACGCATGTAGTTTATGGTTCTCTTGGTTTCTATTTTGAATCATTTACTCAAACGATAATTGTACAAGCTGAAGATTTTGATAACACCACTTTTAAGAAAGATGTCTTTGGTTCGCTCCCTATAACCTTTGTTATAAACGTGACGAAGAATTTTTTTTTGTAGTAAATAAACTTTATGAAGAAGGAATACTTCGCGGTACCCAAACAAGTTGAGAATAATTTAAATTAGAGTAAAAAAGACAACTGTACAGAAGCAATTACACAGATTTAGAGAGAATGTACCTTAAGCGACCAATAACACCAGCGATTCGAGCCAACTTATTTATAACATGATCAACATGATTATCCTACGACATGTTTGCGGAAAACGCGACACCTAGGCATTTGAAGCTATCCACAAACTGTAAATTTCGCGAATTTAGCTTAATAGTAGAATGAAAGGGAACCGGTTTGTTTTTAGGGTGACATATAACTGCTTCTGTTTTAGTTTCGTTTATTCGCATGTAGTTTGCATTAAACCATTTGTGCAGCGCCTCCATCGTGAGATTACATGTACAGATAAGTTCATGAATATTATCGCCAGAAAAAAACGTACTAGTGTCGCCTGCATAAATAACAAATGTAGCTGTGCCACTAGTATTCACAATGTCACAATGTCACAATGGCACCAGAGACCACAGGGCTAACACTAGAGTGAGCTTCATTTATGTGGACAACCTCTGTTCTATTAGACAGATATGACATTATCAACAAATCAGCAGTGCCCCTAATACCGTAACACGTTAGTTTCTTAATCAGTAGTTCATGGTTCACTAAATGAAAGGCTTTGGAAAAATCTACGAAAATTTCTATGACCAGAGCCTTATTTTCAAATTGTGTAAGGATATATTCTTTTTGATGCAGTAGCGCCAGTTGTGTTGATTTGTTTTTGCAGACACCAAATTGATTTTTCGTAAGGATTTTATGTGCATCAATGAATTTAGACAATCTACAGTGCAAGACTTTTTCAAACGCTTGAGAAAAAACAGGAAGAATAGATAGCAGACTTGAACAATTTTCCATTCTGTCTTTGTCACTCATTTGTTCCGTCTGTAGACTTTCGAACTGCAGTACTACAGCTCATCTAGTATGTACAGTCACAAGCTTTATGACAGTAAGCATGGGAGCGTAAGCTGATCTGTGTCTGGCGCATTCCCGCAGTTTGTGCGTTAGGGGACACTCGCCATGAAAACAATTTATCGCACAGTTGCCTGCTGCTGAAGTCATGTCCAAGAATCTATAAATATGACGGCTGATGATAAAGCATTGTTTATCACCCAATCGGACACCGAAAAACAAAGCTTCCAGTAGGTTTGCTTTGTTTCGCCAGTTGTTAATGTGGCCCTCAACTGCAGGTGTCTTCCCTGGAAGAGGTTCCAGATATTGTGACGTAGCTGCCGCAGTAGACAACCGCGCAATAAACCGTAGTCGGAGTGGATCTCTTAAGTGCACGAACTGTGAAAGTGCGCCATGCCATCGATAGACAGTTCTGAATGTATCGAGCGGCACGTGCTCCCGTGTTTACTGTCATAAAGCTTGTGATTGTACATAGGGCAACAGACTTATCTATAACACAGATGCCATACTTCCAACCTTATCCTGCCTCGCCCGAATAGAATATAAAGAAAAGCACTACGGCATGGCGTTCTTAAGTCTTACCCGCACCTTTTGTCCTGCCAGTTTTTGCAAAAAGTTTGTTTCCGCAGTTTTCAGGGGCAGATAGATTATGATGGCTGTTATGGACAAGTGTGTTGCGCACTGTATTCTGATTTATCATGTACTTTTACCCAGGGTAGAGAGAGAGAGAGAGAGAACGCAGTTTAATGGTACTGACGAGGTCTGTCCAGCAGATAGCCTAACATGCTACGTCAGGTGAATAATGACACAAATGAAAAAAAAAAGAAAAAAACGACAAGTGGTCTGTATACAGAGTTCAGTAGTACGAAGTAAAAGTAAAAGAAGTGTTAAAACACACTAGAGAATTGTTCTAGCGCACTGGGGAAATGTTCGCTTTCAAATTTAGCAGAGTTCAGGCAACCGCGGAGCGACAACACGGGGTCATGAGATCACTAGGTGAGGTTAAAAATAAAAAAACGGGGTAAACACGCAATGGCTGAAGGTTCACTTTGAATTTAAGCACAGTTCAGAAAACTGCGGAGCGACCACGAGCAATCACAACACTTTGACTGCCAACCTAGTAGTCACGGTGATCACAGCCCCGAAATGTTCACTGGGACACCACTAAGAACTTGAGAGCGCACAGGTGACGGTCACGGTTCTGTAGCACATGTCGAGTCAATGCTCGGCACTGTTAAAGTCTGTGAACTAGGCCTGAACTGCGAAGGAAGCTTAGGAAGGCCCTCGTCGCACGTGAAGCCATCTTTGCGCATGACCAGGGGCCAAGCACATCATTCAACGTAAGACACGATGTGGGTAGCCTGCCCAAAGTCACTGTCAAGGAGCGTCTTGGTTCGTCATATAGTTTACACACACATACGACATGGTAAATATCTTCGGTACAGTTACAGTCCGGACAGAAGGGTGAGCTGGTCTGCTGAAGCTTGAAACGAAAAAGGCGAGTGTAGGCGACGTTCAGGCGTATGCGATGTAATACGGCTGCGTCGTGTTTCGTGAGATTAGAGGGTAACTTGAAAGTACATTCTGGGTCGACAGAATAAAGCGGGGTATAGCGACGTGAAGGATCCACCCATATTGAAAGCTGTACCTGCCGCGCAACACGACACGCAAGTGCGGCCGCATCCTTCCTAGAGAACGGTATTGCCGCAGTAGGCACTTGGCAGTTGTGAGCTTGGGAAGCTGCAGCGTCTGCTGTTGAATTACCCAATACCCCGCAATGTGCCGGTATCCACTGTAGTTCGACGAAATGGCAAGCATTCACGCCTTGGTGATGTAAAAACCGAATGTCCCCGACTAGCTGGTCAGAAGGGAAAGATTGGAGGCATTGAAGGGCCGCGCGGGAATCCGTAAAGATAGCCCATTGGCTGGGTGACTGCGTGGTGATATATTCAATAGCAGCACGGATGGCGGCGAGCTCAGTTACTGTTGATGACGTCCTGTGACTGAGTTTTTTGGTTATCGTAGTGCCCGACGCAGGTATCCAAACACCAATCGTGGAAGATCCTTCTGTCACTGAGCCATCAGTGTATATATGTTTATGGGTATAGCAACGCACTAATTATTACGATTACGTAAGAGCCAAAGGGGTTGCAAAGTCTTTCATCGCGAGACAATCCCCTGGACGGACTTCAGCCGTACCAACCTGATGTTGCGACCATATGCCAGGCCACAGCCACAAAAGTCCCCATGGATTCCAGCTCTGCGGCACGAAGCTGCGAGAGAAAGCAACAGAAGAGCACGTAGAGAACAAGGTACCTTTGTACCATGTACAATTAAGGAAGAAATATAGCGAGAATGTGATTTTTACGTAATGAATACCGATCGCGACAGCTTCTCAAGTTTCGTAATGCAAATAATTTGCTACAAATAAATGCCAAGGCGGCTAGTTTTATAGTCTGCCTCGCTGGCTGTGTTGCATTTCCATTCGTTTACATTCAAGCTAAGCAATCAGATAGTATACGAAATACCTAAGATTGGCTTTATTTTCAGCTGGTGTGAACGCATTCCCACAGTCTTGAGAAGCTGCGGTAATTTTACGACGACCGTCCGTTTATTTTGTGCGTGCGGATAGACTGTGTAAGGCCTCGTGACATCCCTCACGGGGCAACACAGCAAAGAAGGAAAAATGGAGGTATGAAAAGCATTGAATCGTAACAAACTAGAAGTACTAACCACACTCACCATCTTGCATCGCTGGCAATCGGTTGGTTAACCCACCGCTGCTAAAAACGACGACCTCTCCAGTGAACTCTGCACACATGCAACACAGCTGTAAGCCACCATTACGGCCACGGCGAAAGAAACTAAAAAAAAGACCCGTACCTACAGGGCGCAGAGAGCATCACCAAGCAACGGCCTGGTAGCGAGAGTAGGCAGCCCATGACGTCACGATGTTTTATTTGTGTTCTGTTTGGAATGTCGGAGCTGTTTGCGACACGCTAGTTTCTTAATCAGTAGTTCATGGTTCACTAAATGAAAGGCTTTGGAAAAATCTACAAAAATTCCTATGACCAGAGCCTTATTTTCAAATTGTGTAAGGATATATTCTTTTTGATGCAGTAGCGCCAGTTGTGTTGATTTGTTTTTGCAGACACGAAATTGATTTTCCGTAAGGATTTTATGTGCATCAATGAATTTAGACAATCTCGTGCGATGAGCCGTTCGCCCTCCTGATGCATTGTCTGGCGCCGGGGGTGCTGTTGCGACGCTGTTACGCAACCCATTTTCTGCGTTTGGGTGAATCATCGAAATCTTGCTGTTGACCATCCCTCAACTTTCCACGACCCGGCGTGTTCAGTGGCGAACTATACGGCTACTTGACAATAGCCCTTCAGCGACCTCGTGGCCCTTCAAGCGCCCACCGGCCAGCGGAGGTGCTAACAATAGCATTGCATGGCGCCACGCACTGAAAGCTTCGGCGGCGTGCCCGCGCCTCTTTGTAATGCCCTTTTGTGGGGTGTATGACAAAGCTGGAGCGGTGTTCTACAAGCCACCCTACAAATATCACGACAGAGGGGTGCAAGACATCTTCTTCATGGTTGTGCAACATCCCCAGGACAAAGGGGTCCCCGACCATAGGCGGAATGCCACGGCGGCGGCAACCTAGTGCTCACCTGAGCAGGAGAGGAGCCGGTCTGTGCATGTGCGTGTGTGTTTGTGCGTGGGGGCGCCACTCTCAGTGCCATGAATTTTGTGATTGGTGCTTCCTGACGTCAGCCGAGAAAAAGGGTGAAAGGGAAAGGACCCAACGCGCCTATTTAATCGCTCGCTCACAGGAGCGCACTGCCCGTTCTCTGATACCGAGATGTAAATACTTGTATATACAGTTTTATTTTCCGTCTACTTCCTCGTCACGACTGCCACGGCACGACACCAACCTCGGCGCACATCGACCACGGTAGCGTGAGTCCCATCAGTGGAGACAGCGGTGGAATTCCCAACAGTGGTGGCAGCCGTTGGATTCCCAACAACTGGTAGGGTGGTGGCAAGCGGTTGAAACGGGCTAGCCCACGGCTGGTTTGAGATAGATACTCGTTGATGTCACGTGATCGTAGACCAGGGAGAGGGCGAGGTCTGTCGATGGAGAAACTGCGCAGGCCGAGTCTCTTATATAGGGAGCGACGATATAGGTGATCAGCCTCTCCGCAGTGGTAGCACATGTACCCGTTGCATGTACCCCGCACCTATACCTGATGTTACCATGCCAAAGATGACGCTGTTGGCTTGAAGGAAAAACAGCAAGATTATTCTAGGCTGTGGGTGTTAGTTCGAAACCCTCTCTCTATCAAAAGAGATAACACGTGCGCAATTAAAATAAAGAAATGAACACGCGCTTCACTTGGCACTCGGATAACCCAGACTGGCGCAGCCGGGAGATAAAAACAAAACGTAAATAAAAAAAAAACCCAAAGCATGGTTCGCGGCAATACTATCGCGTAGGTTGGGAAGCATTCACGACAGACGTTCTTTTTTTGGGGAAACAAACATAACTTTTAGGGAAACAGACCGCACAAAAGCCAAAATAAATTTAGTGAATACCACCACTTTCGTTGCTCCCTGAGTCTTCAAATCTCAATTCCTCACGTGGCGCAATTTTCTTGCTCTTTTTGGGTAAAGTGCTAAGTGTAGGCCCGTATTCGAGACAAAGAGATGTCGTGAAAATTTGCACTTCAGAAAGTCGCGTGGGAGTTGGGTTTTTGTATAAGCTGTTTGATGGATGTATAAATACTATCAAAGGCTTTATTCATCGGTCAGGTTTATTCTGAAGTCATTTAAGCAACACTGAATAGCTTTGATCATCAACGCTATCTCCTGATTGCTTTCAAACTAAATCATAAGATGTTCCGGCTGGAGTTCGGTGGTTGATATGCTAAAATACAGAAACGTGGCACTGCTACTGCCGTAATGATCGTAAACGGAATTTTTTTTTCAGAGAACCCTGGTGAGCGGTGCAGGGTTTACACTGGGACGAGGCCCCTTCAGTCACTGGAATCATCTGCCAGCGCATCCTTGATCCAAACAGATGGCTCAGGTGGTGTCGCATGTTGGCAGCACTGGATGGTAGCCTTCGTGTATGACGATGAAGTCCTCATCTGCGATGGGAACAACGTCAACGGAAACCTGGTTGGAAAGTGCGACCGACTGAAGGTCGAAGAATTTAACAGGAGGTGTTTTAACAACAAGGTAAGAAAAGCCTGGGCTAATCTAAATGACCTGCACAGAAATTGTTACAATCACAGCTAGCTGACCTTCGCGCCAAGAAAGAACGTACTTCTGAATAATTAAGAGAACCCTGAAACGCCACATTCTTGAGACTTGCTTTAAACCATTGTCAGATGTACTTACCATTTGAATACTTACCTGTATACAGTGAGGCATTTTGTTAATGGAGCATTACCATTTAGATGTTTAGGCATAATCGCTGGCAAATGTAAAGTATAGTTTTAAGGCTGCAATTCTCGTCGGCCTAAGCGGAAGGGCACGCACACAAATGGCAATTTTATAGTTAAGTGGGGCGGTACTTGAACTTGTTGAATTGTGGCGTCCTAGGGACTCGTGGCTATGTCCGCCTGCATTATAATTAAATATGCATCCCCTGTACTTGTTCGATTGTTCTATTACCTTGCTCGAACAGAGAAAAGTCACCGAAGTGGAGCACATTTGGGGTGTTATTCATTAAATTGGTGTAAAAATTGGCGTGTCGTTTAACCACCCCGATCCATGGTGATCTCAGTTGGTGAATCGAAGCGTCCTGGTGTAAATACGTTTTTGTGATATTAACAACGCACTGACGGTTACTATACTCTCTAATCCGAAATTCTGGCGCAGCGTGAGCTGCAGCCTTTTCGGGCACGGTGCATATCTGCGGCGTCTCAGGATTGCATCGCGTGATCAGCGAGCACACGGCGGAGCGCGCTACTCTGCTGTTATTTCGCATCGCTTTGCCGCCGCCAGTCAGCGGGTTGTTACAAATCGTGTTTGAGCCTTCCCCGCAAATGTAACGTGGTTTGAATTAGCGGCGAACGCAACAGCATATGAGGAGAGGGAAGGCGGAACGGGCGCTTCTTGGCGGCGGCGGGGGGAGGGGGTATTGTGGTTGGCGGGACAGGAATAGGAAAGGAAATTCACTGGGAATATTTTGAGATTGGCAGGGAGCTCACCTGCATACAACCCAGTGCAGGGGAAGGGAAGTAGAGGGGGAGTGACAGGATAAAGTGGAGATAGAAAGAGGGAGAGAGTGAGAAAAAAAACTAGTGCCCTTTCACTCTGTGAAGAAGGATGACTTGCAAAGCTGGACGGATTCCACGGAGTGCACGGAACAAAACGCTTTTGTTCTAATTTGCGATGAAGTATACTTCCTAGCCAATTGGCAGAATGAACCTCTGAACGATCCATGCTTTGGTCTTGCAGACAAACGTGGAGCTGGCGATGTCCCATTCGCGTCGTAAGCATCTTATTCTTTGGGAAACACACAAACCCAGTCCGCTCTACCTCTGAGGGCTCCGGAAAAGTTCTATTGGGCCGTTTTACTTCCGCATTTATACCTCGCACCAGCACAACGGACATGCCATCAATCAGTACGGACATGAAACCTATAGCTGCGCGTGCACACCCCCACCTCTCTCCTACTATTCTCCACTACAAACATGCGCAGGCATAAACCGGCAACCGGTCATGTGTGCGTGCTTAGAAGTGACAGACGCGGTCGAAAATATCTCCTGAAAGCCCTCTGAAGAAGTGACATTGGCTCACGCCGGCGTTCCAAGCGAGCAAGTTGCTGTTCATCCGGGAGGAATTCGCCGCTAGTCGACGAGCTGGACTTTAGGCGTTAACGGTGGCGCCGGCAGGTTTCCGCTATTTTTGCGCCTGTTCGCGCTTGTATTCGGGCCAACGCTTCAATACTTGCTCTTCCTCAAAACGAACGGCATGCATCCGTCCCATAACGGTTTAAAACCTGGAAGCCCTTCAGCTCCATTTCCGCGTACAAACATGTGGCTGACCGGTTTTCTTCCTAATCGTAGGCATCTTACTGTCCGTGTAAGATGTCTGTGTAATACATCAACCCCCACCCGAACCACTCGATGAAGGACAGCCAACTAAGCGCATTGAGCCATACAATTTCGACATCTAAATCACCCACCAGCACAACCGGCATTTTATCGGTATGGGCATGACGCCTAGCTGTGTGGGCACGTCCCCTTTTTAAATGCGGAGCATTTCTTAGGCTGGCGATGTCACTCGTCGATGTTGTCGGCGCCGTCCACACGCTCACT
This sequence comes from Haemaphysalis longicornis, assembly GCF_048455015.1. Classification (NCBI taxonomy): domain Eukaryota; kingdom Metazoa; phylum Arthropoda; class Arachnida; order Ixodida; family Ixodidae; genus Haemaphysalis; species Haemaphysalis longicornis. Next base: position 318,148 of record NW_027526228.1, read on the forward strand.
GCGCATGCGCGTCGCGTCGAGACGCAGATGCGCGTCTCTCCCCCGTACCCTCCTCGCTCTCAACAACAGGTGCGGCGGTGCAGGAGGAGCGCGCGTATCCCGTGCGCTCTGTCGCTCTCAACAACAGCTGCGGCGGTGCGGGGGGAGCGCGTCTGTGCGCGCATGCGTCGTAGCTACCCGCGCACTGCGTCGCGCCCAACAGTAACGGCGGCAGGGCGTGTACACGTGATAACGGCGTGGTGGGTGCGTGGAAATTTCGCGCGCTTGTGTACGGAAGTGTGCGCAAGCGCGTCTCTGCCCCGTACTCCTCTCCCTCGAACGCGGACGGTGTGTATATAAGCGGCGGAACGCGCGTTCGGAATTCAGTCAAGGGCGTCTTTGCTTGGCTTTCGCTTGACTTGACGCTTTGCTTGACGGCACCAAGCAATAAAGACAGACTTTAACTTTACATTCCTTGCCTTCGCTTCTCCTTCATTCAATAAATAAGAATAATAGAGACGAAATAACAAATAAGCATTCCCAAGCCATACCCAATTACGCAACATTCACGCGATACCCCCACACTCTGCGACGCATTTACTCGAGTTCCCCCCGTGGGAAGATGCGGGCGGGTTTTATTTTCCCACAAACCGTGCCCGCATAAACCGGCAACCGGTCACTCGGAAGGGCCTTCCAAGCTGAAAGAGAAATATGGGCCCACGCCGGCGTTCCCACTGGACAAGTTTCTCTTCAACCGGAAAGAATTCGCAGATACGTGGCGAAGTGGAATTTGAGCATAAACGGCGACAGCGAATTTCGGTCGTTTTAGGGGGCAGCCTTTGGCAGTTCTCTGGGCTTCGCGGTAGCCGCGTCTGTTTATGACCGCGTAACCGAGTGAGCGAACGAAGCAGCGACGAAAGAAAGGAAACGGAGAGGAGCTTCTAGCGAAGAGTGAGGTGGAGTTCGACACTTGCGGCTACGGCGTTATCTCTCTCACTTCCTTCCCCTCGCACATGTCTCATTCGTCGCCAGCAAGGTGCACCCTCCGGTCTCACTTTCCCAAGACGCTGTTCCAGTCTCCGCCAATAGAAACCACGTGACATTTGCGCGGATGGTTCAAGCACTATATGCAACAACAGTCTCGATGCTCCTGCGAACTAATCCGAACCATGTGACATTTGCTCGTGCGATTCAAACACGATTTGCAACATGCTGGCCGGCAGCGGCGTGCGCTGCGTGGCAGCAGCAAAGTAGCCCATGCTGCCGTGCGTTCGATGATCACGCGAACACTGGCTGAGGCGCCGCAGAAACGCGCCGTGACCGAGAACACTGCAGCTCGCGCTGCGCACAAAATTTCATGTTAAGGAGTATAGTGCATTTTTTACGCCCATCCGCGCTTCTATTTATATTTTGAAATCACCTGATAACCGCAATACCGCCGTTAGCTGCCGACAGCGCAAATTCCTAAAGGGGGTCGGTGGAGGCGAGGGGAATTATAGTTGTGAAAGAGTTGTTAGCAGTGGTGAGGAGGAGCCTCGGAGAGGCGTCGAGTAAATCGACGACACCGGAATGAAAACTGGGTGGTTAGACATATACTGCTTTGCAGTAAAACGTATAAAGGTAGCTGTTAGTCCTCGAAAGCTATCAGTCCGGGTGCATCAGTCCAGGCACTGCACTCTTGGCTAGAGCCGCTGCGTGAGGCCGGTCGTCTCCAGGTAATGGAGTAGATGGGCGACAACTCAACTTCCCGTTGGGTTGCCGCAGGCCCCATTGGGAACAGAAGGTCTTCATGCAGGCGCTGGGAAGGTCTGGAAGCTGGAGCGCTCGGTGGAGCTCTGCTCTCGGGCCCGCGTGGAGGGGGCAGAAGCAAAATAGGTCCTCCAGCGTCTCTGGCTTCTGGCAGTCCACCCATGTAGGGCAGTCCTTGCTCCCGTGTCGGTGCAGGCGCTCCGCCACATTGCAGCAGTCGAGCCGCATGCGGAGAAGCAGGCAGCGGGCATCCCTGCTGATGCGTGCAGGCAGCGGCTGTGGCGCCAGGCCACTCACAATGCGAGGGTTGGGGTGCATCGTCTGCACCATGCGGGCCAGGGCGGTGCGGGCTTCCTTAAAGGCGGTGACGTCTTGGGAAACTGGGGTGCCCTCCTGGTGGGCCTCCCTGGCTCGGGCGTCGGCGCCCTCGTTGCCCCGGATACCACTGTGGCCCGGCAGCCAGTGGAGAAGCCACAGGTCACAGCCTCGGGAGGCCACAGTGTGCAGCTTGGATGCAAGGGAGCGCTCCAGGTAGCCGCTGCTGTTGGTGGGGTGGTAGGCCGCGTGTAGCCACAGCAGGGCAGTCCTGAAGTCCGTGAGGATGACCACCCCCGGTGTGGTTCTCGGGCCCCCTCTCGCATAAAACAACAGTGAGGAGGCAGTGAGAGGGCATGACGCCGTAGCCACGGCCGCGCGCCACCCTACTCTTGACCCTTCGCCGAACGCTCCTGCGTGTTTTCTTTCTTTGCCATCGCAGCTGCGTTCGGTCACTAAGTTACGCGGACGTCCACGTTTGGAAACCCATGTAACGGCTACCATAGGCTGCGCCCTAAAACCATTCGGTAAAGCGACTTTGTGCGCTTTATGGCTGCTTAGCATGACACATTCTGTATGTAATGTTCCCTTGCCGGGCGCCCATCTCCAAACGTATGTCGCAAGACCATTCTCATCTGCTATGTACCTGGAAGCCCAGAAGTGAAACCATCTTATAGCCTGAAAACTTGATACAGCACATCGAGCCTACGACTGCAGCTTGCTAAAGGTGTACCTGGTGGATGCACTGCAGACGTTCGATTAGAAAGAGGGTAACACGGGCGCACGTAGCCAAACTTATGAGTTAGATCTGGCCTGAAACGGTGGAATGATAAACATAAGGGCGACACACGCAAAAGCTGATGGCCCCTAAGAGTCTACACACTCATGGGATTTATCCACCGATGATGACCACAGCTCACTATAAGTGGATGGTGTGCATGCTTTATTAACTTTGAACTAAAAGGCAATGACGAGCTCCACACGCAGCTCCATGTACAACTTTGAAATTTCTTGGTGTGTCAGTAGGCCACTACTGGGGCAACCACCTGTGAATCATAACGCAAGCTTAAACATACTAAGGTAAATTTTTTGTGACGATGACAGCTGCTTTTCGAGCGAGATTTCATTTACCGGTCAGTGCAGGACGGGTATTTTCGATACGATGCAAGACATTATTCAAAAAGTGGTGGCAGACTCCTCTGCGTGCCTTAACCAACCTTACGGATAAACAACTCTTGATGTCGAAACACATAAGAAGAAAGGGACAGTCTTCGCCCGTGTCTCCGGATCCAAAAACCGGTATGGCGGCCGGGTGAACCCCGCATTAGTTTGTTTTGCGCGCTGTTGAATCTCCTGACGGGTATGAACCAGTCATTACCATTGTCATCATGTAGATTTCCCCTGTCTGTAAAGTGATCACCCCCGCTAAGGGCAGCCATGGCCCAGGTCTCACTTCTCTCTTTCTTCCGTAATATTTTCTGGTGCTCTTAAACCCGGGAGGATGACCGCACACAATGAAGGAGACCACCGACGTCACCTCCGGCTTGAGGTACCCAGAACCCCGTTCCGTTGACTGCTGTTTCCGCTGATCATCCCCGCCCTCAGCCGGAGGTCAGCATGGCTGGCCCAGACCGTCCAGTGGCAATCGACAGTAAGTGTCGAATAGATAAGCTGTGCCGGCAGCAACGCATCTTTCGCGTAGCTACCGCAAGACTGCTCAAGGCAGCGAATGAGCTTCTGGGAGCCCCGTCTCTATCTCCGCACGACTTGCAAGCGACCATTGACCTGCTGGAGAGCAAAGATGCCACAATGTACGAGATAGACCAGATAATTATTGACATTTTTGACCCCCAGGAAGTCGAGCGCGAACACTTCGAGGCCTCGTCGTACCGAGGAGATATATGCCGCACCCTAAACCGGCTCCGCAATGCCTTGAAGGCCTCAAAGGCATCCGGCATGAGAGGCACCACCAACGCCACTCCTAGCAGGCCACATTTCCCTCAGTCATTCGTCCGCACGGCTCTACGGGAGTGTCCACTCTGACTAGTATTTCTTTCTCTATGCTCAGCCCCTTATCCGAAAATCACTGGCCTCACTGAACGCGTCAATCGGAAGCTTACCAACATGATCGCTATGTGCGTTGATTCCAAACACAAAAACTGGGACGCCATCTTGCCCTTCGTTACGTACGCATACAATACGGCCCGGCACGAGCCCACAGGATACAGCCCTTTCTACCTGCTTTATGCGCGTCCGCAGCCGAGCACTCCGGACACGATTTTTCCCTTTTCTCTTCGTGGTGACCGCAGCCTAGCCAAGACGCTTTGCCTCTCCGAAGAAGCCCTTCGACTCGCTTGGTTGCGTACACTGTCCTCACAAGATCGGTCGAAGTTGCGCTACGACTTCTGCCACAGAGAGATGTCGTACAGAAGAGGAGATTATGTGTGGCTTCCACCGTCAGAAAAGCGCGTGGTGGAAATGTTGCGTCTGTGCTCATCAGCGGCAGCACTGTTCTGTGTTCGGTGCCTCCGGGCACCGCGCCCATTCGTCGCCCACGAGAGTGCGTGCCCTCTACTTCGCCAACGCCGTTCCCTACTCCTCGTCGAAATTGACAATGGAGGGTGAGACGCTTTGGGACCGTGCGCTAAATCAGTGGCAAAACGCCATGCTATTCTTGTGCCAGAATAAACCACATTTTTAGGTTTCCCCGTGCGTGTGCTTGTCACTGACTGCGCGGGCATAACAGGCAGCTGATTTTTGTCTGTCTTGTTGCGTTTTTCTGCTGTTGGCCTAAATTGATAGCATTACTATGTACTATTAATCCGCATAATGCTATTCCTTCAAACATTGCTACTTGACAGCTTTTTTCCGCAATGCCTCCAGGCCGTGGTTGGAAAGTATTTTTTTTATTTTGGGTATACACAGCGAGAAACAGCGCCTAAACACAAGAAAACTTCAAAGCCCAGGGGCACAGGGCTGTATCTGTGGGCGGTTAGGTCTTGTGTTTGTCGCTCTTTTTATTGCTAGATATATGCCTGCTTACCCGCCTGCAATACGTGTGACGCTTTTATATCTCCTAAATGCCGGGAGTTTACTTAAAATATCTAATACTAACAAATGAGCCTCTCTTTTCTCTCAGTTGTGAGAGCTATGCTAAGAGGCGGCCTTGGAAATTACGGTTCTGTTCATTGTTCCCCTCGCCATAACCGCTACCTTACGCTCTCTGGTTTAACCGAATGTTTCTCGTCCTATCCTTTTTCGCATACTTTTTTTTCAAAATTTTCTAATGGAAAAATTATTAATTATTCATCAAGTTTTTCATGAACACAGGGCACGCATCTTAGTAGAGCAACAATGCGTCCTTGGTGCTCTTCGGCCGAGCAGCTCTTGCTGCCGTACAACACGCTGTGAGGGCAGTAAAACATAGAGAACATCAGCCCGAACTCGACGAAGCTTTGACAGCGACCGTTCATGGCTTCGACCTTCCACTTTTGAGCACCTTAAATGTCTGGATACCGCCAATGTATGGGGACTCGGGATTTGTGGTGCCTGTACTCACTGTCACTAGATAGACGGAGATTTCCCTTGTCGGTTCTCTTTTTGTGTTTTCTGGTGCATTTATACATGGTTGAGAGATTTCAAAAGAATGTCACACTTGATATGATCTTCTGTAGGTACCCGCTTAGCTTATCTCCAGAATTAGGCCAGACACTCTCACTTCGTTTATTGACCAATCCTCTTAGGTATTAACTGGCGCTGCTGAAGTACTCAGACTCTACGTGACACCTTTTTAAGTGTTTTATTCCCTACTCTGTTCTTTCTTGCAACATAATTTTTCCACAACTTCGTTAACAGAGTCATGTGTAAATGCAAGGCTGTGCACAGTAATTGTGCGTGACAAGCGGTTTGTTCGTTATAACGTACTGAAATCGTCTGTCCAGGAATTTGTACAGTGCCCTGACAAGTGATTCCCTGGGGTCTTCCTTGACATTTCCAAAGCCAGCTTTCACTCCCTTCTTAGTATAAGGTAGTTAATTGGGCATTTAGACCGTCCGTACAATAGTGGAACAGCAAAGACACGATAGCACTCAAATGACCATAGTCAATAAAACAGCTCTGCAAACTTGGAAAACCAGACTACCGATAAAATGAAAACCAAAACTCATCTTCGCTTTTTTTACGAACTGAACTGCAGTGAAAACAAATGCTTTTACAAATGTTCAATGCGCTTTCAGATACTCTAAAGGGGTCCGCTTATCATATATAGCTAGTTCGTCACTGGGTCCTTTGACGCGGATTCAGTTCCGCCTTATTCTTCAAATAACAGTTTTTTTCTTTGTTTCGTTTCAGAAATTCCTTGGCGAGTACAAGATTCCCAAGCAACGTGTTGAAGAGAATGTGGACGACATAAAGTACTACGGAAATTACTGGCTGCTGATAAACAATTGCCAAGATTGGCTTAAAGGGCTGCTTGAGAAAATGGAACTACGCGACTGTACTCCGTATACTGATGCGTTCAGTGCGGTGGCTTATCTGACCTTAGGAGCCGTGGGCATTGGTACGGCCTGGGGCATTATCAACTATCTGGGTAAACCAAAACCACTGCTTTCTACGCCTAGGCAAGCTAAGCACGGCTACTCAGTTGCCGGCCGCGCCGGCCCTTACGAGCATGACCAACTATACTTCGGACCTGCCCAGAGGGCTGCGCTGTATGGGAGCGCTTGAGCCGAGTCTCGTTTCGCTCCCCGCCGCTAGGGGCGCTTTTACGCCATGCTGGGCGTAAAAGCGCCGAAAAGAAGATTAGAATGTTGGTGGACGAAAAAAAGAAAAAAAAGAGAAAAAACAGAAAAAAAGAAAAAAAAGAGAAAAAAAGAGAAAAAAAAAGAAAAAAAAAGAGAAAAAAAGGGAAGAAAAGAAAAAAAAGAAAAAAAAGAGAAAAGAAGAAAAAAAAGAAAGAAAAAGTATTTTATGCCTAATAAGCTTTTTGTGCCTGCCCTAAGCAGCGCTAGTATTGAACCAAAAGTGTAAAACATAGGTATATTAGTCCTTTTTGGTCAGATGACATGTCATCACCCCGATACAAAGGGGAAACCAATAGAAATCATCATCGGGGTAAAAGTCGAACAATTGGCTGATAATTGGCGGACAATTGACGGATAATTGGCTGGGGTAAAAGGTGACAATTGGCGGACAACCGGATAAGTATGCAGGGCTTGATGGATATATGCGGTGAAGCACCTAGGGCTATCCTTTAGCAGAGAAAAATCGGGGATCATGGTCTTTAATGACGGCGAGGAGCACAAAACAGTATCAGTGCAGCAAGTAGAAATACCATTGGTGAAAGAGTATAAATATTTCGGAGTATGGCTGAACAAGAGCGAAGATTACACGCAGGCGCATGAGGCTCATCTTAAGACGAAAGGAAGACGGAACGCGGCTATAATGAAGCATAGAGCCCTCTGGGGATACAGCAAATACGAGGTGGTAAGGGGAGTCTGGAAAAGGGTCATGGTACCAGGATTAACTTTCGCTAATTCGGTTCTGTGCATGAAGCCAGAGACTCAAGCGGGCCTGGAAGTAAATCAGAGGGCGGTAGGCAGATTGGCCCTAGGGGCCCACAGTAAAACTACAAATGAAGCGGTACAAGGGGATATGGGCCGGTCGTCTTTCGAGGTGAGGGAGGCGCAGAGCAAGATAAAGTTTGAGGAGCGACTTCGTGACATGGAGGACGAAAAATGGGCCGCGAGGGTGTTTAAGTACCTGTATTTGAGGAGCGTGGACACGCGGTGGAGACGGAGGACCAGACAGCTGACCAAGCGGTACGGAAAGTCGGTAGGGGAAAGCGGGGTTTACACAACAGTTAAAAAGCAGGTAAAGGCAGCAGAGACGAGGGAATGGGCACAGAGAATGGAAGCGAAAAAAACCCTGGAGACGTATAGGGCAGAGAAACGGGAAATTAAAAGGGAGGGATTCTATGGCAATACGAGAGGCAGTGCGTTGCTCTTCGAGGCACGGGCAGGGTGCCTGAGAACCCGGGCATACACGGGTAGCTACAGGCAGCAGGATGAAACGTGTGCATGTTGCGGTGATGATGATGATGATGATGATTATGTTTTCGGAGCTCGAGAATTCTGTACTTTGTCACGTTCCTCCTGATTTGTCTGTAGGGGGGATGGGTGCCGGGGCAAGTCGCTTTGTCAGATAATTCGTTTGCCTTTTCGGCATCTCCCGAAGACACCCGCGTCTATGAGGTTATTGTGTTGATTATCATGTTTACTCAGTAACATCTCCCCTGTAACTTTTTTTCGGTTGTCTGAAATAAAACAATCCAAATTCACAAAAAGGCATATTTTGAGTTTCTTCACCACCACATGATCGTTGCGACATTTTGCTAGAAAAGGTAATGTTGCAATGTACAAGCAGAATCAAAATGTCAGCAGATAGTTAGCGATTACTCTCTGAGTAATATAAGAACTTATAAAGACACTCTAGCTTTCTGGTTCGAGAGTTTTGTGCGAATGTTCCTTTTTTGGAACATTGGTATTTCACAGAGCCAGAAACACGGAGACCGACCACCGCACTTCGCGTGACTTTTTCTTCTTGTTTTTACATGTTGGTGGCGCCCTCTAGTTAACATTTGCAGAAGCTTGCATGCTACCTTTCTCGCCTTTCCTTGGCATTATTTTGAGATTCTCTGGCACGTTGAAGGAGCGCCATCTACGTTTAGCGAATAGCCGCCGCAGTCCTAGTGAATGTACCTGGGGATCGCGACTTTGGAACTAGTGTTCTTTTGTGCTAACACAGTTCTGTGCAACCATATTTTCGTTTATAGGTTATGGCACAACGCTTCCTAGTTGACTTTGGAGACTGCAATATACCTTTTGTTCAACCTTTCAGACGAGGAGCGGGAAGGTGCATCTATATTTCGATTGCCACCCGATGAAGATGGCAACATTACTGACGAGGAGCACGTGCACGAAAACGACTTTTCTGAAGTTGTTTCCGAGCTTATTTGCGGGTTTTCAGAAGTTATGCAGTGCACCGATGAAGACGTGTCACCTACTGAATGTTGGAGTCCTGAGCCACCATGAAAAAAGCAAGTGCGAAGGCAACTGACTGTAGAAAAAGGCCCCAAGGCTTCAGCTATGACCGGGAAAACTAGACCACTACAGCCTTCGCTTGAAGCAGACTGGGGCGACCATGTCACGTTCGGTAAACCACTGGCCTGACAGAACCCTCAGCTTTTGCTACAGACATTTCCTGAGTTCTGCGAACGTGAGCCCATTTGATTTGTTCAGCAAAATAACTTCTCCGGAATACCTTGGTTTACTGGCTGACATGACTGCAATGTACGCACTCCAAAAGAGAACAGTGGTACCAGGTACTTCGTACCAGCAACGCCAGGGAGGTGTGATCACTGTAAAAAAAACGAAACTAACCAGCGCCAAGAGTGTCAAATGCAGCTGCACAGAAAGTGCTTCCCGTCCTACCACGGCCTGGGAAATGCTGACAGACCTACAGCGGGGATGATTTTTTTAGATGGTTGTTTTCACTCTTTCTACTCTTCAGAGTCATTTAAAGAAGATAAAGACTTATCTTCGGTTACTAAGAGCAAGCAATTCCACTTTGAAACCGATAAAATTTGTACCAGAGAACTTTTGCATTTTGTGTATTGGAAACGTCAATGTTCCAAAAAAGGAACATTAAAAAAACGTGCTTAGTCATTGTGAATGTGGCTGTACTTTTTGCCACAGGGAATTTATAAGCCAACTGGAAATTATCAACACCAATTTCAGTGTTGTGAATATTACTTCATAGTCTGGCTTTTAAAGGGTTAAGCTTGATTAAGCTTGACTGGCTTTCCCCTTGTGAGTTGGGCGCCGGTGAACGCGACGCATTTAGCCTCATGGTATTATATGAAAATATGAAATGATGACAAAAAGGAATTACATTACCTCACGTGCCGACAACGCAACAGGCTAGCTAACCCAACTTTCCCGGTTCATACTTGAAGGGGAGGTTATTTCCGAATATAGGTACATCGGGAAGTTCATAGCATAAACCAAACTTTGTTAGGCCATAAAAGATTCCCAGGGAAACTTTTTTTCATAGTAAATACCAAAAATGAGGCTTCCGGTTGAAATTCCTCCTGAAGTGTAGCATTTTTTTTGCTATGACGTAGCGGAGTAATTTTCAATGCTCGGAAAATAAAATGCGCATTCAAGCACCGAAGATTCCACTTACGGTCGTACACGCACTAGTAAACGAAGATGATTTGGCGCCGTCTTTGCAAATCAATTGGAAATTCCTTTTTTCTAGTGCACGTGAAGTGCTACAATGACCTGCTACACTACAACTCAACAACGATGCCGTTCTCAATTTATTTACATGACAATTTTATGAACATACACACTGCCACGCTTTACGCACACAATGCTACACTCTAGTCAGGTTTAAGAACCTTAATCAGCTCTGGATTTGCACAATCTTTTTCAATTTCACATTTTTGTCACGAGTTTATGTACATTCACATTGCCACGCTTTACGCACACAATGCTACACTCTAGTCAGGTTTTCAGAACCTTAATCATCTCTGGATTTGCACAATCTTTTTCACTTTGACATTTTTGTCAAGAGTTCATTTTCGTTCACAATTCTACACTTCCCTTGAACAATGCAGCTCAGTAATCACTCTTCCAGCACGTCTCTGGAGGCTGGTTTCTGCGCAAACATTTTCACTTTGCCACACTTGGCCGTTTTCTCCGCAGCAAAATTTTTGAAAAAAGGTCGGCTGAACTTCTCCAGCACGAGCTCAACCTCTGCCCTCGTTTGACCCTCCATTGAGCCTTTGTGGCTGAATCGTGTTTTCTAGTGCAGCTAGTAGCATCGTCTTCACGAAAAGTGCCGTCGGTTTTTCGTAGTATACCGCAAGTTCTGCGAGTGATTGGGCCGCTCTTTTCAGTGCACAGACGAATTCCAGCCTCGGATATGATAGCCCACCCCGGTCAAAATTGAAGATCATGGCAGCGGCAGGTCTAGATGAGCCAGCCGCCTTGAGCCGCTGCACGCAGACTGAGCACTTAATGTGTTCCTTGACGGTTCTCTCCGGAAAGCCCGCTATGAGGCTCAGTATGCTGGCCTTGATGCTTGGAACTGGATAACCTACAAAAACCAATAAATTCGGCGTGAACATGACAGGTACGCTCAGATGTAAAGACAACGAACCGCTGCTCGTTGCTCTTGCACACCTATCGACCATATTAAAATACGATACCTATGTGCAGCGAAGAATGCTCGCTGCAAGCTGTCGGGATTGCTCGAGCGACTAAAGCGCCTAATTACGAAAATAAAACAATTGTGACGCAAAAATATCAAAAGAAAACGAAGGTTGTTCTCACTTTTCCTTGAAATTGTCCTTATTCATTTGCCTCGAACTTCAGTGGCGGGGAACTCGTCAAAGGAAACATTTGTCACCCTACCTTCTTCAGATCTACAATAAGGTACGAAACAGTATACCATCGTGCTCCTTCAAAGGAAAAACTCGCTTCAGAGGACTGAACAGGCTGTATTTTTTTAATGCAGAGCATTTCTTTAACTCACGATGTCACCCGGCGTTGTCGGCGTTGGCGTGCCTCGGCGTCCGCAACAGCCGTTCCAAGTGCACCCTCTCCCCCACTCCTCCTCTCCGGCATCACTCTACCCTCCTCGCTCTCAACAAGAGGTCCGCACCCCTCCCGCTACACTATATAAAAAAATAATACTTACCGGCGCCTGGTTTCGATCCCACGACCGTGCGGGCGGAACGCAAGGTACATGGTGCTCTACCCACTGCGCCACAAAGCCGACACAGAATGGAAGGCTACGACCGCGCCTTATATCCTTGACTCATTCAAACTACGTCAAGAAGCTACTGATACAACGCATTCACTACCTGTGGGCGGAACGCGAGGTACATGGTGCTCTTCCCAATGTGCCACAAAACCGACACAGAATGAAAGGCTACGAACGCGCCTTATATCCTTGACTCATTCAAACTACGTCAAGATGCTGCTGATACAACGCGTTCACTACCACCAACTTCCCAAACACTAAACGTTAACGCAATACACCCACCCCCTATAAGACGCATTTACTCGAGTCCGCCTCGCGGGAAGATGGGCCCTTTTATGTCTTACTCTTCGTGCTTTAGATACAGCAGTCGCAACCTAAGTTCCACGCCGCGTCTGGAATCCGCCTCTTTCACAACGCTACTGCGCATGCGCATGGCCCGGCGCAGGAGGCCGGAAACAGCCTGGCAGGGGTCGGCCGGTCTGCTCCGCGGCGATTCCCCTGCTGTCTGCGGCTGTAACTGAGGCCGTGTAGTGAAGGCATGCGACCGTGTTCGGCCCCCAGTGAGAAAACGAAAATGCAGTACGTTTTACAAATGCAACTGTCGGCCAAACCATCAGATGAAGGGTGAAATTTTTATTTCTATCGACACAGGCCAACCCCGAAACGAAAGTGAAAAAATAGGAGGTCCTCGCCACGGCACCATGCATGAGCGGCTCCTTCTGCGTCCCGCCGTAGTCACAACAGGCATACACATCGCCGGTGACGATAACACCGACGACAATACGAACACACCGGCGGACCAAACGTTGCCGTACAACGACAGGCTCGCCGACCAAGGCGGCCAGTAGACCCGAGTAGATTCGAGCCACGACGAATGTGCCTCTACTTTGTTATTTGATTGTGCCTCAGTTTTGGTAGCGCAACAAACTTCGTAAGGTGAACGAAGCGAATGTACCTTCACACTATGTATGCGATCCGTATGTAGTGGCTGGCGACGCTTCGCTGACTTCGCTTAACCGAAGCTGTGCATGCGTACACGTCTGGCCCGCTAATATAAAATGTAAGGCATGTTAAGTCCAAATAAAGGGGTACTCAACTTCATCTAGGAAACGGAGAATCAAAATCAACCAATGTTTCTGTCGTAAAGCGCGAAACAAAAGTATTAAGTGCACTTTTTTTCGACTGGTGGACTGGCGATGTGCTTGCGAGCTCAAATTTCCTATCGTATTTCCAGGCTTAATAAGCAACGTAGAGTAAGAGACGCTTAGTGGACAAGTGCTATTCAAAGAATGATGATCAGTTTCTGTGCCAGCAATACTATAAAACAAAACTTTTTTCAGAGAAGTGCAAAAAAGGGCCCATCTCCCCGCGAGGGGGACTCGAGTAAATGCGTCGCATAGGGGGTGGGTGTATTGCGTTAACGTTTAGTGTTTGGGGAGTTGGTGGTAGTGAATGCGTTATATGAGCAGCTTCTTGACGTAGTTTGAATGAGTCAAGGATATAAGGCGCGTTCGTAGCCTTTAATTCTGTGTCGGTTTTGTGGCGCAGTGGGAAGAGCACCATGTACCTCGCGTTCCGCCCACAGGTAGTGAATGCGTTGTATCAGCAGCTTCTTGACGTAGTTTGAATGAGCGAAGGATATAAGGAGCGTTCGTAGCCTTCCATTCTGTGTCGGCTTTGTGGCGCAGTGGGTAGAGCACCATGTACCTTGCGTTCCGCCCGCAGGGTTGTGGGATCGAAACCAGGCGCTGGTAAGTATTATTTTTTTATATAGTGTAGGGGGAGGGGTGCGGACATGTTGTTGAGAGCGAGGAGGGTAGCGTGATGCGGGAGAGGAGGAGTGGGGGAGAGGGCATACCTGGAACGGCTGTTGCGGACGCCGAGGCACGCCAACGCCGAAAACGCCGGGTGACATCGTGAGTTAAAGAAATGCTCTGCATTTAAAATATAAGCTAAACATCAGCTTTGTGTCCACAAAATTCAAGAGCGGTGGCTTGCTCCGCCGTGGCCGAGTGGTCTAGAGTGTCACAAATGCCGACGTGCTCGAATGGGGTGGTTCGAATCCTCTTGGGAATATGTTCTTTTGTGTCCTGACATGTTTACGCAAAAGCGATTTTTGTCGTTGTAATCTACACACAGCCCTTCACTGCTGGGAAAGGTATTGACGCAAATGATAAGGCGCTTGCGAGTTGAGTAGAAATCTTGTTCCTGTGCACCACCTTTTTTAACCCGTGATATTGCCGCTGTTTAAAAGGAATAAACGAATACTAACTTTTCAAACTGACGGTTCTTCTAAAGAAGAAAATGTAATCGTGCGACTACGATGAACAAGTGCGCTTACGAATAAAAATGCACCCCAAAAAGTAATTTTCTGAGATACTTTGGGACTTCGATTGATTTTGCTTTGCTCTCTTTGGTCAAAACGCTTACAAAAGTAATCTGCAAATGCATTCATGCTCGTTTTGATAAGAAAGAGAAAAAAAGAACGGCGGAATTGAACAAATCCGTGGCCACGTATAATATACTGCATCGCTGATATCCACATACAAGCTTCAAGCAATGATTTCTATAAAGGCCACATTAAGGGGGCGTCCGATTATGCTGCTGTGTTACAGATACCCTTGTGCCCGACCCATCTCTTTTAAGCGCTAGGAGAAAAAATGCGTGAGAAAATGTCTTCCACAGCCTCAGATAGCCACCCTTCGGTACTGACACTTCCGAAACTGCTGCGAAAACAAACGAGCGTCGCACGCTTGTTAGAATGTTTCCCACGTTGAAAACGTACGTCTTCCAGCATAGTTATTCTTTTTGCAGCTTTAGGTTGGCAATACCATTCATGTGAAACAAATAAACACCAGCAACGCAGCCCTGACTCCCCTTCCGCTGCAGTGGCAGCCCACTCGCACCCCTGCCATATCGCGTCTCGGCGGCGCCAGCAGAGGCCTCCACAGCGCAATGAAAAAGGCGGATTGCTCGTTCTGCACGGCTGCGCCCGCCCTGCGGCGGCCCCGGTGGCGGCGAGGAACGACAGGGCATAAGTAGCGCCACTCTACTCGCAGCGGTGAAAATTATCTCTGCGACGGCGGTGCTGAGGCCACGCTCGCTGGCCAGGTCCGAAGTATTCGCTATGAGATGTTTGGGTTGTGCCCCCTGGCTCTGACGTCGGCTTAGGGATTCGCGCCGCTGCCATCTGCTACAGTCCGTTTGTGAGGGGAAGGAGTGCCTGTGCTTGAAATCGCCCGCTTTGATTCTGTAGTGCCTTAAAAAGCGTATTTCAAGTAATTCAGTTATTTTTGCCAGCTCGTGACACATATGAATAATTTCAAGCTGTATTACGCACAAGTTTGCGACACACGACGAGAGAGACGACAACTTTCTTCAGAGCATCGGCCAGAACATCGTGTGTAACTCGTCCTTTCTAGCTTATTCTCAAGTTTGAGCGCTCAGACCTCGTCGATATCATTACAAAAATGGTTATTGACCAGTACATTGTGTTGACAGTCAATGGACTTTGAATAGAAATTTTTTATTGAGTTGTCATTGAAAATTGCCCGTCGTGTTTCAATTGAAACTCAACGCTGAGTTTCAATTGAAATTCTATTGACTATAGTTAACCTGTCTGTTGATCTCCAATTGACTTTCTGTTGACTCTCAATACACTTTTCCTGTTGAGTTCCTGTTGTAACGTATCAATCGAAAGTCTATTGAGAACAGTCTGTTGAGTTCCATTTGAGTCTGTGTTGACTCTCTATTGATTCTCCTGTTGAGTTCCTGTTGAGAAATGTCAAACAAAAACCTACTGAGCATATTCAAGAAAGCCCGTTTGATTACAAATTAGGTTTTTATCAAGTTATTCCAACAAATGCCTCCTAAAATTCAGTTGTCTGCATTGAGCAGGTGAAAGAGTCAGGTGTTTTATGGCAAAGCTTGCTTTATTGCTCACGAACGCATCACGAGACGACTGGAGCCTCGCATGTTCCACTTGGCTACTTGACTGTGTAGCCTGCAAGATACAACAAAAACAGGCTTGTTGTTTGCACCGGTACAGTACGAAATGGTGATGGCATCCCTTCTTCATTAAGCATGCTGGTTTAAGTATCTTGCTATTTTAGAAGTTAGATGGTTTGTATTTTTGGAAAGCAAGGAGACAGCAGTTCAACAAATGTAAAAGCTTTTCTTGGGTTATAGTGCCTTAAAAACCGCTAGCCACATCAATAATTTCTACAATTGGTAGGGAGTGCAATGCCTTTCTTTGAATGCCTGTCGCATTAAAGAGCCTGAAATCTAGAGGAACCGCTGTTTCAAGGCCGGCAGGTGGCCGCAAAATCAGCCGCATTGGTTTGTTATCATGACTTGCACATCTTTCAGGCCCAGAAGAAATCCACATAGGTCTATCAAGACTGTTTGAGCCACTACCCGGCAAGAGAACGCCCAAGCCTGTGCAAAAGCATACCTGTTGACCAGTGGATTTTGTTTTTTTGAAAATGTACAGCTTAAAATTTCATAAAACAAACATAAAACAGGCTTTATTAATACTACAACAGGCTTTATAAAACGCAAATGGCTTTATGAATGGGTGAGCGCTTAATGCTTTGTGTTTACCAAGTAGTGGAAGAAAATACACAAACGTTAAAGAAAAAAACGCGTCAGAAAGAACGTGACAGAAAAAAATACGTTGTAACTTGATTTGTGCAGTCTTTCACACTTTTCTGACGCTGGAGTATGGTTCGTGCCTTGCAGTATGTTTAACAAACAAGTAGCACTAAGCAGCAGCTTGACAGGATCATATGAGACAAGGGATATCCACATTTTCGCCTTAATCGTCACAATGTTAGAGTGTGCCTGTATAACAAGGTCATCTGATGCGAATTTGCACACAAGGAGAACATGAAACAGTTTTGTTTGGTGAGGGGAAAAAACAGCAGAGTTGCTCTAAATGAGAAACAATTTGAAAGCTTTTGTTTTTTTCTTTGGCGAAATTTTCTATACAGTAGCAGCACTAAAACAGTATAGTGTTACCGTTCCGTCCAATTGTTTGGGTAATTCCTTGACGCAGAACATCTGTCACAACAGACCTACTAAGCCCTCGCTCCATGACGGTCTCGGATCAGTCAGTGGCACGTCTGATGCCACGGTCAGCCAGCATGTTATTCAGTGATTTTGCTATTACTCACACCACATTCAGCCCAACTTATTAAAAAAATGTGCCGAGAAAGGCAGTCAGCAGGTTGTGATTATAAGCAATAGCAAAGTTCAATTTATGCTTGCAAGTCGAGCAAGGGCCTAATCAAAACTAGTATTCATCAGTTTCAAAGTTTGACACCTGTGCATGTTCTAGCACAAGCTGCCTAGTACTTGAGACAAAATTAGCAAATAAGAAATTCACGAAAAGATACGTGCAGAGGATTGGCAGTCTGCTTACAACTACTACACTTATGAGGCAGGTTTTTTTCTGCATTGGTTTTAAAGCAAAGTGTCTGCTTGCCTTCAGTGTGTCAAGGTAATGCATCAGACTTGTGTAAAGATGTTTTGGGTTAGATACTTCTGCGGATTCAGTCGCCTTTATTTTCCAAAAGTAATCAATGAATTTGTTATATTCTTCGGCATTATTTTTTTAGCTGGAATGAAGTACGTTTTAGACTATGGTTGTCACCTGAGTCACTGCTCTGCAATCAGGGAACGCTCTTTCTCCAAGCAATCCTTCGATTTAGGAAGCCTCCAGCACTTTAGCTTGTAAGGATATTTTGCCAGTATGTCACTTAACTGGTTAAACACACTATCCTGTTTGTGACTGGTAGTTCTGCCTCTCTGCCTAGCGCTGTCAGGTGTGCTTTCATGGCGCAGTATTCGTGCATCTGTTATTGACCCGATAGGCACTTCATAGATTCGACCTCCTTCAATTTTTTTTTCATTTTCGGTAACTTTGTTGGCCAAATATTTTATTTGCCTTAATCATGATGTTTCTTTTTTACAAAACTTCGTACTAGGTAATTCAGGGCTCCTGCTCTGTTCTCTAGCGGCACCGCGTCTGGGGTTTTATTCATTCGTCACTTGCCTTCACAGGTTTTGTTATATCTTTAGCTTAAGATATATACAAATATAGCAAACGCGAAATGAATACAGCAGCGCGGAAGACAGTAAAACTCTGATTGATGTCAATATGTTGTGTGCCTGTACAATAGCCTCCCCCTTCAATTTGTTACACTTACGTACAGTATTTTTGAAAGGCTGAAGTGAAATCATACCCTTTTTGGTCAATCCCGAGACGGCATGCATAAAAACACTGTTTATATAGCGACAGATAACCAAGTTGTGAGTATAGCCATTCAGGTAGGTCTGCACAACGTCAGTCATGATGAAATCTACAGGAACACTCGGAATGACTGAACTTACCTTATAACAACGTCGCCCCCCGCAGGGCTCCCAGCGTGGTCAATTTGACGGATTCCAGAGCGTTGCTAACAGGGATGGTAACACCTCACTTCGCAAGCCTCTTCACCGTACGATCACAGCGCATAGACACAACGCGGACCCACAAAGATGTTCTCCAGCAGAACAAGAGCACGTACGATGGCTTTTCCTTCAATAAATTCAATGTATCGCCAGCTTCACTGCAATGTCTGAACTTCGATGCTCGTTGAAAAGATCCGCACACGGCACGTAAATCACCAACAATACGAGCAAAGCTGTAAATTTGCACAAAACAGTGAGAACGGGCGCAGCGTGCTTCCGCCCGCACTATGGTGGCTAGAAGGAGGAGGTGGCGTCAGCGCGCTGGCGCCGCCGACGGGAAAGCGATTCTTTGCTTCCGTGGGCGAGGTGGCACTCCGGTCAGCACTTCAATGCCTGTTGAAAGCGAAGCGCGGCACACGAGCGGGGTTGGCGCATGACCAGGCGAGTACACCTTGTTTGAAATGCGCATTACATTCTGTTGTTTGTTTATTATTTCGCACATGTGTTTTTTTGTGCCCTGTAGGTGGAGTTTGTCACTTTTTAAAAACTAATTTTCTGTTCAATGAGCTCTGGCGTAAAACGAAAAGCGTTGCCGACGCACTGCTCTGCGTGAGAAATTCTCGCTACCGACCTAAAATTACGAGTGATGCGATCCATACTATTTATCCCAATGTCTATGAGTATTTATCAGAGAAAACACCCCATAAAAGCGTCGTCGCTTCTTTGCACAACGACGCTACCGACGCTGGAGACGAAAGCGCTCGCAATAACTCCTCAACCGTGACTGATATCGTGAAATGTGAACCGCAAAGCGCCTATTTGTCGAAGCACAAGATTGCTGGGGTGACGATGTTCATTTACAGTTTGTACCATGGATCACCAGAACCTTCCATTTGAAAAAGTCGTTGTCGTATTCACTACAATCGAGAGAGAGAGAAACAAATTATTATTGAGCCCATTTCAGGTGACGCTCGCAGGCGTCAAATGGGGTGGAACCCTATTAACTAGTCCCATAACTTCACTGCAATCGAGTGCAGTGTTGAAGTGAAAGTGAAATCTTTCAAGCCACACTTGTGAGGACTTAAGAGGTCACTAACAGTGCAATGGCGCAAGAGCTGCTCGTGGAAGCTACCTGATACCCTGAAAAGGATTTGGCGAAAAGGTTGAGTCAATTTCCTGATAACCCCAAATACCAAGAAAAGACCTTTGCATGGTGTGAAGACCTGTGATGAGAAGACCAACTGTGCATGATGTGTAGACCAATTAAAATTAAAAGCGCTGTATTGGCAGAGTGAATTAGTTTATTTTCCTACTCGGGAGGAAATGCTGCTTTATGAGGGTATAGCCACGTACTTTTTCACTCTTCGTACGTCTTTGTAAAAATGTGAAAAACCGATCAACGTAGTCGAAGATACAGCAATTTAATTTTTTGTCATCGATATGGAACACTGCAGTACTCAAATGCAAACTTTTCCCATCGCATTTACAGTTCAGCATTAGTATTTGTGCATTTTTTAAAAATAAGGTGCCTTTACGGTAATTTCTCCTAGTATTGTTATTTCTCCTGATCCATTTTTTTTGCTTTCAGTAAAATGTTAGCAGTTTCAATATGTGCAGGAAAGAGATTCTAAACTGAACAATTTGTTCCTTCTACTAGTTGAAGTGAAAGGCTGCAGTCGCAGATGCAGACCCTCTGAATTTCTGTTTGCGTGTAGCCGGTAGTATACGTTAGGCTTTGAAAAAATAATTGTTTTCCTGCATTATGTGTTTATGTGAACGGGTATGGTCTCTTCATTGTATTTTGTCTTAAATAACATTAGGTACAGAATGGTAAGCGTGGAGTACATCATGAAAGTCGGGAGCGCAAGATGCGTGACGTTCGGTATTGCATAGGTTATGCGTATCGGAACAAAACGCGTCGAAGTGTTCAGTGAGAGCTGCGATGTATGTGCCACTCCAAGCTACTTGCGTGCTTAGTAAAATTACACTTGCGCGTGCGGGGAACTTCTGCTGGTTTGTACTTCCGCCGCGTTCCGAGTCGTAGAGCGGGCGCCCAGGTGGGCATCGAACTACGGAAAGCAGCGCCACCGCGCGCCAGGCCGGAATCGGAGCATCGCTTTTGACCGGCCCTTGGCGTCACCTCCCCCTTCTGGCCACCATACCCGCACATCCGGGATTGCGAACAAGCGACTTTGGCTTGGTTTTAAGGCGGTTTGTTATGGCTATACCACAGCCACGCATTCTTGTTAAAATTGAGCGTGAAAACATTGCCACAAGACATTAAAAAAAAACCGAAGGGGGCTTGTGAGTCCTGTGTTAATATTTACGATCATTTTTTATGGAATTAATACCAACCCCTCCAGCAACAGTAATATTATGTTGCAAGTAACCAAACCCCGGCCAGGTCGCGAGGTTGGTTGTTAGAGCCACCGACCGCAGTGGCAACACAGTGTAGTAGAAATTCCCGACAGCGCGGCCACTTCAGCTTAGCGTGGGAGGGTGCCAGAAGAACAAAAAGAACTGGTTATCGCCGGGTGTGGAGGTGGATGGCACGTCTTTTGTGTCCGGATGCCCAGCGCCCTTCCCCGCTTCGTCGAACGGTAGCAGAGGAAAGGACGGAAGAATGCTGGAAAGTCCAATCCTTCAAAACAGCTTTGAAGTTCGTAATCTGCTTGGAGGCGCAGGATATTGCCGAGGTGCTTGTGTTTGAGAAACATAGTCCGCGGTCGCGTTGACGTCTTTTAAAGAAATATTTTTGTTAGCGAGAAAGCGGTTCGGAGTGTAACAAGCGGCACGCCAGATCACTAATTTGTTCGGTTTCTGTGTTTTTTTTTTGCTTTTTTTGTAGTGACGTGAAGCAGTGTCAGGCTCGTTCTTTCTTTTTGTGTTCCTGTACAGTAAAGATGAATTGTTAATCAGCGCTTCAGTTGGGCTTTCTTCCTTTTTTTTCTTCGTTTGTTCGTTTAGTTAGTCCAAGGAGGCCTCTTCCTCTTACGAGTACGCAGTTCTTTTCTCTTGAAAGAACTGTTTTCACCTGTTTTAAATAGAACGTAGATGCGCGTTTGATATTGCAGGATTCTCTGTATTACACACTGCAGTTCTACAGTTGTTATCGCAGGCAGTTCACGGTATCCTCAACGAAGGTTATGTATGCGAGGGATATTGATTTGTTTGATTACGAAATTTAAGGCGCCGACGCTACACTGGCGATAACGCGCGCAGTAGTAGAGGGCCCCGTATTCACCGCCCGAGCCCGGTATCTTAACGTGCTCCTAAATCTGGAACACATAGGCGTTTTCGCCTATTCCCTCCAAGAGAAAAGTGACCTCCACGATGGGGAATAGAACTCGTGCCCTTGGGCTCAGACCACGGCGGGGTGTGCGAGGGGTAACCGGAGTCCTAGCTACCCTAATGAAGTTCACGAGCGAGCGACGATGAGGCCAAGCTCGCGTTCGCTTGATTTAAAGGCTTGTTTAAAAGTTCGCTGTATACAAAAATATAATTGTTCTTTTTTCGACGTGTCGTGTTTGACACGAAAGTTTTGCTCTTTTTTTCTGAGTATGTATAGGGACATTGTCGTCACTGGAATATTATGCGCGCCTGGATTTCTGAGATAAGTATTCATTTCTGCAAAAGAGCGCTGTTAGTATCGTGCCTCCACAAGAAAACACTGAATCATCGCACTAAGATGCGATGTCCCGTGTGCCTTTTTAAGATGTAGCTGATGAAAACGATTTTTAAATCTACCTTCTTCACCCCATACACGACGGCTCATCACGGCATTGTATGTGTAAAAAGAGGTAGGGGGAGTGCTGACTTTTTTTGTCCCCAGAACTGGGACCCGAGAAGAGCAGCCTCTTTCCCCCATCTCCCCCCCCCCTTCCCCAATCCTTTCCGTTTTTTCCAGGCCGGGATATGCATGATTCTTGATTCCGCTCCAATCTTCCCGGAAGACTGACGTCGAATATCTCCACTTCCGCTAAAGCGCGATAAGGAGGAAGCTTAGCTGTAGAAGAGATTGCTCACCCATTATGTCAATGCGTCCTAAGGCATAAAGAAGAAAATCATCTGCTATAGCAAGGAAACGATTCCGCGGCAGTCACCTGCCAGAACAGATGAGTCACCAGAGTTTTGTCAGTGTTTATTTCCTCCATTGTTTCGTGCAAAAATTTGTAGCATTATTTGAAGAAATGCATTCAAGAATTGTCCAATAAAATTTATTTCCCCAATTAGCAGGTATAATTATTATTTGTGCAAAGATGCTCCTGGTAAAGGTTACTGGATTACTCTGAGGAGTTTTATCCGTGCTGAAAATTAAGCGCGAACCATAAAAGAAAGACAAGAAAGAAGGACCCCGGTATAATTTTCAACAATGTGTGTTCACGAACTATCAGGACTCTCAATTTTACTTGAGTTTTGTCAGTAGAAACTCTATCGTGTTTCAATTAAACAAAGTCATTTGATATTTTGTTGAGTTTTGTCTATTTAAACATTGTTGACTTTTTATTGACTGTACTCAACAAAAATGTCAATGTAGAAAAAAAGCATACCAGTAATCTAGTAGTCTTAATTTCATAGATGCAACACTGAAAAAAAAGTCCTTCAAAATGTGTTTCATCCTGATGAATTTTCTCAAATCGTTCTGCAAAGAGTTTCAATAGACTGGAGTCAATTGCTTTTGTGTTGCGTTTTCTCAGTACAAATACTTTTGAGTTTCTACTGACACATCTCAATAGCCAATTGAGTTTTAATTAGGCTCTGTTGACTAAAAAAACTCAATAGGCACTGAATTGAATGTTAAATTCCGTTTTTGTAAGGGTAAGTATTCAAAAGGCGCAAGCTTCCATACAGTATTTTTGAGATGGTCTAATGAAGACTCAACGGACTAATGATAACAACGTAGCAGCGACCCCTACACACGCATCGCACAGCAGGAAATAAAGCGGCGGTCTTCTATTTCTTACGGTGTTGACTTGCATCTGATGAATGTTTCTTTCTGTGCACAACGCCTTCATTTTTCTTCACCATCACGACCTTCTTGCTAGGAAACTTGGGAATGTTTGGGAGGCTCAGAACGTTTGTGGGGATAACTTCTTCAGACCGTGTTGCAAGCATTCCCTGGTTCACAAATTAGCTTTCGTTATGGCTGCATGCAAGAAGGTGCATATCCGGAGCGTGCGTTATTTATTCACACGAAAATACAATGAGAAGGTTTGTTCTACGCCACCGCGATCGCGCCCCTGGCAGCGTTGTCCAGAGTACTCGACGGCGGCTTTTGTGCTCCGAAATTATATCGCAACCATCGTTTTCTTACAAAAATAGATTTTGAGTTTCAATTCAGTTCCTACTGAGTTCTTATTGAGTCAACAAAAAAAATTCCCCGCATTTCCCCGAGGGGAAGAATGTGAAAGTGCGAATGAACGAGTTGAATTTGCGCGGTTCGGTAATGTTCGCGAAAGAGAGATCACACACACACACACAACTACAAAGAAAGAAAGATGCATTTATTCACAGACACCTATTTGTGTTGTCGTTGTACTTGATTTCAAAGAGGATCTCAGCTTTGAAATTTCGTGTCACTACTCCTTTAAGCGGGTGCATTAGCCCTTCCCACGCCCGATTCTTGGCCAGTCAGCGGCCAGGCAGCGCGCGCCCATCTCCCCCCGTTGCCAAGGAAGACGAGGAGATTCCTGGCCAATCCCCCACGTGGGTATGTGCCATGTCAGCGGCCAGGCAGCGCGCGCCCATCTCCCACCGTTGCCAAGGAAGACGAGGAGCGCGCGCACCCGCAGCTTTTGCTATGCGGACGGCGGCGGACGCTTCAGGCTCGCTTAAGAAGTGCATTCGCACTTAAAACTTAATTCAAACTCAATTGGCTATTCAAATGTGTCACCCACCGCGGTGGCTCAGTGGCTAAGGCGTTGCGCTGCTGAGCACGAGGGCGCGGGTTCGATTCCCGGCCGCGGCGGCCGCTTTTCTGATGGAAGCGAAAAGCAAAAACGCCCGTGTGTACGAGATTTCGGCGCACGATAAAGATCCCCTGGTGGTCAAAATTAATCCGGAGTCCTCCACTACGGCGCGCCTCATCGCCTGCGTTGCGTCGGCGCGTTAAACCCCACAATCAATCAATCAATTATTCAAATGTGCCAGTAGTAAGTCAAAAGTATTTGTATTAAGAAAACGCAATTCAAAACCTAGTGACACCAGTCAATTGAAACTCTATTGAGCATTAATTGACAAACTCATGAGGCTGAAACATGTACCTGTTAAAGGCTGTTTTTAGCGCTGCCCACTACTAAGATGATATATAGGTTGCGTTTATGCTTTTATGCTATGTTCGTATTTCTATTGGTGCAGTCAATAAAACGTCAACAGGTTTTCAATTGAGCGACAGAGAAGAATAGCAATTGATTTCATTTAATTAAAACTCAAAGTAGTTTTGGTTGACAAGACTAGCTATAGGTTATTCCAGTATTGTTACTCATGGAGTATTACTCAAAGAGTAATAATATATATATATATATATATATATATATATATATATATATATATATATATATATATATATATATATATATAAGGTTAGTAGAGACAGAGACAAACGAGAAAGACATGGAAAATCAAAATAAGTTTACTGACGTTTCAGGGAGAGGAGAAAGGGAGTCCTCTCCCTGAAACGTCAGTAAACTTATTTTTCTTTTCTACGTCTTTCTCGTTTGTCTCTGTCTCTACAAACCTTATTTTTTTCCCGCTCTGTGTGAGTTTTTATCTTTTCAGTCTATATATATATATATATATATTTATATATATATAGCCAAGTCAGTGTAAAATTAAATTTCACAACACCTGAATCGTTTCCTGCATTCTTGACAAAGTTTGGATCCCCAAAAAAGCGCACGAATAATAAAACATTCCCAAAAGCTCTAGAGTCTCATCCCTTCAAAGCGACATTTCATGTCACTTGATCTAAATAATTTGGGTCACCAAAGTTGCTTACGTGCTTTCGAGGCAAAAGTATTATTACCTCCCCTGGAAATGCTTAAATGCTTATGAAAGACTTCGTCACTGTCTTTCGTCGTATTTTCTATACCGCACAACAATAACTGTGACCTTATACTTGCATATCTAGCTTATAGGTACCATTACAATTGCACAATATTTACACGTGGAAGCTTTTTTTGTGGACATAGCAGCACAAAGAAGAGCTGGGAAGTACCGCGACCATAGAATGTTGCATAGTATCTTAGTGACACTTTTAAGTATAAAAAATAGCAGGATACTCTGGTAAGCATCGCCGTATATATTTTTTATGTGCACGTAACAAACACTCATTTAACGATTCTATGATGACACAATGTTCTGGTATTTGGAGAAGTTTGCTGGAGCAAACTGGTGCTTTGAAATTCCATGGGGTGAAATGTTGAGAAAGAGGTCAAACAGTGCGACACGGGCAGCCTGCACAGCTGTTCAAGAAGCTGCATTTACTTAAGCACAATTGATGTTGCTGCCTTGCGTGCAAAATAAGTTTTTTCTCTTCATTCTCTGTATCACTGATTCTATAAATGCATAACGCTGCAGAAAAGTACATGTACAAATGAAACTGCTGAAATTTATAGGAAGTATTAAGGAGCTGTACTTTTTACCTGTGTTCCAGAAGACGTTTTATTTCCAAAAAATCTTGGAAATAGAACCTGATTAGGGAAAATAAATGTATTTTAGGATCTATTTTAGGTATCCATCACAGGTATCACTGTATTTGTATTCAATAAAGTTCGAGTTACCTCTGCCCAGTCATGGCACAAAACTAGTCGCATGACACCTTAGAGGCAGTGCAAAAAAGGCTATTCAATGCAGGAATTTGGGCTAGTTGGTGATACGACTTCGACATGGTAAAAAGCGCACTCGACGGGGACAGAAGAACAGAGAGTGACATGGGACAAGCGCTTCTCTCATGTCAATCTCTCTTCTGTCCCTGTCTAATGCGCTTTCTACCATGTTGAAAAAAAAGGCCGGTGGCTCGACGTGTTTTTTTACGTTTGCCTTATTTATTAGTGCTGCCCTGTAAGTTTTCTTTGTGTGTGTTTGTGCAAGGATATTGTTATGAATTTTCACCAAGTCCCCCAACTCGCAGTCCCTTTCAGCTTAATCATTTGACGGTTGCCTTAAAATTGACATGATTGTTATTCTGGCATAGTAATCTTCCACTAAGCACAAACTCAACTTTGTTTTTGTGGCCTGTTTGATGTCACGTGCATACAACAATGTCAACATGAGCTTAAGGTTATACACAGCTGTTGTCTTGAATGCATAATGCAGCACATAAAAATAAATTTTGGAAACAAGTGTTTATTAAAGTCGGCTGATGTAGTCAAAGAGAACTGGAATGCAAGGAATTGTTCATACACAGGAAATTTCAGGATTTATTTCATGAACACCGAATAATGGCATAATTTGGTATTTATCAGAAGTGAAGTAGTAAATCAGCATTCCATTAAAACTACAAAAGCAAACGAAAAATCAGACCAATACACTCATGCCTACAACACAATTTAGCAAACTGCAAAGGAATTGAATTTACACACGAAAAAGCGTAAGGCAGACTGACAGAAGAATGACACTTGAAATAAAATTGTGCAATAAATGACACATGGTTGATAAATACAACAAAACACATCTGAGCCCACGAAGGACTTAACGCCCACACCATGTCCACATTATTTAGGCCTACTTACACAACCATTCAATTCTGGTGTAAAGCACAGTACATATGGGATGATAGTGTCATATAGTTTCAATAGATAGTTTCAATTATTTGGAAACCCACCACACAAAGTTGGGAGAGCACACACAAACACACACACACTCGCATGTACACATACATATATATACATATGTACCCACACCTTGCACAATTACAGAACAGCATGTATACACAAAGCTCAAGCCCTTGCAACACATGCTGAACAAAACTAAATCCTACACATTTGGGAAAGTAAAGAAAAACAAACTTCGCACACTAACATCAGGCTAAAAAACATGTTCAGCTGTTTTCTCATGTACACTCACATTGCCTCACAGGTAACTTGATCACTAAGAAAGAACAAGAATCTAGATGCGTCATCATCAAAGGCCACACACTTAGTAACCGACCTTGCAGACACAACTACAGACCAACCAGGGTCTTAACTCGTACGAAACTGACACTTGATTGAGCTCTTGCCACGGAGCAAGAATGTATATAGTAGGTGAAATGGCCCGTTGCGGCAAGCGCAGGCTATATAGTGTAAAAATGAAAATTAACACGGACTACAAAGCTTTGCAGCGACCATGCTGAAGCAGAGGTTAGTGGTGTGCGAAAGAGAAAATGAGAGCGGCCACAAATTATTCAGGGACTGTACAATGAAATGCCGATCACGGTGGCCATGCTTTTTCTTCTGCAACAGATGCCTGTTGCTTAATGTGGGCCAAGCACTTGTGACGTCAACTGGCTGCCAAGGAAGTGGTGTTTTCCTTCCTGTCTTGTTACACAATGATGCTTTGTTTTTCCGTGAAAAATTTTGGCTCGACACTTGCACCTCCTTGAGGACATTCAAACCTAGTGTGGCCATCCCTGCAGACCACAAAAATGTCCTGCTGCCCCTAACAAATTACACATCCTGTTCCACTGTAAACAAAACTTGAGCCCTGCAACACATGCTGAAAAAAACTGATAACTACACATTTAAGAAGGCAAGAAAAGCCCCCATTCCCTCGGCACAGATGGTTTACCAGAGAAGCTGCAACGTGTGGCGAGTGTTGACCCATGTGTTACCCCTCATTGTTCAAGAAAACTGTTCTTATGCCCGGGCTGAAGCATCAGCCTATACAGACGAGCTTCTTCTTGTTCCTGCTCGTGGTGCCATTGATCATAACCTGCCTACTCCTCAAGAGTACGTATGCCACGGGGCCTACCCATTTCAAAGTAACGTGCCCGAGCGCTCCAGCATCGAGGCCTTCCCAGCGCCGAAACGGAGGACGTTCTGTTCCCGAACGGGCCTGCGGCAACCAAACGGGTAGTCTCCCCCCATCTGCTCCATTATCTGGAGACGACCGGCCTCACGCAGCGGCTGTAGCCCAGACTGCTGTGTCTGACTGATGTGCCCAGAGCGACAGCTTTCTAGGACTGACAGCTCTCTCCATACCTTTCTCTCTCTATCTCTCTCCTTTTTATCCGGGCACTCCCCCTCTACTTCCCTTCTCCTGCACTGGGTTGGATGCTAGTGAGCTCCCTGCCGAGCTCAAAATGTCCCCATTGTGTTTCCTTTCCTTTTCCTCTCCCACAAGCAACAACCAACCAACGTGTGGCCAGTGTTTGCCATTGCCACACTGATGACTGTTTTCGCATACCGCCGGGCGCACCTGCCCACTGCCTTGTGGCAGAAACGTACTGCACGCACTGTTCTTGAAGGTACACTCTCTTCTCCCCTACTCCTAACTCCTCTCCTACTTGGTTTCCTCATGCATGCCTTTGGGGTTTCACCAGAGTTTTCTGCGTATGCGGGACCGCCATATTTTTGCTTCACATAGGCGTGTAAAGCTTCTCTTTAAGAAAAAAAACTTTGCTACGTTGATTGTGACGTTTACGCGCCGACGCAATGCAGGAAATGAAGTGCACCGTAGTGGAGGGCTCCGGAGGGATCCCCTGGGGATCTTGAATCGCACCGAGAGCTCGTACACACGGCCATTTCTGCTTTTCACATTCATAAAACGGCCGCCGCTGCCGGGAATCGAACCAGCAATCTCGTGCTCAGCAGCACAACGCCTTAGCCAGTGAGCAACCATAGTAGGTATCTATGCTACCTTAATCACACTAAAACCAATGCTCAACTGTTTGCTCATCTGCACTCACGTTGCCTCAAAGGTAACTTGATCAGTAAGCGGAAACAAACATTTAGATGTGCCGTCACGAACTGCCACAGACTTCGTAACTGACTTTGCTGTCACAACTACCGACTAACCAGAGGCTTCAACTTGTACAAATCTGACACTTGAGCCCGGGAAACTACCCTGAGGATGCTTTGTTTCACTGTGAACAATTCAAGCTCAAAACTTCTACCTCGTTGAGGCCATTCACACCCAGTATGGCCATCTCTGCAGACCACAAAAATGTCCTGTATGCGGCCCAAGATGCCATCGGCAGCAATAAAAGTGTTACACCTTCTTGACCTATCGATGCTTGAAGTGCAAAAACGGTAGACACCTATCTTCATCTTCCTGGAGTGAGTCGCACTACCCCTTCTCACACCCTTGCCGAACAGCAAGACGCTTCCAACCTGAATACACATTTGTTTCAAGCGGTACCCTTTTATAAGGTCTTGAAAAGTGGCAGAGATGCACGCGTCTCCGTCCTTCCGTGACACCTGCTGCCAAGGCCTTGGCAGGGCTTGCGCTATGGCAAAAGTTCTATCTGCAGCTCGGCATACATTGTCCCGCAGAAAATTTTTGTGAGAGCCCCATTAACCGACTCAAATAGATATAGTGAGTAACCCCACAGTTGTCCCCAATCTTTGACGCTGTCCACAAGGTGAAGGAGGAAGTGTGCATTGTACGACATGTACCATTCGCTGTACAGTTTCTGGTACTCCATCACGAAATTGCGCATCTTCTTCTTAACAATGTGGATTTTTTTCAATTGAGATTGAAGGCCCCAGCAAATACTGCATTACATCTACAAACCATCCAATTCCTCAAGAATTTTGCAGGTAAGTTATCCTTCTAGATAACTGCGGAGCAGAAAAGGAGCCACGCCCTCCATTCTGAAGACTTTCAGTGCCTGAGTTCGGAAACCCCCGAGGAAGCCTCGACACTTTCCAAGGTGGCTGCATGGCAAACAGTTGAGCACTTACTCTGCCCTGATGACGTCGGAGAGGAAAAAGCTTGCATCTCTTAGAGTGGAGCCACATGAGCATAGTGGACTTGAGAAAGCCTGAACAAACACCATGCATACAATCTACAACAAAGCCAGAGGAGAAACTGAAGAATGTGAGCATGTTGAGGATACTCGTAGCTTTCACGCCCCGGCTAACCTTCCTCGGTTGGGTTTCGGCTTTCCGGCTGTGCTTCAGAAAGGAATCTGGTGTCCTCCTTTTGGGGGCCGGTTTTGTAGCAGAGTACACTCTGCAGTGGCCTTTTCCTTTCTTAACAACCCTTCCTTTCTTTTAACACCAGGCACACCCGTATGCGCCGTTAAACTGGGTCGTGCACATGATGTCGGCCCTAGCTACACTATCCTCAGTACAAGGCCCTGGAAACACTTTGGTGGTTATTTGTTTGCCTGCGCTGTCAGTCCAGAAGAGGCCTTCAGTCGAGAGCTCATTCATAGTTAGGACAAATGTCAAAAACGTGTTCATAGCAGGCTTTTTGGGTCCAAACCATAGCCCAGCCAGCAACACCCTCTGCATTCTCTCTTTGAAAGACAGCTCGTTCACCGTCGTTAGCAGCGGCCAGATTGAAAAGTTTGAGCTTTTAAACAGTGGCACACCATCTGTATTAAATGTGAGCGTCATATCATCTTCCTGCTACGGCAAGGCATGGTATGCTGCGCTTCGCGTGATATCATCACCGTAATACGAAAGGGATTCCTTAGGTGGCAGAGAGCCTTTGTCTTGAAGAACCTGTACAAGCTGCACTCCCAGGTCGACAGTGAAACAAAGAACACCTTTAGGTAAGCAGTAAAACCTTGTGCACTTTTTTACAATCTTTAGAAGTAACTCTTGCCACAGAACAGTCTACCTCTCCAATGTAGCCCTTACAAGGTGCACAGTAAACATGTCTGGTTCTCGCACTGTCAGCTCAATTGAAATGTTAAAAAAATTGGTGCTGTGTATTTGGAAATGCTGCATCCTTTAGGAGTTGCGCTTCAATGACTTTAAGAATACTTTCTGACGCAGGCTGTGGGCCATAAACATAAGGATGCTTTCTGCTGCAGTGATTCGTGCTCCTGGATATATGGGGTGGTCCTAAAAAAGCAAAAACAATATCAGCAGGCATGAAAACCCAATCTAGCATTTGGAAGCATTACATTTATAATGACGCAAAGTAGTTCTATAGGCATCGGGCATCAAGTTCAGCCAAGCTCTCACCAAGGGCCCGCAACCTAGTATTACAGGGCCCCAACACGTCAGACTACCCCCCCGCCCCCTAGTCCCTTCCTGTCTGAAGGCCGACACGGCAGTTTTGACGTCAAATGGAGTTACACAGGAACAGAAAAAGTTCACTTTCCCCCATCATTACACCTTTGTAACCTACGGAGAGTATGCAGTGGCCACTTGACTGCAGAGTGGCGCTCGATCCGCGGCAGCACTGACCCTGTTTGCATGCATGGTTGGACGCAGGCGCGGCAACACCGGTGTGACGATTCACTTCGCACTGGAATAATGTCGTCTCTGTGCACTGATATCC
Organism: Haemaphysalis longicornis; assembly: GCF_048455015.1. Lineage (NCBI taxonomy): Eukaryota > Metazoa > Arthropoda > Arachnida > Ixodida > Ixodidae > Haemaphysalis > Haemaphysalis longicornis. The sequence continues at coordinate 349,915 of NW_027526228.1, forward strand.
TTATTTCCTGCATTTCTTTAAATGACTGTAGCTCGAGTTGATAAAATTTCTCCACCTAAGCCTGCAATTACAGGCAGTGGTGGCGTATGAGACAAAGCACTCGTGTTAACTTGCCATCCAGGCCTGCTGTGCCCTCCCTGTTGAGTGCTAAACTGAGGTGCTCGGTCAACAGTGATGCGCTGAACGTGTGACCACTCTCAAACTAAGCTGCCACTGAAGTTGAGCAATTATTCAAAGTATATGGGTTGAAACGCGACAAATGTAGATGTTAAAATTTGGAGTGGCAGCAATGACCCAGTTTCGAAGCAATGACGATTCCACCGATGATCTTCAAGTGCAGTGCTTTTTTTTTGGTGGGCACAAAGGGGACGTTATAAACAACTTGACGGAACACGCTTGTTCATTAAGGACCCTTTGAAGGCAAAGAAATAGCTGGAAGCCCACAACTGCTTGATGAGTGACGCAGACAGCGCATTCACCTAAAAGCACTTAAAACCTGGTTTTGTGAATACGTCCGCCACTCGAACCTCTAGTTGCGAAGATCCTTGAAAGGAATTTTCCCATGTATCCTCCACACATCTTGGTATCCTCCATTCACATTGCGGTATCCTCAATTCAAGTCGAGGAGACGAATTGAGTGGAGGTCACACCTAGAAGCTGACCAAAAAGGTCCAGGTTGAGGCTGGGTGTTCAGCTCGGTTAATCTCATCCATAAACAACGCTGGTTGGCCTAAACAGCAAACTTTTTAAGCCCTATGTAAGGTTTCTGGCCCAATTCTAGAGATGAAAGCTTCAACATCAGATTAGTGTGGATAGTCCTCATCGCAATGAAATACATGCCACCGATTCAGCGCTGATTTGCCTCATCAATGATGCCTTGTTTTTAGAAGTAGTTGCATGCAGACAGACCGCCTTTGAACACTGGCCTGCCCTTTTTTTCGACACAGCAAGAAAACCTGATGAACTTGCGGGCTTTCATCGTGAGGCCTGTTGTGGCTCCACTGTTGTAAGGGGTGGTAAAGGGACCCTGCAACACGTACCATCGACAACTACGAATGTATTTTTAAGTAAAGTCTATTGCCCCAGCAATCTCCTCCCGTAAGAATTATGAAAATCCATTCACTCTCACCGAAACTACGCACGATGAGAAATCGCGCATAATCGTTCCCTCTGAACTCGACCGCGGAAAACGTGGTGAAAGTTGCGCTCTCTCTCCAGGATAGGGGCGCGGCTCGCGGCATTTCTTTCCGCAGCCTTCAATATATCACAGGCCGGGGAGGTTTCTCCATTTCTCCGCAAGGTGGAGGGGTGTATTTCCTGTCTGGTGCCACAAAAAAGCAGGCATGGGTGTCTGTTCGGAAGCGCACGCTCCGGCTGGTAGGGCGTGTTTGAAGCAATAAACGTTTGTTGCCGAGTGGTCTGCTTGAAAGGGGAAGCAATCACTCAAACTCCACGAGCACTCAAAGCACAAAAGAAACGGCAAAACTGTGCCTACATGTTCAGGCATAGAACAGGTTCGCACACCGCGCTGACGGTGGCGTATTGTCATAGGAAATGCGAGAAAGTAGCCGCGAAGTTGACATGTGACAGCCGGTCGGACAGCCATGGCCTCAATGACGTCGTTTAAGCCATGCGCGGAGTGCATAATGAGGATAATTAGGAGAGCGCGGTTAGTTTTTCCGCGTCTTTCACATCGATTTGCGCCCTCACCGCTTCACGTGCACGTGTAATATTTGTCTCAGGTATTTTGGGTAGTGTAAGCTTAGCGTCGTGCTGGTTAACTTGCACTGCTCAAAGAGCATTGCAGAGTCCCTTTAAGCGCACAGTCTAGCATTCTTAAGCGAAAACTATGCTGGGTACTCCTTACGAAAAGGCATTTGCAAACCCACAAATCACGCAGGAAAAACGCCCACACACACGTTCTTGCCAACACCACGCCACAAACCATCATTTAGGAGCACTCCATCTTACTTCCAGTAACCTGGCACTAAAGAAAAAAACGCATGACATTCACATAGAGTACGCACATGCTTTATTATTATTATGGTTTCGTTAGAGGTTAAGCTTCACTTGAAAAAAAAACATTTTTTGCTACATCTGTAACAAAATGTGGCCCTGCTTGCAGCCATTTAATTACATTTTCGAGCCTCATCTCAAATACCCAACATGTGCAGAAAAGCTATTTCATCAGTTTACGCCTCAAAAAGAAAGCTTAGAGCGGCGAGCATCGCCGCATTATTTTTCCAGAGAAATTAACTTGGTGATTCTGCAGGCATATCAACTGCGCCGATTTTTTTTCTGCTTTTCATTCAGTGGTCCAGCAGATTAGTGGTTTGGGCGAGTTTCTACATGGCATAGTTTTAAGCGCTGCACAAGGCAAGGCACAACAACACTAGTGCACAGTGTGTCTTCTTTGTGTAGTTGTCCCTCGTATTGTGAAGCGCTTTAAAACTTCGCCATTTAGTGGTCGCCACACAATACACATTATAGCGATAGTTCTGTTTCAGTCAAAATAAAGTTATGGACCAGGCATACGTACAAGATAGCTGCTTTCGATTGATGTGTCTTCGCAGGGGTGTTATGTAGAGGCGCACAGGCTTCGCCTAAAATAGATCCGAGCACATGTTTCAACATTCTTGCCTTCATGTTTAGAAGTGTTATGTAGATAATATTGTGGCACAAACGTGTATTTATTGTCTGTGGTTGTTTCATTTGTTACTTTTTTGCGCTGTAACTGTTGTAGTGCAAACTCCATGGGTGTTAAGCCCAAAGCTGTGCCTAAGCCCTGTAGGCCTGCATTTTAGTCTTTGTCTACTCATGTTTTCGTTGGAAGTAAATGAAATTGACCATGTTATGCGAACTGCACTTTTTAAATATTGCGCCAACACGCCGTCTGCAGCTTTTATTTATGGCAGTTCGATATGCTAAACGTAAATAAAAGGACATTTCGAAAGCAGCGTGAAGGAGACGCAGACGAGACCATTACTATCACATTCATTTCCTTTGACGTTCTCCCAAATGATCTTATATGCACACCAGTCTACCTTCAAGTGTACATGAGAGCATTTCCTCAAAATAGGAAAATTTATGGAAGGTCAGCCTGCATGATAGAACTGGCGAAACTCCGGCGTCCTCGCAATATGTTGTCTCATCACAATGCATCACAAGACCCATATGTTGTAAAATAAAGAAAAAAATGTTATTTCATATTCAGCGCGTCTAACTACTGCGTCGTTTTTCTTCGTGCCTACCAATGGAACTTCTTTTCTTGTATTGGTCCTCAACATAAGTAATAGAGAAGAGAAAGTTCCTGTGTGACATAAGTTGTACGCATTGAGCACTAGTTTGCGTCAAAACCCACTGCGTGATTTCCACTCCCTTCAATGGGTGGCCACAGATAAGCATGGTTTAACAGCCATGGAGTAGTGTGCCGTTCCGTCTAGTATTCATGTGTGAGTGTGTGTGTGTGTGTGTGTGTGTACGATCGTACACCCCCCCCCACACACACACACATTTATTTCCGATTGTGTATCAGAATTTTCTACCGCCCCTTGTGCTGTTATGCGCGAGACTACCGTTCACCACGTAAAATGGCGATATTATTAAATGTAAAAAAACGTTCACTGGTGTTTCCCTGTTTTGGGTAAATAACAGAACGCCCCTGAAAAAATGATTTATCCACTAATGCCGCTATACTCCTTCGTGAATGCTTCCTCGCGAACATTTCTCACGAAAGCAGAAGAAATGTCCACCGTGGTTCAACTTTTGGTACATATTAAAGTTTCTGTAGAGGTTTTGCTTTCTTAACCGCACATTTATTAAAAACTAATACAAATAAAATAGGGACCGCCAAAGTTGAGTGAAGCAAGCGGTGGCCGCATGACGTCGCTAGCTCCACATCCTGATAAAAGAGGTAACAGCTCAAAAGCTTCCCTTGCTATCTAGCCACTAGGGTGCATTCCAACGAGCGATGGGGATGATGGCGAAGTGTCATTGCAGCGTCTTTTTGCCTGCACGTGATTTGGTTGACAAGTCGCTCAGTTTGTGCCACCACGTGTGTAGCTGCGTTCACAGCAATGACGCATATTATTGTGCAGTGGGTGACCGAGCAGAATTATGATGTGTGCCCGCTTCGGTGCTTTCCCGATGCTGTAATAGGCTACCGCCTGTCCCTGCAGGAATACTCCCTAAAATTTGGCGTTTGGGAATGAATCAGTGATGACGCCAGTGAAGAGCATAGATAACTTCTAAAAGAAACATTTTATTCACGAAAAGCTGGTCATCGATTTTTGACACATCTTTGTTTACATACATTATCATCTGCATGTGCAACGCGTCAGTCTCCATTCGGGACCTGTCCGAGTGTTGAACATACCTCAGCCAGGACAAGATTCGCTCTACATGAGAGCTTCGATTAGCTGGGCACAACAATGTCAGTGCAGCATTTGCCATACCGGGGTGACGAGCGGTAGAGTCAGGCCAATAAGTTAGAAAGCTGTGTTTGTGGGGCTTGCTTCCAGCAAGTACAGGTGGAGGATGGTGGACCGTCAGCCAAAGATTGTGCAGAATGCTACATCAAAAAGGTCTATTCGGGGAGAAAACTGGTTTAACCTGATTCTCCTAAAACTTGCTTGGGGTGGAATAATCGGGAAAAACCGGGTTTTACACGAAAACAAACAACCTTTACAATAGTACATTCGTTTGAAATAGGGAGCAGCATTGGCTACATGCAGCCTTCAATGCAATAAACACTCGCTGGGCTAAAATATCATGTTTTGTAATTTCGGGCTTTTCATCAGTGTGCTAAAATTTCATCTATTGTAGTCTCAGGCTTTTGGTGGTTAATTTTCTAGGTTGTTTAATGGTACATAGTTATGTCCTACTGAATTAGTTGGGCTCGGTGGGTTTTTCTGTGGTGTACAGTGTGTGCATGGATCATACTAAGTGCAACTGCAACATTACCTGAAAAAAATATTCCAGTCCCAAACTCTCAGGATGGGGGCATCCGATGCAGAGCTGTGCCAGCTGCGAGCTGAAAACGAGGCCCTCAAAGCTGAAGACGATGCTTTGAAGCTCCAGGTGGCCGAACTGCAAAACTACCGAGGTAAGCTAGGAACGTTAACCGAAATGTTAACGAAACAGTTCAGCTCCTGCTCTGTTGTAACTAAATTAGAAATGCGCGTAAATGTAAATTATTCCATTCTGTTGCTACTACTTTTTCTATCCCGCCTTCCCCCCCGCCCCCTAGAAAGATCTCCCTAACGCCATCTCGGCGAACCTGGCAGGTATGGAATATAAAAAAAACATTGGAGGGGAAATAGGCACTGCTTAAGCCGAAGTGCAGATCGTACCATCACTTTTAAGCCTGTTCGGCGAAGCAATCCGCTCACCGGTCTCACGTAGTCATTCATTTACCAAGCAATGCGCGCAGTACGCGTGGTGAGTTCGCAACTGAGTGGCACATTTCTTTCGCTGTTGCAAGGTCTATTTTCTTGCACACACAGTTGCGTACATGTCACGTCGCATGTATTTTATAATGAATTAACAGTGTACTTTTCTCGGCACCAATATCGTCCTTGGCGTTAGCTGGCTGCGTACAAGCTGTCGGTGGCGATGGTAGCAACTACCCAGCCGCGGCGGTGTCGTCGGCAACAAGCGAGCCGTCCCCGACGACACGGAATGCTTGCCCGGAATATTTGGTCTATAGACAACTTTCTTCTGTAATTTGCTACAAAACCACAAGGAGGGGGCACACGGTGGCCACAACAAAAAACGTGCGGTCGCATAAGCACAGGAAATGTGTTCTAGCAGACGACAGCATAGCCCGGCGTCCTACAAGTGACATCACTCATAGGTGGCGCCACAATATGTCCTCGGGGCCAATACCTAGAACGTTCAATTCCTTTCAATATTTTCAGAGTCGTACAAATTGGTGAAGTATCTCAAAGCTATCACCAAAAGAGTTGAAGAGGGGAACACTGTCGCTACTCCAGCACACCCAAAGGTATGTTTTCTTGACTTGCGTCATGTGTTCCCACCGTGTCGGTGATAATGGCACTGGTGTCAGACAGCTACATACTAGTAGGCAATCATAGACCTTTTGCAGAATGGCCCTAGTGCTAGCGGAGGGGTAGTAAGCCACTGTGGCAACACTGCACGCGCCATCATGAAGGAAGCAAGAAGGCTGCAGTCGCAGAGCAGCAACTGTCTGCCGTGGCAATGTAATGGCATGCGCTACCCGTAAAGTGGTTTTTCTCATAACTGGTTGTAAATAACCTTGCTGCTCTTTTGTTGCTAAAATGGCAGCATAATCTCGACTTCTCGTTCGATGAGGTCTGTGACTAACAGATCTTCCGTGAGGTCCTACAGTTTCAGCACAAAATCTTGCGTTGAACTATCGTCCATGATGACAAACAGCAGCAAACGAATCTAGGATTTGTTACTAACAACGGTTAGCCTTAGTGCTGCCTAGTTTGTAAGTCATTGAGTTCTAATTTTGTTTATTTTCTATGGTACTGGTGGCTGGCTGCTATGAACGGACTATGAGGACCCTGTTCTTTGCAGGCCGCTCTTTGAGACTGTTTCATATTTTTAGACGATTCGCGGATAGGATGAGAGCATATGTAAAGGCACTGCTCTGGTCTCCACGAAATGCTCCAAACAAACATTCATTCCCTTGCAGACAGTAAAACATTGTCCCTCATCTGTCTTGATTGCTGCGATCCATCTTTTATCATCCTATGTCAGTTGGAATGTTGTGATAGGACAGCTGCAAATAAGTTATACAAGTTACAAACATTTACGCATCCCTCACCTGTACCACATAAGCACTAAAATTCCTGCATTGCACTACCAAGCATTGTCAGGGGTCGCTCCTAAATTGAGATTTCAGAAAAGCAGGATTCTAATTTGGCTCTAGCATAGCACGGTCGCTGCACGGTATGCGCCATTAAAGGCCAACTGCACTCAAAATTTCGACCTCTTGAAAACCCTGTTTTGGAAAAGTTTGCTTAGAAAGAAAGCAACATGCAAAATACAACAGCTGAAATCCGCGCGTGGACACCGCAAGCGTCCAGCAAAAATCGGCAATTTTGAAACTGAAACCCAGGAGAGCGCGGCCATTGTAGTGACGTTGCAACTGTCCAGCGAGTGGCCGGACGGTCACCAGCTCGGGAGAATGTGCGCACAAGCTCTACGCGCGCACGAGGGCAGCAGAGCTCGACCGGTTATCCAGCTGCGTTGGTGGCCAGAGGAAGAGTCCCCCCTCGGCCGGAGCGTCACAGGCGCATCATGACTGTTTACGCGATCCGCCCGCAGGTGCAGCGTGGTCTGAGGCAGAGCTTTTTTAAACGCTTCTGACTGAATAACGGGGCGCTTCACCGGGCTACCACTCGTGTACAAGCTAGTTTTGGGGGGACTTACTACGCATTAAAGCTAAATTTCGTCGAGGTGAAACTTGAGGGCAGTTGGCCTTTAACATGGCAAAAAGAAAAAACGGAGTGCAGATAATGCAGACAAAAATTAACATCCTAGTGCACGTTCAGCTACGGTCGTCAGAATGTCAAAAGCAGCAGAGTGCATCACTCCAACAGGCTTGATATGTCGGTTGCACCAACACAACTTTCCTGCCCAAATGTTCTCTTTAAACTGCGGGGATTGATTGTAACCCGGCTATGAAGTTACCATAAAGCAGTTCTCAAGAAACAAAAAACGGACGAGCATAACAGCAATTTAGAGCTGCCAAAACGTCTGTCAGAGTGAGCAAAGGGAAGCCCACATGCAGCGAAACCGCTCTGTTGCCTAAATGTTTGGCACTAATAACAGCAGCAGTTGTGGCCAGCTTGGGAACACGGCTCTCAAGATAACGTATAAAAAATGCAGCATTGCTATGGAGAGATAGCTGAAAGGAAACGGGAGATGCTAACGGCACGCATCCTGTACAGGTGCCATCATGAGTAATTGGAACAAGGATTTCTGAATATCACAAAATATTTGTCTTACTGGCTTTATGACACCCATTACCGATTTACAGGAAGCCTTTTCTGTTAGCGAGAACTCCTTTAAGTGCACACAAATGCAGCCATGCAGGTCCCGCAAGAAGAAATTGCTGTAAATTTACGAGACCTTGTTCCAATCATTCTTGGTGGCACCTATACATACGTTGTTCCAGATATTGTGGCATACATCCATACCACTTGCAAAGAGGTATGCAGCAGTGCGTGGGCATCGTGCGTTATAATGCTACAAGAGCATTAGAAATGTATACAAAACAACGAAAAATCAGTTTATGAGGCTGCAAAATGGTGAAGCAGTGGACCAAAACATTTCGCCACAACCGTGTTCCTGCGTGACACTTCCTTTCTCACGTCGTTGGGCATATTTAACTACCATTGTTGCCACTGCTGAGTGTTCAGTGCCGCCCGACTTTTTGCAAAGGGTCTATGGGGTCTGTTTGTTATAGTGTGTATGCATTGGCCCCTCAGCAGCATGGTGGAACTGGCCTCATTCGTGCAGGTGCATGCTGGCGTGCACTCCCCAATGCGAAATGTCTGCTTCATGGTGGCTGTGTGCCATTCCTGCATGTTGAATCTACAAAAGTTTCGCCACTTAGGCCTGCTGCCAGTTTTCTGTGGTGGTGGGGTGTGAAACGAGACACTGTGCCACCGAGGTTTGCTCCTTGCTCGGGGAATGTGCGAGATGGTGAAGTGCTCTGCTCGCTGTGTTTTGCTGCATGGAATGCATGCCTATCGTCCACGTAACCCTCCAAAGAGGCTGAAAAATTACTCAAACTGTTTAAGAGCATGCAATGTTGAGAACTATGTAAATGCTTAAAATTAGCTGCCGCGATGGCTACCTGTTCTTCAGGAGGTGAAAATTACACCAATGACTTTCTATTGTTTTGTTGTGCAGACAAAGCGAACATTGGAAATTAAACAAGCTCATGGAACAAGTTTTGTCATTAGAACAAGTGAAGGCAGCTAAATGGTTGGAAGCCCAAAAGTGGCATGGTTCAGGGCATAGCTGAGCTAGAGCTTGAATGCCAAATCTGGTTCATATCTTTCATAAGGTAGGCTGGCCGAAATAGTGAACATTTCAATAACTCAAACGGCATCAAGCATGTGATGGAGCGTGAGATGGCATCTTTTATATGCCCCAGCAACCTAGCCTGCGAGTTACGAGTCACCCTATCACCTATAATCTCTGAATTCATTGCAGCCAGACCACTCTCAATTATGTAGCATCTGCCTTTTTCAGGCATTGTCCTAGTACTTGCTTTGAATTGGCTAAGAGCCTCACTCCGCTGTAAGTTTTCGTTGTGCCACCTGTTTTGCACTAGTGGCAGCAGCCTAAAGCAGTGCGATCCAACATTGTGAAGTGAAAGCAACGCTGTGTTACCCTTATGGCAAGGCATTTGCAAATGCACGAATCTCAAACAGCCTTGACAATGCAGCAAACAAACGTTTTGCGTCAGGGACCGTGCAGTGCAGTGCACATATACAAATGAAGTCATCGCCCCCCTCCTCCCCCCCCAAGTGTCGCTACTGTGCAGTTGAGGGGCCAGTGCATACACCCTACACAGACCTTCCGAAAAGCACAGTGTGGCTGCTATGTTAATTTTGGCGAACTCTAAACCAATGCTTGCTGGCATATTCTTTAAGGAAGCGAATTTTTTCCTTTTTTTAGTGTTCGTAAAAAAATGATGAGTATAATGTGCAGACCATTTCTGCTTGCTTCCCACTGGCTTTCTTCACTATCATTGTGTTTGAGTGAAGTACATCGTCATATGACATATCTTTAGTGGAAAAACGGTTGCACATCATGCTTTCTTCTTGAGGACCTGCATTGGCTGTTATGCTTCAGAACAGGGGTTGACAACCTGTGGCCAGCGGACCACAGGTGGACATACTGTTGCTGACTGGCAGACGGTTTGGGGATGCCAGAATGGCTTGCCCTTTGTCAAAGTTAGTTTCTCAAGCAGGGAATGTTTCCAATTCCAAGATCACTGCAACAAACGCGTAATTTAATGCTGTTTTTGCTTCTCAATCTCTCTTCAAAGACTGTTCAACAAATGACCTCTAAACAAGGTTTATATCGATAAAGCTTTCGCTCACCGCCCCGCTTTAACATTAGCCTGACTGCAGGATTTTACGAATTTTAAAATACACAAGTTACCAGGCATGCATGTGAACCATTTTAAGAATAAAGTGGATTCCCCTTCAGACAAACGGTTTGGAAACTACCACATTTACTCTAATCTAAGCTGATACTTTTTAAAAAGGGGGCTACAAATTTATCGTTTGACTTAGATACTCATCAAACCATAAAAGCAAAAGCAGTTAGCCTCGAGGTGCAGTTCAAAAGGGAATAATGTATTGACTATTATCTCACGTCACAGACAAATCACACAGGGCAGGCCACAATGTTAATATTGCTCGCTCGCTGTTTTATATCAGCATTGCAAGAAAATTTCACCAGCTTGGTGCTATTACGTTCTTAACAGTGTCATTATGGTACAACCTTTAAACAAAAAGTTGTGCTTGTGGCCAACAGCTGATCGAACTTCCAGGCTATATGACAACTCAGGATTAATGACAAAAGCGTCCGCATTAAAGCGGGCTTCGAGACAAGCTCGAGATGATGTTCTAGAAAGCTTTACCGCAAGCTTGTTCAAAAAGTGCAGCATTGCAAATGCATTTGATAGTCCCAAATATTGTGTGCAGTGTATGAATGTGAGGGCAACGGCAACAAACCCAGCAACGCGACAATGATGTTGAGTGTACTCGAGCAGGTTTGTTGCTCATAAATGTAGTTTTAGCTTTGTAGCTGATATAGACCTCACCTATTTTAGCAGACTTACATTCGAATTTTTTTCTTTTATTTTCTAAGCCTTGCAAATTTCAGGGCTGATGTGAGTTGGGGCTGGCCTGGCCAAGATTCTAGTGCATATGGTACAACTGCTTCTGCAGGTCAGGTAGATAACTGTCTGCATCTCACATTTTTTATGACTTCAGGTCTTTATTCTGGTAACTTATGGTTCTCATTTACCCCAAAAGTATGTCCAAATTTATGGCCCCTATTATGCAGGTGGACATCGGCAGTGGCGTGCTGGTTGAAGAGGGCGCACTGGAGGCTTTGCACAGCAACTGTCCGGGTGCTGCCGCGAAGTTCACGCGAGGGCTCCTGCGCATCGTGTTTGCCCCCGAAGAGCTGTGGGGCAGGTCAATGCTGGGAAAGCCGTGCAATGTGGAGAAGGATGGCACGCGCAAGGAGACACTCGATCCTATGCGGCTGCAAGCTGTAATTAGTACGTTCCTTTTACTTTTTTTTTCAGAACCCTCCTTGTTTCTGTCAGTTATACCGTTTGTTTTGCCATTTCTGAGTTGTGTTCACCTGTGATTTTATGGGCGTACAATCTGTTCTGCTTTTAATTTTGGCAGAAAACCGGGTTGCTTTTTGGATAGGCGCAGTGTTGGTGTTAACAAGGCATAAGTCTGAGCTTTTATGTGCTGGAAAGGCATGCAAAACAGTGAATTTACGAGGGAATTACTTGTTGCGTATTTGTTTGTTTTTGTGCATTTTTTTTCTTCCACTATATTTAAAGGGACCCTCCAACACTCTTGGAGCAGTGCAAGTAAACCTGCGCGACGTTTAGATCACACTGCCAGGAATTCCTGAGCCAAATCTTACACGTGCACGTGAATCGGTTAGCGCGCAAATCTCTGTGAAAGACGCGGAAAAACCAACTGCGCTCTCTTCATTTCTCCTCATTATGCACCCCTGGCATGGCCTAAGCGACGTCACTAAGGCCATGGCTGCCCGATCTGCTGTCACTGGTCAACTTCGCGGCTAGATTCTCCCATTTCCGCCGTCGTCATCGCTGCGTACGAACCTCTTCTATGCCTGATCCTGTAGGCACAGTTTTGCCGTTTCTTTTGTGTTTTGAGTGCGCGCGGAGTTAGAGTGATGAGCTCAATACTTCCCTTTCAACGGGACCACTCGACTGAAAACGTTTATTCCTTCAAAAACGCCCTACCAGCCCGAGCGCGCGCTTGCGAGCAGGCAGCCATGCCTGCTTTTTTTTGGCACCAGACCGGAAATAGGTGCCTCCACGTTGCGGAGAAAAGGAGCAAACTCCCCGACCTATGATATATCGAAGGCCGCCGAAGAGGACGCCACGAGCCGCCCCCCTCTCCGGGAGAGAGCACGCAGCTTTTGTCGCGTTGTCCGCGGTCGAGTTGAAAGGGAACAATAGACCCTATGCAAAATACGCCCCGCCATCTCACGTCGACTCCGGTAACTAGGTCCGCCATTTTGGTACGGTCGTTTGAAACCGAAACCAATTAGCAAAACATAGAAGGCGTGCATTGACCGCTCTTGGTGATGAACTACAATGCCGGAGCATTGCTTCGTGCCGCAGTGCACGCAATGCGGAAATACCGGTCCAAATGGAGAAAACGTACGTAAAGTTCCACGCTTTTGAACGAACTTTCTGACGAGAACTATGCCGGCGCGAGCAACTTTTGTGACACGCTGGGCGCGCTGCGCTGGGAACGAATATTTGTCGTTGGTTTGCTAAGCGTGGGATTCCGTAGTCGCTGTCCGGATGAAAAATACAGCTGCGTAGGAGTTCTGTGGTCCAGCCTTTGTATTCTAAGTGAAGCCAGAACGTGCGCCACCTATTCATGCGACTGACAGCGGCGCTCGACCGAGAAAACAGTACCACACGTTGCCAAAATTAGGCTGTTTCTTCACTCGTCCCTGTGGCTCTGCGCCCGCTTCATTTCATTGTTAAATGGTACCGCTTAGCCCATACACGAGCTTTTATCTTGCCTAGGGCTGTAAACAAACTTTTCTTTCCGCACTACGCCGTCACGGCGCGGTTGAAAATATCCTCTGTGGCGGGCGCGCACGGTATGGGAGTGTGCTGTTGGTTTCTTTTACGTTGCATTTAGCCGCGTGTCGTTGCAGAAGTGGCGTACACTGTTTCATGATGATCTAACGGTGGAAAATTCGAGCTTTTGCACTTGGTTCCCGATTTGCCGGGCTGAAAGGTTTATTGTTACGTCAAGTTAACTTTGTGCCCGTTGTCATTTCAGCCACGATGTATTTACTGTCGAATATTTTGCGACTAAAATACACACTCACTCCTCTAGTTTGTCACATGCTGCATGCATGCCTCCGACGTAATGATAGTGGCCATTGATGTAGGTAGCTGAGACAGTTTTCAAGTTTTATTAAAAAAAAAAAAAGAAAGAAAACGGCCAGAGTTGCATCAGGCCGCCGCGCATCAGCTTGAGTTCTTTTGCTTTTTTGTATCCACAGTGAAAATCCCAGTAAATTAAACTACTTCGCTGATTTATAGCGCGTGCAGTATAGCAAACTGTGGATATAAATGGAACAAAGGGAAGCATTCGCGCACCCCTGCATGCCGCGGTCTAGTAAACACGACGTTGCCCAGCTTCTGCGTGCTCGCGAGGTGACAACGGCGAAATGTGGCATGAATGCTTGCTGGTAGATCATAGGTGACCCTTCAGATGCCATGCCAGTTACTGTCATGACAGCCATTCTATTACTTTGGGGGGTGAGGCCAGCAAAAAAGGGGCAAAAAACCCATTCCCAAGGCTACCAAGTTTTCTCCCAAGCGCCTGCACGGCACTTCGTTGCTGCTCGCATTGCTCCTGTACTCGACGTGCATTGAACAGACGCATTGGTAGGGGAAGGGTGTGGCCATTTTCTCGCGGGCTTCTCCAGTCAATGTCTTGGACACTCGCTGGCTTGATGCCCTGCTGTCTCGGACGTCCCCACTGTTGTGGCAGCTCAGTGCACGCAAGCTCCGGTGGCGCCTCTTAAAACCTTCGGCTTGCAAGAGGGCGAGTAGGTGCACAGCAGCCAGGATGTGACTCCATGCTCCACTGCAACCCGCTGGGCACTGTTGCGGCCGGGCGGGGGCACCCGATCCGAGCTCCGTGGCCTCCGACATACGAGTGGTAGCGTGTATGATGCGAGCGGCCAGCCGCTGTTGCAGCCGTGAAGAAGTCCAGAAGCCGTAGGCTAACGTAACTGTTTACTTCATAGCGAGAGGTGAGCCGAAGCCAAAGAACAATGCCCCGACGGGCGAGGTTACAATACAGGACTCGAGCAGAGCGACAACATCGATTCGCTGCTCTAACAGGAATGGTTTACAACGCTTGGGAGCTCTATTTATACCCGAAAGCGGTAACGGTCAAACGCCAACACGCTGGAACACGCACTACACTCTTTCCAGAGTTCGTAAGCTGTTCATAGCCTCGGGCACGTTGAGTCCGAGAGAGGGGAGAGAGGAGGACTCCGTTGCGATCACCGGGGCCTGCCTCTGTGTCCTTGAAGAGCGTGGAGACGAGCCGTGCAGGCAGCCGCCGAAGTTCAGCCGCCGCAGGCAGCCGAATGCGCAGAGAGCGAAGCGTCTGACGAGGCTTTGTCGCAACTTGTTGCCGACATGATTGCGCCTGTTTTCGAAGGAGCACGAGTGGCTTCGCCGCACAGCCGAGGAGTGATGCGGGGAAGTACTGCGGCGCTGGCCCATTCGTAACAGCACTCGCACGCTGCCTCCACAATCACCCCACTTTCCGTCTCAAAAGTGAGGCACACAACATAGGGCAGGCCACTTTTCTTCTGGGAGCGAAAGCAGCTGCTGAGCACATGGATGAGGCCCAACCTGCAAGAACAGAGAGAGTAACAGTAAATAGCACTCAGGGAAGAACAGGACTAGTCCGCTACAGTTTATGGTACAGGGACCGAGCAGAAAACAGTGGCCGCAAACTCAAAATGACCAGATTTTGTGTCTTGCTTAACACTTTTGCAAGGGCAATAATCTACACTTCAAAGAGCAATGATGTCAAAATTGTTTGTCAAGTTCGAGCATGCAAGTATCTCTGCATGCTTTGTTAATGCATTTTCAAGAGAAGGAAGTTTAACGTTTAAAAACCTCACCGTGGGTAATGATACCAGTACCCGCATAATCGTGTTCGTCATAACTTAAAAGCAAGCAATATTATGATTATCTGGAACTCACTTCCAGAACCTTTCGAGATAAACAGGTAAACATTCGGGCTATACCGATGACCCATCGAATTTTTAAAAATCTTCTAGTTCAGTGAGTTCGATCTAACGAGGTTTTACTGTATTATCTGTTCGTGCACACCAAAAACATGCGCTTCAGAAACAAACACAACCACCCCACCGCCAAAAAGGAGAAGACACGCAAACAGATTTTTACGGCAGAACATGCGCAATAAATAATGAAAACACACACAAAAAAGAAAATTCAAGGCGTATGTGCACTTTTGTAGTTGACTTCGCCGCAAAGCGCGATTGCTTTGCGGCAAACGCGCGGGCGGACGACCGTCACGGAAAAGGGCCGCTAGCTTTCCGTAAACATCTTCGCCAAAAATCATCCCGTAAATTCGATGTACAGCCTTTAAATACCTAATCCACCCACTAGCGGTACGGTCTGGCGATTGTCGCTTTCCTCTTTCAGGATTACTGCAACAGGGTCGCCGCTACGCATTTGCATGGTAAACAACGGTGAACGAAGTGGTGTACAAATGCTCATACCAGTTAACTCGCGCCAAGGAAAATAACAAAGAAGGATTTACTTACTGTGAATCCCACGTGTTTGTCCGCACCGATGAAGGCGAGCAATGCGCCTCGGTGGCTAGGCGGCATGCCCTGCTCTGTTGCCGCTGGGATTGGCGCGGCACCCCGAGTGGCATGAGTCTTCAGACACAGTCGGCAGCGCAGCCAAGTACTTCGTCCACAATCCGCGGTAGGTAAGCCAGAAAACGCCGTCCAGTTTGAGCCATACCGCGTTACCGTCACCTACTGTTCCATAGTAAACAATACGAGACTTCCCGATCGGCGCCCGTAACAATATGGCCGACGGTCTCGTTTACATCAGTGTTGCTAGATCACCAAGCAATTTCGCATAAGGTCTATTATGTGCGATTTTTCATCGCGCGTAGTATCGGTGATAGGAAACGGATTTTCATAACTCTTGCGGGAGGAGATTGCTGGAACGATAGCCTTTGCCTTAAAACATTCCGAGTAGTCGACGGTAAGTTTTGCACGGTCCCTTTAAGGCACGCGTTATGTGGAAGCTATATACAACTGAAGGCAGCCCACTCCCTACCTGAAGTTTTACAGGGTTAACATTTGGCTAAAGTATGTGCACATTTAGAACTGTTGCCTTTTACATATGTAGCTTGCCAAGCTCCTAACCTTTAAAATAGCCAGCTTCTAAAACCAGCATGCATCTTGAGCAAGTGATTCCATTTCAGACAGTGCCTGTGTAAATATAGGTCTGTTTGCTCTTGCATTGTTCAGGCTACACAGTCAAGCTATACAAGGCGGGCCCGGGGAGGGTCCGCAAACGCATTTCCAGCATGCTGGCAAGGGAGATGAAATGAAGCTACGAATTCGGCGCATGTAATTTAAACCTGCATTGCAATAAAGTAGAGGTAAAAATGAGACATTTGTTGCTGTTTCTTCATTGTATATAATGCATGTCTGGTCTTTCTTGATGAGGCCTAGCTGTATCGAGATTGTTTTTACTGTATTGAAATGCCAAATAATGCGAGCAGCATTTTAATAAAAATGTAACTTGAAATTTTACATGTGCTCGGCAGAGGCACCTGGACACGTGTTCGAGAGCTGAGAGTTGATTCAGTACATTCAGTTTAACTCGAGGCATTTTGCACGGCGAAAAACCTTACGACCTAATTGGCTCGATTTTTCTTCCGAGTTAACTGTGATCTGACATGTTGCCGCATGGGGACAGTGGTCAATACACTTTCGTGTGACATCTCTCAACAGGATCTCAATTAGAACAGTCGATACACATGTTAGCAAAGAGTATATTCGAACTCAACAGATGGGCTGACTAATCAATAAACAATCAAAACTCGGCGGCCAATTTGCAGTATATGGGAACTCAATACTACATGTCAAACGAAAGTCAACTGACTCTCAACACAATCTAATCAGTGAAGTCCATTAACTTTCAATTGAAACGCGGCGACTAATTTGCAATGGGAAGTCAGTAGAACATTTCAATAGAAAGTCAATTAACTCTCAACACAATCTATTGAGTGAAGTCAATTGACTTTCCATTCAAACACAATGTTGAGTTTCAATTGAAACGCGGCGGCCAATTTTGAACGAGAACTCAATACAACATTTCAATAGAAAGTCAATTGACTCTCAACACAATCTATTGAGTAAAGTCAATTCACTTTCTATTGAATCTCAGTAACCATTGTTGTAAGGGCGCGGAAATGGGAGTTGCTTTGACAAGCTTAAATGCCGCACTAAACGCCGTAACCAAGCAGCCAGCGCGGAAGAGAGTCGACATCGCTAGGGACCTTGCATTGCTGCGCGTGGTATTTTCCAGCGGTCGCAAGAAGAGGAAATTCTACATTGTTGAATTTTTTATTGCTCGAAAGCCAAAGTTGCTTAAATACAGTCAAACGCCGCTACAACGAACGCTTCTACTACGAAATGGCCTGTACAACGAAGCATGCCGTATGGCCTGGCCAGAATCTGGTGTTTCTCATGTATTGTAAACGCCACTACAGCGAATACCACTACAGCGAATTTGCCTGTTTAAAGAAGAAAATCATGTGTTCCCAATCACTGAATTGTTGTTTGATAACGAATACAGCTAGCCGCGCACGTGGTAACACGCAGCAGCAAACCGAATCCGAGCAACCGGGCTGCTCGGTATAGGCTCGGGGCTGCGTCGCCGCGGCCCGCTGCTGCCGCCGATGGCACTCGCTAATGCAAACGGCCAGACCAAGGTCACCCCGGGCTATCTTTTAAAGAATTACAAAAATAAAAAAAGGCGATAATGCTGCTGCACTGCTGCTAAGGGATGTAGCCAGCGGGAGGAGGGAGTTCGACCCCCCCCTTTCCCCCTCCTTCCGAAATATTTTCCAGGCAGCGCGCGTAAGCGAGGGCTAGTGTTTCCTCCCACAAAACTCCTCCCCGGGAAGCCCACAGCTCCTTTCGATTCAGACGCGATTCCCTGCAACGCCTGCACCGTTGCAAGGTGCGCTGCACCAAAGCGCTCGATTCGCCGCTGCAGGAATGGTGCCGTGCACCGCGTCGCTCGATTGCTCATGGTGCAGCAGCGGTGCCGCCGCGGTGCAGAGAACCGCCGCACCTGCTACGGAGGAGGTGCAGCGATTCGGTGCCGTAAGCGTTGCGGCGTTGCGGGTTGGCAGGCGGCTACCGGCAGTTGCGGCGACCGCGTGAAAATGTCCGTCTAGCTCAAAGATACGCTGGACAAACTTTGCGTCGCCGCTGATGCGTACGACGCAACCCAGATGGCCGTAAACATCAAGTTGTAGAGGATGACAGGCGAGGATGATTAGCAGACGACTATGCCTGCACCTTGCTCGATTGTAAACACGCAGGGGCGCTGCTGATGGTGCAGCCGTGATGCACGGCACCACGGAACCACGCTGCTGCACTGCACCGGCACCACAGAACTTTCTCTGCAACGTTGCCGTACACCCCTTCTGAATCGAATGGAGCTCACGTTTTGTTTTACGCCGCCAGAGAGGGGACGGTTCGCCTAATTGCGCCTTTGGCCCTCGGGGCGAAGAACACAATCACTGCGGGGGGGCGCAAACGCCTGCACAGAATTGCGGCGTGGGCCGATTGCGGTGACTCGCTCTTTTTAAGGCGTTGGCCTGGAGCTGAACCAGCTGTACCTTCGACCTTTCTTGTGTCGACCGACGCTGAATAGACAAAATAGAAGCGCGGAAGACACCGACAAACAATTTCCAAGTCGCCTCTTAACTTCCAGGTTGGGTGGCCTTCCTTTTCTTCCGCCCCTTCACTGTTTTCCTGCCGGCGGAAAAGCAGTCTGGACCGAGTTTCGTCGTCGCAGCAGGGTCTACAGTGTAATAAATAAAATGAGAAATGGCAAAAAACAGGCACGGTACGTCGGCGCGGTCCCAAGTCCTGACTCGCTGTTCTGCTGTTCCCGGAGCACTTGCACTTTTTAGCGAGAAGAAAGAAGGAAAAGGCAGTCGGTGTGGAAATTTGGGATGAAATGTGCATTTGAGATTTTTTTTTAGAGTGACAGGGCGGTTGCGAGAAGGAAAGGTCAAAGGGCAATAACGTTTTGGAGGAGAGGTTTCAGGCTAGTCTTGGGGAGGCGGCAGCAGAAAAACGGCGTGAGAAGAGTCAGATAAGTGTGCGCATGCGCGCACTGCCTGACTGCGGAGAGAAGCGAGTCTGTTCCTGATCTGGTCTGTAGCGTGGTTGTTCGATTGCGCCGTGTTCGTGTTGCAATTTCTTGGAATCGCGATGAGTGCAGGTGAAGGTGCAGGGACTAAAAAGCGACGACAATTCGGAAAAAAAGGACGTAGCCGAGGAGTACAGTATCAGCGCATCGACCTTGTCGACGTTCCTGAAGGACAAAGAAAAGATACAGGAGCAAGTGGCACAACATAAAACGGACAGCCACATTTCAGGATGTTGACGCCGCCGTCTACGCGTGGCTTGCCGATGTACGTGCAAGGAAGATTCCTGTCAGCGGGCCGTTGCTGTGTCAGAAGGCCAAATAGTTTTCCTTCGCCCTAGGCGTGGATGAAGCGGACTTCAAAGCGACGAGCGGCTGGCTGAGAAGCTTTAAACAACGACATGGCATTGTTTTCAAGAGTGGGGCTGGTGAAGAGGCCGATGCACCGCACGATCTCGGCGACAATTGGCGTGAGTCCGAACTGCTGAGAGTGGTGCACAAGTACAGGCCGGCAGACACATTTGAAAGGCAGCGTGGTCGTACAGTTCGTCCCCTGCTGCGCTAATCCACGCGTGCGGACGCAGGTCCCTTCACACGGTGAGCTGTCCGTTTTTACTTTGTGCTTTTGTGCAAAATATTTTGTCTGCGGGGAAATTCTTTTGCCGGAACATGAGCTTTTGGGTTCCAGCTCCGTGCCTGTCAGGACTGGTTAAGTATTCTTTTGACGATTTAGCCGCCTCGCAATAAGAATGCTTTTTTCTGACTGACTGAATTTTGCTACGACTGAAAGTCGTAGCAAAATCCCTCTGCAACGACGAGAGTGTCGGCGGCTTCTTTAGCGCTATGACGCACCGGACGTAGCGCATCGCACAAGTCCTCGTCGGACGTCTCATCCGTCACACCGAGGGCAGCGCTGATGATTTCGTCATCGGTCAAGCGGCCGGCGAGAACAATGCCGTCATCAATTTAAATGTAGTCGGCAAGCTGTACTTAGGAGGGAAGCAGACTAAAGTATGCTATCGTCGTCCTCCTCAGCTGGAGCTGCGGGCTCCGCGCGGTGTTTCAGGGTTTTAGTAGCCCAGGGCGGCACAAGTCTATTGGGGCGAAAACGTTCGCCCCTAATTCTGCCAGACTCCGAAAACACGTTTCAGCTACGCCGTCCTTGGCTTGCCTCCAGTCCAAAGTAACCGGTGCGTGTGAAATTTTCGGTCAAATCAACGAATGTTTGGTGCCATTCGGCTATCTACGTTTCTCAAAGGAAGGTGCGGGAATAACGAATTCTACGAAATTTGGAACTAACAGGGGCCGAATTAACGAGATTCTACTGTAATCGGTAAAGACAGACACAATTTTAAAACTAAAAACGCGCGTGCGTCCTTCTGGTACTAACATGATGCGCCCTGGCGCATGAATTTTATCAAAGGCCACGGGTCGAAATAGGATACCGTTTTAATTAACGTTATCAAAGTAACATAGGTAGAAGTGAACTATAAAATGTACATAAAAAGCGAATGCGGAAAGGTAGCCATGGTGAACGAAAAAGCGCAATACAACCCGAAAACCAATAAATCTCATAAAAAGTGAATAAACATACCTATTTAAAGAAGTATCAGCATGGAAGTGTGTTATTAGAGAAGAAAAATTAATCTTTAACATTCAAGGCCACAGAAGTGCGATATTAGAGAGGGAAAATTACGCGGTAACGTTCGAAGTAGCTCCTTCCTTTTCTATCCTTAGATAAGTTGGTTGAGAACGAATTCCAGCACTTTATAAGAAACTATAACAAAAACTACCTTGCGTGTGGGGTATGTAAAGAGTTAAAGAAACGATCTGGCCAGTTCTGTTGTAACCACAACAAAATCTGTGCAGGGAAATTTTCACCTGTTCCTAAGCCCTCGAGTTTAAAATAATACACAGGCCCTAAGCGTATAAGACCATGAGGTGGCGAAAGAGGTCGGTGTGCTGCCACGCCCATTGCGCCTAGGCACGAGAAGCCAGAGGAGTAGGATTGGAGACGTTGGGAACGCCGCAAATACTACTATATTTCATTAAACTTTTGAGGAAACCATACCCACTTTAATTGAAGATGTTAGAAACTGTCATAACCCTTGGACAAATGAAGAACCAAGAAACTAGCCGCCGACAGGAAAAGCGCAAGGAGTAACTTACAAAATTGCTTGTGTGTAATGCCTCGCATATCGCATATACGCGCAGCTGCCCGTAATGTATGCGACCACCAAAACGACGTGCAGAAGTCGGAACTACTGCAAAGACATTTAGCTGAAACTTAGGAAACAGGGCGGGGGTACCGTTTCTACTTTTCAAGAGTGCAGGTCAGTTATATTAAGGCTTATTGCATGAATACGATCATGGCTCATAAGACCGAGTACAAGAAAGCTTCGAAGATCACTACGTCTCCATCTGCTGGTTTATGCCCACGCCCATTGCACCTAGACCCGAGAAACCAGACGAGTTGGATTCGAGACGTAGGGAACACTGTAAATACTGATATATTTCATGAAAGTTTTCAAAAAACCATGCAGAGTTGTATGGGAGATGTTCCTATCCAAAACGTCGCGTGTTTGTTCAGGCGTTTTTTTTTTAACATGTCGTCGTAGGCGAAGGACACTTGCGCTACCTTAACACTTTCGATACATCAGGATGTATGCCCAGCGCCCCCTCATTGTGCACAAAGCTTGCCCGCCGAATCAATGCACTGTACACGGGCCCGTCCCTGAAAATTAGCAGAGGCTTAGCTTGGCTATGCCAGGATATACGTAGCGTGAGCCAAGGTTCAGCAATCCAATCCAATCCAACCCAGTGCCATCCGGTACAGTCCAGTCCAGTCACTGCTCCTCGCGCATGCGCACCACGGCTTTCCGCGATCCAGGCGAAACGGCTATCAAGCGGCTCCGGCGCAGCGTCAGACTTGGCTGCTGCGCAATGAAGACGCACAGCTGGGCACGCGCCGGCGCCAGTGTGTCTGCCGTGGCTACGACGTCGCTCCTCGGGAATGCGCAGACCAGACCGGATAATGTGCAGGCCCGATTTTCTACACACCCGTACTCCAATCCAACCCAATCCTATTTATACCAATCCAATTCAATCCAATGCTACTTGCGCTTGCGCAGCACGGCCCGTCATGGTACACGCGAAACTGCTCAACTTCAGCCAGTGTAGCTTACGCTACAAAAATATTATTTCAGACCGATCGTCCAGCGGACTCCGCACAGAGGATGGTTTTGAAGAGTCACGAACCAATTGCGAATGAGCGCTGAAACGAACAAGGAGATGTATCACGAGTGATTCGCCCGAAACTGCTGAAGTTTAGTGTCTGGCTGAATGGGTGCGTGCAGACAGGCCAGTATGCCAGAGTCTGCGAGGTAGAGAAACACTATCGTGTAGCTCCTATGTTGGTTCGATACGATTACGTGCACAAAGGGAGCGGTTTTTCGTATTAATAAAACAGAACCGCATTTCAAAGCACAGTCGAACCGGCATGATTAGGGAAATGCAGCTCACCTTTCACATGATCCTCATTATCTTCATCATCATCAGCAGCAGGAGCGGCAACCACGATGCTCAGACCACGACTGCGAGGCGTGCCGGAGAGAGCAGCTGAGTCCCCCACACAGATGGGGTGACAAACAGAGTAGGAGAGAGAGAAGAAAACATGGGAGATGGCAGCTCTCCTCACTACCGAAGGGACCCGTTGTGTACGATGGAAGGGCACGGTGACGGATGGTCTGTACAGGTTCACTTTGGACTCTGCTTTTTCTTATGGTCCCTACTTTCGGCTAGAGGGATTGATAATGTTGCACATGTTTGTTTATGGCCACCGTGCAGTGCAGACTGGGTTTTTACGAGCTCGTCTGGTTGGAGGAGGCTTCGGCCTTTGTTTTCGCTGAACACTCGGTAAGGTGCGTCAGGTGTGACACTTTTGCTTCCGTTTTTTTACAGGTTCTTGTCAGCCTGGCGACGCCGTACTCGGTTCGAATAATTAGTGCCCGATTAATTCTTGACTCTCCGGGACCCTTTGTCAAGCGCACTGCACCGACTACCTGGCGTGTGTCGCGTCCCCCCGGGCCTCTTAACAATCCGATGGACATCCGTTGGGAGGCAAGGCCGCAGAAAGGCGAGTGTTTCGACCGCCCGCTGTGCCGGTCGTTTGCGGAGGGCGAGGGGGGCGTACCGTCCCGTCGAATTCGGATGCCGCAAGCCCGACTTCAGCTGAAACCGAGACTGGGTTCTCGGAGCTACGCAAGCATAAAAAAATGTGTGGAACTCGAGCCTGAACAGGGGAGATAAAAAGGCGCGGATAGTCGGAAAGCCAAAGGAAGCGGCAGCCAAGGCAGCCAAAGGGAGCGGCTGCCTTGCACCCAAAAGCCCGGGCGAAAGGGATATATACGGCACGCTCGTCGTTGCGCAATATACCAGATGATAATAGACCAGTTAGGAACAAGAATACAATCGTCAAAGGCAGGTTGGTCATAGTAAATGTTGGTTTCTTTCGTTGTTGTTAATGATGATGACGATCTGCGTGGGTGCCGCCTGATGGTTGCGGCACTGATGACACGACGATGATGGTTGATGGAGGGTTTTTACAAACTGTATATTTACACGGAAAACGTATACAGAATATTGACTGACTGAAGATAGGGTTAACAAAGTAAGAAATAAAGTGGCAGTCTTATGTCAGCTAAGACTTTGTGCCCGCGGCACCACCGTCGGCGACGGACCCTGACCTAAGACTACCCAAGTGGTGAGATCCTCCCTAGCCTGACCTAGCTAGCCCGGTATTACGCCGGCCGTCCATAGCACATTAAAACCCTGAGGATTCAACCCCGAGACCTCGTGTCTCATGGTTTTGATGCGTTACTTAGGCTCTACCCCCCATACACAGGCCAATCGGTATCGCATGGCTCCCTGATTGGACGGATTACCAAATCCGGGCCTAAACCGTGGTGGACAACGCACCCCGTAACCCTGAAAGGCTGGTCACTCTCTCCCACCAGAAAAAAAGGAAGACATCAAAGCAAACCAAACAAATGCAACAAACACTCAAACCCCCCAGGAAACACGTGCAAGCGCCCGGGGCAAGCTTTTACGCAAGCGGCCTGCGTTGCCTGTTCCCACGCCCGCACTTTACGCGTATAACGCCTCGTCCAAAGTTGGACCGCCACCACAACCCCCGGTTGACCCGTATCCGTTCCTCCTAACGAACGCAGCGCGCCCTCGAGGCTCCCCACCATTGACAGGCGATCCTCGGCCGAAACCATATGGGACGAGCGGACGCCGCGGAGTCGCATTCACGACGAAACATCTACGCACTTCCTTACTGTGCGAGCGGGCCAACAAAGGCACAACCACCGCCCCAACTCGGCCGCCGTTCAAGCACAGTTGACAGCCCCTTTCTACCCCGTTGTCAGAAGTGCGTCGGGCCACTTGGTTTTACAGCTGTCCCTCTGGCTAGCCGAGCGCGCAGGCGGTCCCCAAAGCAACCATCGCCACGTCCACGCAAAGCACATCGAGCATCCGAACTGCGCTTTGCCACGCTCGTACTGTGCTTTGCAACTCGCCGCTCAAAACAACGTCACAGCCCAGCCGAGGCTCAAGACAATTCGTCTCCACACAGGCGGAATGATCCAAAGGCCGCCTGCTGTTGACAGGCTGGCTGCCCTAAAGCCCTTCATGCGCCCTTCAGGGAACCGCCGCTTCCCACGCGTTCCACTGTACAGCGTCGCTGGCACCTGCTACCATTACAGTCATGTAGAAAAGTAGGTCATATGTGTGGCAAAATGGTGTCCATGTGAGTTCTGTGTTTTTAGAGCGTGGGAATGGTGACTCCATGCTCTTCAGTAAAATACAACGAGCCGAGATTCACCGGCTAATGACTCAACAGCAGGAAGCGAAGCATTTTTTTGTTTATTTATTTATTTATTTATTATTTATTTATTTATTTATTTATTTATTTATTTATTTGTTTATTCACAATAACCCGAAAGGCCCCTGTGAGGGGGCATTATAAAGTGAACAATGAAAAAAAGTGTTGGAAGACAGTTTCAGGCCCTCCCCACCTCTGTCATAGTCACCTTGTGCCTTTGAGCCGCACACGAGGACAGGAAGCTATTGTCGCGACTGAACACTGAATGCTGACCAGACACGTCAGAGCTCGCGGCTGTGGCTCAGTGGCTAAAACCTTGTGCAGCTGAGCCGGCGAACGCGGGTTCAACTCCCGGCCGCCATGGGGATTTTCAGATGGAGGCGGAAAACGAAAACACCTATGCGTCGAAATTTGTGCGCACGATCATAACCCGCAGGTGGTCAAAATTAATCCTGAGTCATCCCTTACGGTGCCCGTCACTACCCAGGTTCCAAAATGGCGACCAGCGGTTGCGGTGTTCGGGCCTGAAATCATTTATCTACTTTTATTGAATCGCGGAATTGTGTGTTTGCTTTAGCACTCGGTTGTATGCGTTGCTAAAAATAAATGTTCTTTTTTGTGTGTGGGATGTTGCTCTCGGTTTTATCATGGAACTACTACCCAGAGAGAGAGAGAGAGAGAAAATTCTTTAATGAGACCGAAGAGGTCAGCCCTGCATAACGCTGAGCTTGCTACTTCAGATGGTTGGTGAAAATGGGATGAGGGTTATATGTTTACATGAATAATACAAATAAGAAAAGGAAAAAAACGAAAGAAACTACACCAAACAGACACATGAACACACTTAAAAAAATAAAAGAAAAGTCAGAGGCAGTCACAGGCTGGAGTAGAGTCCAGAGTGGCTCAGAAAACGCACAAGAGCTTTAAAACCCCGCACCGCACTGTTTTCGCTGTTCCAGGGGCCGAAAAAGTCCTCCATGTTTCTCGCCGAAAAAGTCCTTCTCGCCCGTAATAAACTTCGCGCTGTCGTTCGCGCCGAGTTAAAAGGTGGACAAACGCAGAACAGGTGATTAGTGTCTTCTCCTACACAGCAAAGCGGACACAGAAGTGATGCCATCAGATCGATTTTGTTAAAAAGGTTTTTGTATAGGCTACTTTGAGGCGCAAGCGATGTATAGCACACTCTGTTTGCCTCGATAAACCGTGAGGTGTACGAAACGTACACTGCGGGTTGATAGCGTAAAGGGGGGCGTACTGCAGGTCCGGGTTCCGCCAGTGCTGCAATTGCATGCGCCATCCAAGAGTTGTGGCTATTCTGTTGACGTCCTCCTTGGATAAAGGGAGTTGTGCTGGTGAGTTCGTGGAATCCCGCTCGCGTGCGAGCCGGTCCGATATCACATTGCCCGTGATGCCACAGTGTCCTGGCAACCACTGCAAAGAAATAGTGTACCCGTTGCGGAGTGCCTCAGTGTGTATGACGTTGATGTCTTGTATCAATTGGCCTTGATTACTTCCTCGCTCGAGAAGCGTTTGTAGCGCAGACCGGAAGTTCAGGAAAATTACCCAAGATTTTTGAGGGCAGTTCCTGATAATCTGCAGCGCAGCCCTTACTGCTGCCAGCTCGGTTTTTGTAGCCGATGTCTTGTGGCTGAGCTTTTGGCTCACAGAGACCCCCGAAGATGGCACCCATACACCTATGGCGGGAGATTCAGAAGTCACTAACCCATCAGCATATACGTGGGTATACGCGCCATAGCAGCGAGATATTTGCTGAAGTGTGTAGTAGGTCAAGGCCGGTAGAGGCATCGCTGACTTTTTGCCGATTCCAGGCACTGTTGTTGTTATTCACCACGTAGAAAACTGCCAAGGTGGTAACTCGGGTCTAATAGGAAGTTGATAGTAAACCGGCAGGAATTCCTGCACATGACGTCTGGAGCTATCTGCCAAATGATGGGCAAACGAACCGCTAACATGGCGGAGGCAGACACGGATATTTTCTTGTCTTAATAGTACACTGGCTGAGAGGCATCTCGCTTCACAAAGTGTCCCGGTCGTTGAAGTGCACTTAGGGAGCCCCAGGCAAATACGCAGAGCTTGCGGCTGTAGTGCCTGTAGCTTCTTGACGTTGCTCTTGGACAGTGAACCGAGGGTAGGCAGACGGTAGCGAAGCAGACCAATAAAGAGTGCCCTGTAGAGTCGTAGCAGCGAAGCAACCGAGCAACCCCATGCAGTGCCTGCAAGTATCCGTATACGATGTGCACGAAAGACTGTAGTTTGTCTTTGAGGCATCGAATATGATAAGTTCATGACATTGACCTGTCAAATACAATGCCTAAGAATCGATGGCATCGCACATACGGTATGGTGCAGCCTGCTACAGTCAGGGCATAACGAGAAATGTCGCGTCTTGTAAATGCCATCGCAGCGCATGTTTCAGGCGCGATACTACCCAGAGGTGATCTGTGCTATCCATTCGCACGACCAATGTTCATGAACTCCAATCACGGGTGAATAATCCTTGCTACATTGAACTTCACGGCCAAGGGTCGGCTGCACAACTCAAATTTTAATTTAAACTGTAAGCTCTCTACCCGGTATGTAAGTGGCCGTCATTTCACTGTCATTTATGAGAGGTCGCTGGTGTTTAGGGTAATGAACAAGACTGTACTAGCACGAAGTTGAGCAAAATATTTGATGCAAATGTTATACATGTAATCAAAGCAAGCGAACATCAGCATACTCGCATTGCAGCCCACAGTATCTTGCAACCCACAAAAAAAAGTAAGGAGAAATTGTAACCAAAAACTGGTGGCCCGGATGGCTATAATGATCACGGCACGAATTGCACTGTGATTATGATTCATGATCCCATGTGACCAAAGGGCCTGTTACCTGTTATAAATCGGCCTAGGACGATTTGTGACAAGCCTTGTGACAAGGGGTCTTACACTCTCTACGAAAAAAACTACCGCATATTTACTCACTTCGCTACAAATGTCGTACCAAGATGGTGGTCGTTCGCCGCCGCTGCCTCGTAAATGCCTCCCTCTTCTCTCCCTCGCACACCTCTCACGTTCTTACCCTCCTGCCTCGCTTCTTTCACGATAAGCACGATGGAGGTTTGTTCAAGTCAGTTCAAATTTCTTGTGTTTCACTGCTCGCGCGCCACAAATTGGGACTTTTCTTTATTACTGTTGGGCTCGGAATGCCGTCACGAAGTATAGACATGGACGCGAACTCTTTTTGTATTTTCTGGCCAACACATTGTTTCCAACGCGTATATTTTTATTTTCTGTCGCAAATATTAGGGCAAGTCCATTTTTATTCAGCCGAACACCGCCTAGCAACAATAACTGTAACGATGTTTTGCCTCAAGTATCCGTTAAGTGCTCTTTTTGGTGAACAATGTTGATAAGTAAGATATATGGCACATGAATTAGCTACTCTTACCATGCAGAGCTTGTCTACACCACATCCACTCATGTTCATTCGCGTCTCGCAAGTGTCCCCAATGCGGCCAACGGGCCACTCTGGAACCATCTATTTGGGCTTGTGCTCACAACCCCTTCAGTGAAATGTCCAGCAGCGAGCTATAGAGAAAGGTGTTGGGTAGATCTAGCCAGAAGATTCAGGAGGCCCGGGTATGCATTGCGATTTGCAACCGAAGTGGCGGTTGGCCTTCGCCGAGCCACCACTAACCCTTAGTTACCATCGGTCAAATAAAAGTTTGCTATCTCTCTCTCTTTCTCTGCCTCTCGGAAAGGTTGGGCCGATATAAACTTATCGCTTCAGAACATCCTTGTCTTTAGGTCGGGTGGTTGAATAAGGGGACAAACAGACCGACAGACAGACAGAGAAAAATGTTATTGTATCAGAATATATATGAACTTTGGTCGAGGGGTTCAAGCGATAGGCAGATCGACAGACACAGCAAAATTCTCTCACTAAAGGGGGACTCACCGGATCCCATTCCGATGGGACTGGCTAATTCATCACCCGCGGGCTTAAAAGGCATCGCGTACCGACAGGAACGGTTTTCTAAATTTATAGAAACCTTCCTAAAGACATAGTTTATTCAAGCTAACTGGCCGTTGTGAACATTTAACTGTTTGTAAAGCTTTTTGTACTACTGCACGACGGTTTTTAAGTCCGTGGGTAATGAAATAGTAAGTTCCCTAGGAGTGTTAAAAGGTGAGTCCCCCTTAAGTAGCCCAAGAAATACTACCGTTTTTGAAGATGATGCACCAAAAACTTTACCACATCTCCCTAAGTAAAGCTGAGAGGAGCGTGAAAGCGTACTGACATGAAAATTGCGTCAAAAGTGCGCCAGAACCCTCGCTAAAACCGCGTCCAACATTTGCTGAAAATGCGTCCAACCGATTGCCAAGCCTTCAAAAACCCAAATGGCATACAAAGAACGAACCAATGCGACGGTTTTTTACGCAACAAGTAAACGCATCTACGAACGATCTCATTGTATTTCGATGCTGGGCTAATGAGATGAAGGCGTACTATTGTAGTAGTTCTTCCTAATCGTTGTGTGTATTGTCTTGTGAAAAAATATTTCATTTGGGCCGTCTTCCACCAACCGTTTTAACAAAACGGGAGCTAGGTTTCAGGCACGCTCCCTGTGTACGGAAATCTTTATCAGAACTTTTCAGTTAACGAACCTGGTCATGGGGAAATACGTTAGTTTTTTGACATGACGTCACCGGTCCCACTAAGAGAGCTATAGCTTTAAAACACGCTTCCTCGGGCTATCATTCATGCCACGTGCAGCGGTGAAACTAGGCAATCCAGTCAACTTAACGTGCTAGGTTTTTGCTTGAAAACAAAAGCGGGAAATACACACACCGCCATGCACTGCCCGCATAAGTCGCTCTGATTAGGTTACGTTACGTTTGGGAGAGGTTACGTGGCCGAAGCTACTGAGATAGATGCCGCAGCACACTATCTCTTTGGGTCGCTATGG
Organism: Haemaphysalis longicornis; assembly: GCF_048455015.1. Lineage (NCBI taxonomy): Eukaryota > Metazoa > Arthropoda > Arachnida > Ixodida > Ixodidae > Haemaphysalis > Haemaphysalis longicornis. The sequence continues at coordinate 380,059 of NW_027526228.1, forward strand.
TCATTCATTTTACTTTATACTGTTTCGGTGTCCACCCTCGTTCGCTTGGTGAAGGACGCTTCGACTTAGGATGATGCTCGTGGAATTAAACTTGCACTTGTCGTGTAATACGAAGACGGTTTGTAGAACGAGACTAACGAGTTCTTCCTGCGAGCGTCCTCAGGTGGCGCTCGGAAGGATCGCCTAATTGTTTTTCGAATCCTTCCTGGAGCGTCTGTTCTAGACAGATCTAAGAAAAGCCGAATTCCCTGTAGCGGCAACAAATGTAGGCCTAGAACCCGTAACAGTTAGACCCGAGGAACCCCTGCTACCGAATCCGCTGGATAGGCCTTACCATAGGCCTCCTTTTCAAATGCGTCTGGTGATCCAACTGGCGACCTTTCCCCATAGACTGCGAAAATTTTGCAACTACATCAATTTTGTAAAAAGATCACTTTGGGCTTCTCTTTTGTCCCAAACTGAACAGTAAGTTGCAGACCTTGATAAAACGGTGTTGATTTTTTGCTATATATGAGTTGGTAAGCTCCACTGTAAATAAACATGTGGGTTTACATACACTTTGTGTAGTACGTGCTTGAGTAGTTAAACCAACAGGTCGGCCCTCATGTGTAAACTTCACGAGTGAATTAATATAATACATTCCTGTTGTAACAATTACCTGCTACTTCATTACAGTATGTATTTTGGTGTGAAGATTGTGTTTTGTTTCTACATGCAATCATTTGTGTTACGCAGTATTTGCCCCTCTTATTCGAGAAATCTAATGATATTTCGACTCAGTGAGAGTAGCTGTTAGTGTTACTGGTTTGGCGCTGCACGAGAATAGCGAATTCCATTAGATGCCGATGGCATTGACAGAGCACGTTTGCATTAGCTTCCGACCGGAATGTATAACCCCGACTGCAGTGGCACGTCACTAAATAAGAAAGTTCACAGATGAAGGCGGCGAGCGCCGTGTACAAACAAACTGTCAGTAAATCTGCATTTCTCCTACCATGTTGTCATATAGAAATGAAGACAAGCCACACAGTCACAAAGCTCTTCCATGTTTGCTGCAACCCAGATTCGGATTTGTTCTTTACACGACTCGGGTTGTGACATCAACATATTCGCCTATACCAGCCATGCATGGTTTTTATTAAAAAAGATTTCTTTAGTTTGTTTTGAGGGAGCTCAGCTGTATATCGTAATTTTACGCAGACGTCTGGCAGCCCTGAACCTGGAGATTGATGACTATGCAAACCAACTAACACGGCAAAATTGGTACAGTCATGCGACAGCATGGAACCCCCGATTGGCCTCGCGAAAACTCGGAGCATTCTTCGCTGGCTTATTGACCGGTAAAATAGCAAGAAACTCAAAAGCACAACCTGAGCATCTTACTGCACCGATTCGAAGGGTCGGACGATGACCGAATAGAAACACTTCGTGTGTCGAAACTCCTGACACAGACGTGCACTCCATACGACGGTCAGGAAGGGACAGGCTGGTGTACTACCGAGATATAATTGACCACTATAGGCTGCAAAAGACAAAATTCGCAGCCCCAGGCAAGACACTGAGCAAATGTCAGTCAGTAGCGTCGCGACGGCTGCAGACCGATTGCTTCCCCAATCCAGTGGCTTACAGCCGATGTTACCCAGGGCTCTATTCAGATAAATGGAAGGCGTGCGGTGATAGGGCTGACCTACATCACATGGTATGGTCTTGTCCTCTCCGGAGAAACGACCCCCAAAGCAGCAAGGCAGGGCAGCCTGCACTCATCATAAGTGCGAAGGAGCAGGGGGAGACCGCGCTACTTAGCTCCGACTCGGGTATCCAGACCCGGCTCGTCCTGATGGCCCCGACCGCCGCCAGAGACCAAGGACTCCTGACCGACGGCTAAGCGACAAAGTTGGGAAAATAAAAAGTTGTTCAATCCAAATTCACTTTGTTTTCAAAATTTAAAAAAATGTGTCAATACATTATGAACACATTTACATTAGAATCATCCAATTCGGCGACGTGACTGCTCATTAGCAATAATAATATTTTCGCGTGCTATAAACACGCAGTTGTTGAGCCGGGGTCCTTGAAGGCGACGGCCAGGTGAGCAGAAGTAGTCGGAGCCTTTTCAGGAGAGCCCAAGCACTAGGTACCAAGCGCGAGCGCCAGAGCTATGAATGACGATGATCACAGAACACGGGTACTTAACCACTTCTTCGTCGTCAGAGTCGCCTCTTGGCGCCGGTGTTGGGAAACACGTGACAATAATGTAATTAAATGAAATTGATTTCTCCGTGTAGGCACCACGGAATAACTAACTGTCAGTATCAACTGATGTCATCCTTTTTGAATGACATTAGCTGTAACACGGGTTAGTTTTCCGTGGGACACAGGTATTGCGCACTCACTTTGCAACAGTCGGTAAAAATGTGTTATGACTTCTTATTAATGGAAACAAAAATAACACCAAGGCAATATTTCGACGTGTAATGGCTATAATTTTATTGCTTACACAATCAGTTCACTGTCACTTACCACACAAGAAAAGCGGTAAGAATGCCATTGTAACTGAGAATGATGGTGGTAGTTTAAGGAATGAGCGAAAAAAATTCACGTTTATTTGGGGGCATACAACACGCGATATTTAACTGAAGAGTAATTGAGATGCCATGCGAAATTGAAACATGAGAAACTTCCTTGTAGAAAACAACATAACGATACAGAGAGGATTGCAGTCACGAAAACAGGCTCGCATAGAGGTTTCGTCAAGTAAGATGACTAATAACGGCGCCTCCCTAGAACTGCGGCTTCTGCACTCCCCTGAGTTTCGAATGCACGTATGAGTCACATGAATTAGAGCCCTAAGGCTGCGCGTTCACAGGCCGGGCGGCGTTGCTCAGAAAATGGCGCCAGTACGAAGCAGCAGCACCGAAACGAGGGCAAGGAGAGTCGCTCCCAGCAAGGAGGGCTTGCTCACGTCCGCGCTGTTGTACGGGCAGCCGAAGCTGGCCACATAGGCAGCGAGAAGATCCCGGAAGTGCTGGCGGCCCGCAGCTGCGTTGCCCTCTGGACACTCCACCTCGTGAGACTCGTCGAAGCAGCTGCCGGATAGGGAGGACCACTTCCTGCGCGACATCGTAAAGTTGGTGCAGTGCACCGGTGAACACTGACGCTTCTCAACGCCAAAGAGAGTTTGTGTAGGTTTGCGCCATCAACACTGCTAATACAATTTGTGGAATTGATAATTATTCAAACAATTTTGCCCAAATTAAACCTCGTATATGTGGCTGTTTTTAAGCACGTGGGCTCGGCGTGCGCTTTGATAATTAGGGCTTACAAATTTTCAGCTACCTGCCACTTAAGGCTATGTGCCGTCAAGAAAAGCAGGTGGAGGAGCCGTAAAACAATTTTCTCTGAGTAGTTTCATTGCCACAATGAAATAAAAAACCCGCAGACAACCGCGGTAGGTGAAATGACGTTTACCCTGACCTGTATTGCCTTTGGGATTCAGTTCTTTTCCATCTATTTTTGTTTTAAGTTTAGGACGAATACAGAAACTTACGTGTGTATATTCCGGGGACGCGTGTTGTCCCGAACGCACTCCTGCTCAGATTTGTGTAAAGGCTGTTGGCCGACTCCTTTTAAATTTGGTGTTCCTGAATTCAATTTTTACCTGACAGCTTTGCACCTCCAGCTCCCGCATGTATGCCCGGCAAATGTTTCCAGGGTGTGTTAGGTCCGTGTCAGGAACACGGCACGTGCCAAACAAGACAGAGGACTGCGGCGGACGGGAGAGGAATAGTGTGCCGTCAGCTCCCGGGCAGAAGCCCTGCGCTCCTGTAGTATGAAGTCGCGCACCCCGGATGGGCAGGACATAGGATGGGCCGGCTTCCGTACCCAATAGCGCCAGATTTCCGTTCAGTGGATGCTAAAACGAAACTGTAAGGTGCCGGAGCAGCCGCAGTACTTGTTCGGCAGGTGAGTGCGAGGTGCTTGTGTAGGCGTACTCTGGTGGCGCTGCTGTAGTAGTACGCTGTGGGCCCGTTATACGCGGGGGGAAAAGGCGCTTTCATTTATGTTATTTTTGTAAGCCTCATGGTATTCTCTGGAGTACGAGAAGATAAGCACGTCGATTTCAGCTACATGGCTTTCCGCATTCAGTGAGCGGATTGGCGCCAATTTTTTTCAAGACCGCCTCGTGTCCCACTCGCAGTGCACGCAGCAAAGGATGGTTGTTTAAGTTCCGATGATATTTCGGTTGACCGAATCAAAGGGGTCTCTTTACATGATCTGTAGTTCTTCGGATGCACGTGAACGCTCACCAGGACATCGGCAACGCAGCCCCTCCGCACTTATGCCCACCCTTGCTGCCATACGCGCATCAATAGTGGCAGAGGCCGCCATTACTGCGCTACATCCTGACACCTCCGTTTATTTCCATTTTTGCAGTGACTCATGATCTTTACACAGCTGTTTTGCGGCATCAAATCATATCAAATCAATTTTTCTTTCCAGATAAAACTGGGTGGTTTTATGGACGACACATGCCGAGTTTGATTAGGAGCTGATTAGTCACGCCACCGCAAAGCTTCTTTGTATATAGAGCTCAGTCATGAGGAAACTTGGCACCGCAATGAAAGTTCACGCCTTTATATCTTGAACCCAGAGTGATACAGACTTATGCATGCAAATCCCCTACAGAAGACTGTACGTGTCGTACCGGTATACTATAGTGTAAAATGCGTCCCTGCATCCATTCATCCAGCGGCCACAGCATCAACAGCAGCGATATCTGGCCGTCCACGCAAGTGCAGTGGGAATACTCCGCGGCAAAAGACGAAACGATTACTCTCCGCAGTGGAAACTCCAAGCAGCGCTCAGTGGGGTTCAAGAAGACTTTCTGCGTTGGCATTCTTATCCCGTAAGAAGGCCTCAGGCGACGTCTGAGTTAGTAATTCCTGCGACGAATGTAGGACAGCCAAATTTTGATGAAGGATTCAGCTTCGATGTAAACATTTAGCTGTTCAAACTAGAGATGTAAGCTGGTACAGGCGTAAGGTTAGCTTTACAGACCAGGAAACTGTAACGAAACTACTCGTCACGCCGTGGGACGTGCGCACGCTGGGCAACATTTCATTTCATTTCATTTTTTAGTTCCTTAAGGGCCCCAAGGCATTACATAAGGGGTGTGGGCAAATACATATAGGATAGACAATGAGGAAGTGTATGATATATACAACTGGGCAAAAAAGAAAAAAATAACACAAGAAAAATAGTGACTGACATGCATCAGTCAGCACAACTAACAAGAACAAAAAAAAGCAGATGAGGGAAAACTAATTCCAAATTACCAAATACACATGTTCAGTTATAAAGCTAAAAAAAGAAAAAAAGAAGAAAAAAGCACACATAAAGAAAAGACAAGCAAGAGCAATTGTACAGGTTCAACTAGTCAGGAGCTATATTAGACACAGCATTGATGTTCGGAGTGGTGATAATGGTCGTCCAATTTTTTTCGAAAAGATGCGTGGTCAGTGCATGATACTACATTATTGGGTAGCGAATTCCAAAGGGTTATTGCATTGGGAAAGAACGAACTTGTGAATGCCGATGTTCGATGGGCAAGTGTGCTATTGTCTGGGTGTGATTTAGGCGTGCTGACGTGCGGTGGGATGGTTTTAATAATTCCTGCCCGGGTTTTGGATGATAGTAGGCCCTATGAAGTAGTCATAAACGTGCGATATGACGGCGCGACACAAGTTACGGAAGGGAAATTGACTGTTTTAATGATGTGACGCTGGTTCCGGAGTTGTATTGGGAGGGGATAAAGCGAGCTGCACGATATTGTATGGATTCTAGGTTGAGGGTCAAATATGCTTGGGATGGATGCCAGATTGATTGCGCGCATTCAAGTTTTGGCCTTACGAATGTTAGATAAGCAAGTTTTTCTATTTCTATGGTCGTGGATTTTAGATTTCGTCGGAGGTAACCCAGTGTCCTTAATGCTTCGGAACAGATTGTGTCGATGTGTAATTCCCACGATAATGATGGTGTCATGTGAACGCCTAAGTATTTATACGATGTTACAGAGAATATGGAAACAGCATTAATATTGTAAGTGTGGTGGGTGATGGAGCGTTTATGAGAGAAAGAGATTAGCTTGTATTTCGATAAGTTAAGGGGCTTGAGCCAATTATTGCACCATAATGCGATAGTGTTAAGGTCTTTTTGTAGGGTGCTGTTATCGTCGGGGCTTTTAATTGCAGAGTAGAGGACACAATCATCGGCAAATAGTCTTAGTTTACTTTTTATGTTAGTTGGCAGATAATTTATATAAATTAGAAATAAAAGTGGCGATAGACTGGCACCCTGTGGTACGCCCGATATAACAGCTGTAAGCGGTGATTGGTTATTATAGGCGAAAGTGAATTGCATGCGGCCGGTAAGAAAGTCCTGAATCCAATTGATTATGTTTGTCTTTAAACCGAGGCAAGTTAATTTTGAGAGTAGTTGGTTATGTGGGACGCGATCAAATGCCTTTGCAAAGTCTAAGAACCTGGCGTCCGTTTGAAGGTTGTTATCCATGTTAACTTGAATGTCGTGCGCAAACTCAGCGAGCTGTGTTTCGCATGAGTAAAATTTCCGAAATCCATGTTGGTATGGGAAAAAGTACTTCATGCTTTCCAGATGATTCACGACATGAGATGCTATTATGTGTTCGAGAAGCTTGGACGATATGCACGTAGGAGAAATACAGCGGTAATTAGCTGGTCAAGAGTGACTGCCTGATTTAAAGACGGGGGTTATTTTTGCTTTTTTCCGGCCTTCTGAAACCTGGCCTCTGTGTACGGATTGATCAAATATTAGACATAGGATTTCACTTGAGACGAGGATTTTTTTTTAGAAACTTACTATTAATGTCGTCACAACCGGCAGATGATGTTAACTTCAGTGTACTAATTAATTGGGCTATACCTTTAGGAATAAATGAAATGTCGGGTTCTGCACTGGATGGTGTTTATGGTTGAGCTGTGATGGATGCGTTGTTAACGGGAGTGAACACACATGTAAAGTAGTCGTTGAGAAATGTAGCACATTTGTCAATGTCTATAAGTTGACCGTCCATGTTTGTGAGTTCAAGTTGATTAGTCTTCGACTTAGGGGACAGTAAGCGCCAGAACATGCTTGGATTAGTTTTCAGTATGAATAGTAGGTCCGTTGAAAAGAATTTATCTTGGCATCGGCTATTTCTTTTACGTATTGAGTCGCAGATGACTGGCAACGGTCCCGCGCCAGCGGTTCATTTTTTGATTTGGCTGATCGGTAGAAGCGTTTTTTTCTATTCCGAATTCGTTTTAGGCAGTTATCAAACCATGAATCATATTTCACAATTAGGCTAGGAATAAATATAATTTTTAACCTAAATAGTTCATTTTTGTACAATTCCCAGTTAGCAGTAGGAGTGTGTGCTTCGCAGGTTTTGCAGAAGGACGAATAAAATCGCAGAAGTTCATTGTTAATGGCGTCGTAATTACCACGCTTGTAGTTAGTAATCAGTTTCGTGCTAGGGGATTTTCGTGCAAACGGAAGCGCTATAGAGATGTCGAGCAGACTGTCGTCACTAATGCCGGGCAAAACGTTTACACTTTTAATGTCAGCAGGGCAGGTGGTTAGGAACAGATCGAGTGTGTTGTTGCCCCGTGTTGGGCATGATATAACTTGGTGGAGGTTAAAGTCTAAAGCAAGAATAATAAATTGGTTGGCTTCATTTAGTAGTGGTTTTTTTCGGTGTCGAAAGCAGAGACCAGCTTATCTCGGGGAAGTTGAAATCGCCAAACAAGATAACGGGAGTGTCAGGATGTTTGGTTTTTATGTCAGTTAGGGCACGTGTGAGTGAATCACAAAAGGATCGGTGGCTGTCAGGTGGCCGGTAGCAGACGCTGAAAATCGCTTTGACCGCGGGATTTTCTAGGAGGATGCACAATAATTCAAGGTTATCGTCCTGTAATACAAGCGATGATGACGGTGTGTTTTGATAGCGATGAGGACGCCACCTCCTCTGCGACAAATATGATCGCGGCGAAACACATTAAAGGAGCACTGACACCAATTTTCGGCGTTAACATTATTGCACAGTTCGCTTCCTTCACTCAACAGAATACCCTGGCTGAAATATGAGCGGCCTGTGACGCGAAGAACATACTTCAATTGGATCGCATTTATCGCGCCGACGGAGGAGCGCGCGGAGCGGCACTCAGCAAATGGACATCAGCGTGACATCACTCCAGGAGAGAAAAAAGAAGTGACGCGACAGCACTCGCCAAAAACTCGTGACGTCACTTCACGCGCGCGGCCCCACGAGCGGCGAGCGGGCGCTACGCCCTCTCAAGCGGGCGCCGGTGACGTCCGCACAAAGCGGTGAGGTCAAACCGGGAGGCTGTCATATGCGCCTTTCGGGATGAAAACGCGGTAATTTGAAACAAACGATTTTCAGGTCGTTCAATGAAATTCACTATCGCGCGCTGAAGTATTTGAAGTGCTGTTTCAGGTTCGCCAGGCCATTAAGCATCGATAAAAGCAATAAAAGTGTAACATAAAATTTTCGTGTCAGTGCTCCTTTAAAGTTTTGATTAGAAGGGAGGACCTCGTTGTCACTAATGTTGCTGTGCAGCAAAGTTTCGGTTAGTACTAGGAGATCGGCTTCAGTGTCATCATTGAAACTGCTAAGTTCGATGCGTTTTGGCATTACGCTTCGCATGTAGGTGAACATGACGTTAAGCTTCAGGAATGATAACTGTCACCGTTGAGATGGGAAACTGGTGGAACGATCTGGTTTACGTCATTTGACGCCATTGTTAGTGCCAAGAGGCGGTTTGTCATGACCCGCAGAGCTAATCGATAACTTTGTGCATTCACTAATGCTATCTGTGGCAGCGTTGTAGATGTAGCATTTATTGCCCACGAGCACCTTGTCTAATCTTAGTTCGAACGCGCAATTTTTAGGTTTTATGAATTTTAGTAGCTTGGACCGGGCTAGGCGTGTGGCCGATGCGAAGTGTTCCCTAATCGCGTAGTCAGTATTTTTTTAATTTTGGCCCACATGATAGTATGCTTTCCTTTGTTTTGAAGTTATTAAACTTGACGATGATAGGCCATTTTTGGTTGAGAAAGGCGGTTCCGATACGATGAGCCCTTTCAATCTCGCCTGCGTTAAGTTGGAAGTTTACGTTTGTCTGGCAGAATGCCACAACTTTTTCTTCCGATTCCTTCCATGACTCTTTATCTGTGTCGTCTAGACCTAGGAACAGCAGGTTATTTCTTCGAAGGCGTTTGCTTAAGTCGGTGCTTTCGGTTTTTAGCATTGCTATTTCCTGGGTTAACTGGTCGTCAGTGGTCATTTCGGCATTCGTATTACGGATGCTTAGTTGGAATTCGAGCGCTAGCAGTCGATTGATTAGAGTGGACAACTGGTTGGGATGTGTTTCATGGGTTAGCTTGAGCTTCTCTGTTTCGGTGCGTAGGGTGGCTTGCCCAGCTTCTAGCTTTAGAATAGCGGTTAGGATAGGGTCAGGGGTTGTTTTTGGTGGGCCTGGGTTAAGTTCTACGTCACCAGATAGCACTAAGGGCAGGTTTGACAGTACAAGACAAGCGCCGGCATTTCACAGTAAAGTTCAGTGGTCTGTTTACAGCTTAGTGATGAATGTCCTGATATTTACGTACTCGATGTACTACGTAACTGTGCGGCAGGAACAAAGGAAGCGCACAGCAATGGATGAGATGGTGGACATATTAAAGTGGCCGAGTAAACCGAATGAGGCGGGTAGGCTGGCAGCGTAAGCAGGAACTTGCAAGTGAAGAAAATCGAGGAACAGTGAGAAAGAAAGCGGAGGAGTAGGGTATATGGTGTCTAGATGAAATCGGCATTGCACTTTGGTACCTTCCGTGGCGACTACTGTGGAGGATCAAAACTTAGGGGATGCCCAGTGCTGGAGGTGCGAAATGATGACACGGTTCCCCGCTCATCAGGCAGTCGCGGCATGCACAAGATCTTTTTTAATTTTTCACCTTTCTGCTTATGCAGAGTTTTGTGGAAGATGAACAATGATGTCGATACAAGCCATTCACCAACTGCTGCTGCTAAAGCGTTCTGCTAGAGTAGAGGCTGCAGGCGCTGGAATCCAGCGCTGATAGTCACCGAAGGTGACGCAAGGAATGGTATATATAATCGAAAATAGGCGCACGTCTGTCGCAAGTGTTTACCCCATTGCACCACAGATTAATATTCTCCAACGAGCTCCGCTTAAATTTCCAACAGAAGGGATGGTAATTGGGCACAATTTCTTTTATCGGCTTGTTCTTGAATGGTAGAGCCGTGCAAGAACTATTTTAGCTGAAGGGAGCCTTAAAAGAAAATACCGCTTTGTTCAGGTTTAGAGAACTAGCCATTGGCAACTCGCTGAGCTAGATTCTATCCAGAAAATACATTTAGCACAAAAAAAAACTAACAAATATTGAAAAGCTCTCAAATTTTACGCTACTGTGCCGCAAATGTGCAGCAGTGGCCTAATGTGCGGCAGCACTGAAAACACAATCTTCAGTTTGACACGATTAAACAGAACTCAGCCCCCAATGCAAAAGGCTAGTCACGTGTCTTCGCCATGGAATTGGTGGGTGGCCGCACAATCGTACAAACAAGTTTCGTTAATTGCATAAAAAATCGGTGTAAAGTGACCGAAGGGGTGCCACTGCTTCACCGGTTTTCATTATCATCTGAATTATTTTTTAGAGCTGGCGATAAAATTGGTATATTTTCTATCTATACATAAGGGAGTCTCTTGAATATAGCAAACTTGTATTCTGCCTTCATGGCCTCTTTAAAATACAGGTGGTGGTTCAATGATTGAATCAATAATTTGGGAAGATTCGACATCGTTCCGGCATAATGAACAAGTAGCGCGCCCTAGACGCGGAAAAACCATGACGAAAATGCGTCGAGGTGCGGCCAACTCACTTGCAGATCCTCGACCTCTGAGGGTTGTCCTGCTGGCCCGCGTCGATGTACTGGCGGATTAGCGTATCCTGGAGCAGGCTGGCGAAGCAGTCACGGTACTTGCGCCTGTCCCAGCACTTGTACGCTGAGATCATGTCTGCGTGGGTTAACAAGAGTACGTACGGATGGTGAGCACATTTGGCCTAAGGGTATGCGTCCTTTATACCGCAGCAATGGGGTTAAGGCCGCTAGTCTCCATTGCAGCATACTACAAGCGCCGCCGTCGGTTACTTCAGTGTCGCCCCCCGCTGTCAACTGTATCAAAGCTCAGCTGTATTCATCATCATCATCATCATTATGAAACGTAACCTCTGATCGTCATCGATTGAACAGCGTAAGAAGCTGACGTTGTTGTTCGGACTCGGAAAGCGCGCAGACGCTGTTCTTAGCCCTACGGCCAGCTCGCGGCAATCAAGCCAGATCTGTCGTCTCATCGGTGAGACTATGTTGTAGGTGGCGTAAATCATACTGCGCCATTCCCGAACAGTAGATTCTTTTAGTTAAACGCTTAACGAAACCAAACCTCAAATGCCAAAACCCAAAATGCGTTTTATATTTAAATACCGACAAATAAGCGACTATCTTAATTCAACCCATTATCAGGGCTTGTTTGCCCGAACACGATAAGTGGGCTAAAGTTCATTACAACAATTTAAGCGCTCGCTAGGAAATAAGTCGTTTGCGCGAAACGGAAATAAGCGCAGTGATAAGTTGGCCAAGGGTAGGGTTTTCCGGCAACCGAGTTATTCGCCGTGGCCGACGTCGACTTATGGTAGTCGGTAATCACTGTCTTATTGCAGGCGGGAACTTATGAGGTTTGGCAAACGGCCCCAGATGTTCGAAGTCGCAGCGCGTGTAGAATTCACTTGTTTATTTTCGGGCATTTTCATGGGTAAACAACAATCACAGGTGACTTTGTGGGTCTTTGGAAAGTTACAAAATGTTATCAAATACGTCTAGCCTGATGTACTCCGGCGTTGTACATATTCTAAAACGACGACTAATAGACTTTACTTGCACCGAGGGATAATTCATTTCTGTAGCCATTGAAACGGGATGTTTTAGAACAGACATCACTGGGCGGTCGCAGCCGGCGGGAGCCTTTTATACCAGCCGAAGCTGATCGCCGGGGTACGGGCTAGCATGCCTTCCCACTGCTCATGTCTAAGGGAAGCGATGGAGTCAGAGGAGGAGTTCGCGAACACTTTCAGGAAATGTGGTAGAGTGTGCAGGGCTGGGGACATAAATTGCAAGTGTCGGCGTAGAGGTTGAGGTGGATGACTTGAAGGGTGCTGTGTGGGTATGGGTTCATCTGAAGGCGGCGGTACGTAGTGACTTCATCGGTAGTGGCTAGCTTGTCAGGGTGGGGGGGTGGGCGTAGAGTGTGGAGTTCAAGGCGGTAGTGTAACGTAGCAATTTCACTTTATTTTTGACACCCCTAAAATCAGTCATTTGCCCAAATTTGGAGGCACCTTCAAGGCATTTTGTAGCCTCCGGGTTACAGAGGCCTCGCCGTTCAAACCGCCACCTGCTGGTTAGTTCATCATAGACAACTGGGTCAATAAAAACACTTAGTAAAAACAGTGGGATTACACATATTCCAAGGTATTTCATATATCCGCATTACATCAGCGACAAAGAGATTTGTTTATGTTTCTTATGCGGCTCGGTCGTTTTCACCGGCGTATCTTTACACGCGAGAAACCCAGGAAGAACTTGCTTCATGTGTGGATCGGGATGTGCGCGAGAAGGTAGTATAAAACTCACCCCTGAGAGACTGGTCGTCGCTGACCGTCCTCTGGAAGACCTCGTACACTGCTTCGAGTCGGTCCAGCTGCTCGCGCTCCGCCTGGGTACAACGTGCCTGCTCGCCCGGACGCAGCTTGCAGGGTGACGATGAAGCAGGGTGCTTGCTGCAAGAGCGCGGGAAGTTTTAAAAGGCCGCCACATATTCGTTGGGTCGGTAGAGTACCAGACAGATTCCGAGCAACATTGCTTCGGTGACGCAGACATGTACGATTCTGTTTTTTCTCATTTATTGGGATAAGGTTATAAAGATAAGGTTCCGCTAATTGATTGCTTGTAGGGTTTAACGCACCGACGCAACTCAGGCGATGAGGCGCGCCGTAGTGGAGGGCTCCAGATTAATTTTGACCTCCTGGGAATCTTTAACGTGCGCCGAAATCTCGTAAACACGGGCGTTTTTGCTTTTCGCGTCCATCAGAAAAGGGTTCCGCTAATTTAGTGCCGTTAAGAAAGCGCAGAACGACATGCCATGTAACAATCCACACGGGGAATTAAGCGTGGACCAGAAGTAGCGAAAAGGCGAGACGAGTTGGAAAGAATTTTTGATTCTCATTGATGTGTCCAGGTGAAGTAGTGAATAGATAACACTTTGGCTTCCGAGCCTTGTTTCGAATACGACAGTGTACAGGCAGCCTGTATATGATAACACGCTTTTTCGTTGATGTCAAACGCTGCTGCAAAGTACGTGCACGCCTATTTTCTCGCTTTAAATACGAAACCACTGTTTCAAGACGATAACTAATGAGGCCGCCCCGCATTTGCCAATTACGGAGAGCGCAGTTGCTACGGTCACATATAAAGGGATCATCACGAGAAACAACCTCTCTAAGAAAGCATGAAGGGTGGCTGTAATTATTTCCAAAATCATCGGTGGGACACCTGAAATGCAAACACCATCCAATAGGTGATGGAACGCGCGGAACAGCGAAAGCCAGAATTTGAGGTCTTGGCCCCTGGCAAGCAACAAAGGCCACTGTTTGCTCGTGCCGTGAACAGCACCGGGTTCAATCAGCCGGGCCGTTGGCCTGCTGTAGTGTTGTAGGTAAGCATATGGAGTTCGCAAGAGCACAGAGGAAAACTTCGGGCACCGGAGGGCCACACATGCTTTCTTGTGATTCTAATGTTCGCTTACATATTAGAATGTTGCAATCAACCAAATATTTACTATAACGTTAACAGTGTTCCGGCTCCTTATTCTCAAAATTTCCACTAACTACTCCAATACCGGTGAAAACAGCGCGAACACCACTGATATACAAAATTGCTTTGATTGCAGTAGTGACAATGCAATATTCACCAGGCCAAAGTATATATTCCTATTGTTTAATTTAATGCCTTCATGGCTGTAACTTTTACCTAACCGTGTTATTGTAAGTTTAATGTCTGCCTCTAATAAAATGAGCTGTGTTTGTATAGAACGCGTATGAGTCTCGTTCTTGTTTTTTATATTTTGTACTGTTAATCCACAAAAAATTTGAATCAGCAGTCCCAATTTCAGCTTAGCAGACCAGTTGCACATTTCGTCTTGTGCATGTCGGCACTATTTTTATTACTAACAGAGAGAACACTAACGTACGTCCACCAGCCACGCTTCGCGGTACGTTTTTATTACCGAGGCACCCGCTTTTTGCAAACAATACCACTGCACTTACAAACGATAAAACGGCGTTATAACCACTTATATGTTTTCTGGAGTGCATGCGCACCACCCGGTTCCAACAGAAATGTCTAGATAGCATCCAGATGTCTTCACCTCGAGGAGCCTAACGCATGAATGCGCGCCCTACAACCAGACAAAACAGACCCAAATTAGCGCTCTACCGTCGCGAGCTTTGTGGTGTCGGCTTTACCGTAATGCGAGCCACACTTGTCGTCAACTGTCACCGAAGACTGCGCGATTGAAGCCCTAAATTACGCTTGGTTATTAAACGTAGTAGCCTTGGATCCCAACCTTGTTATAGAAAAAATTAGAAAGATGAGAATGGGGAGGAGTGCATACGGCAGACATTCTCAGATAATGAATGGCAGCCTACCATTGTCCCTGAAGAGGAAAGTGTGTGACAGCTGCATATTATCGGTACTCACCTACGGTGAAGGAACTTGGAGGCTCACTGAGAAGGTTCAATTTAAATTGAGGGCGACTCAGAGAGCAATAAAACGGAAGGCGATAGGTGTAAGATTAAGGAACAAGAAGAGAGCGGAGTGGGTCAGGGAACAAACGCGTGCTAAGGACATATTAGTACAAATGAAGCAAAAGAAATCGGTGTAGGCAGGGCATGTAATGCGAAGGCAAGATAACCGTTGGTCATTAAGGGTGACAGAATGGATCCCTAGAGAAGGTAAGCGTGGCAGGGGTTGGTAGAAGGTTAGATGGGCGGACGAGCCCAAGAAGTGTGCGAGGATAAATTGGTCGCAGTTAGCACAGGACCGGTATAATTGGAGATCCATGGGAGAGGCCTTTGCCCTGCAGGAGAAGTTGATAGGCCGATGATGATGATAATTACACGACACATTCTTTCACCTGGCATTTTGCCAAAAACAGCCCATACTGGGAAAATGTAACTTTCCAAAGAAATTGCGAAACCAATTTCATATTTTCTTTTATTCCGGACGTTTAAGTGACTCAGTGCGTGAGTGCTGCAGTGTCGGCGTGGTTCTTTAGCGAGTAAACGGGAAACAGCGCTCACCTGGCGAACGTCCTCAGCGCGGCGTCCAGCTCTGTGCCGTACTTGGCGGTCAGTCGGTCCATGTCCGCCTCGACGCCGCTCAGAAGGCCGCCGTAACAGCGCAGCACCGGGACAGGGTCGCATTCCTGCGTCTGGCCCACGACTGCGCGAGAGAGAAGTGCCAATATGCCCTATTTATTAATAAACTGCCGTTGCAGTAACTGACAGTGCCACCTATCAGCAAAGAGGCTGTTTTTTACGTTTTTAGCCCCTAACGTGGTGTCTGACTTATTTGAGGTAAAAATTTGTCAATACACGCTGACATACAGTATTTGTCAAAGTTTTCAAGGCCAAGACAAAGGTTTGTCTTCAAGAAAGAATTCCAAGAATATGCTTAACGCTTAACTGTGAGCAAATTATTTTATTGCAGCAAGAAAGGTGTTTTCTCTGGCTTTCGGGTATAAAACGATTCAGACTCGCTCGAGAGGCGACCTTGTACTTTGTTTTTTTTTTTCAGCCTATGCACGTTCGTCATGGCCTAGAAAATTTTGTCAAAGAGTGCACATACGTCATCATCGGTAGCCTTAGTTCTCTCCGAATGCTATCCTCACCAGGGTTTTCCCCATATGTAGCCGTGCTGCTTATATAATAGCGGATCCACGAGGTGGGTTGCAATCGCGTTGGAATCAGTGATAGTTATTAGCGATCAAGAGGGCTAAACTATCTCAAATCAAAATTAAAAATTGAGTCAGTCAGGAAAGAGAATCCCACGTTTCAATAGCACGTATCCTTTTGGGAGAGGCCACACACAACGCGCTCGAGCCTTTGCACGAATAAGTTCGGAATTATCGTCCCTTAAAAATAAAGTTAAATGTCCATTTAAAGAAAATTCGGCATGAATGTGAGTTGTGTGTTTTTTGCCCTGAGAAGAAATGCAGCCATCTTCCACCCCCTCCAATACATAGATGCCCAGTGGCGCTCTCAGTGCTCCATGATTCGAAGCAGCGTCGTAATCACATGACTTCGCTTAAAGAGACCTTGCAACACTTCTTTCAGCCTTTTCTCAAATCCTTAATATTTTCAGAATGTACTAAACAAACGCATCCAGCACTTAACGTCACAAACTACCTCAGCCAATAATTGCTGCTCCATGCCCACCAGATGTGCCCATCAGATAATGTCGGAGTCTACAAGGTGAACGAAGTGTACTTCTTTTTTGGCAAATTTAAACATTTTTCTGGAACGTTAAGACGTGCAGAAAACGCTGTTTCTCGCTCGCGGAATCCTTGGTGGATTTGATGTTTTCTGCTGTGGCGACACACGGGAACCACGTGCGAGCAAACGAAATTTGATACTAAACAAGAAACACAAAAATTTCGAAGATTATGGAAGCACCCTGAAGCCGCGTTTACATGAATGCGACAGAATGCGATAGCAGCGCGTCACATTTCCTAGCGCATCACGAGTAATGCGATGCGCTAGCGTTTACATGTACCGCATTACCCCTGGTGCGATGGTGGCGCCATACGGTGTCGCACATCGAAGGTAAAGCAGCGTTTCTGGCGCTTCCAAAGCTTCCGGCACGGCTGGTTCTTGTTCTTTTTTCACGACTCGCATTTTCTGGCGTCTTACACTCGATTTAGACGTTTTTAAAGGCAAAGCTGCGTTTGCAGGGCTTACGTTTCTTGTCGACATAATTCCCAATGCGATGCGCTCGCGTTTACATGCACTTCGAAAGTCGACTTACACGTCTCAATCCACCCCTGTCTGGCGCATTAATGCGACGCGCTTTCCTAGCGCATTAGCCCCGTTTACTTGGATGCGATGCGCTAGAAAATTGATGCGATGCGATGCGCCACTTGTCGCATTCATGTAAACACGGCTTGAGCTTCATTACGAACGAATGGGACGTCAATACGAGTTGTTCGGTGGGGCACCACTTAACATGCATGCCGTCTCCCTCCTTCGAGGCTTTACAATTATGCTGAGCATTCCAGAGTTATTTTAAGCGGTGACATAAGACTAGGTTCTACAACGCAGCCTGAATAATTACGACGACAAATTATCGGTGTCAATTTTTATGTAGCAGCCTTTCTATTGAAATACTATTCAACTGTAAAAAATGCGTGAAATCGGTAAAAAAAAAAACACCGTTCAGGTTGGAAGGTCATTAGCTGCTGAAAGCTTTAAGAACTACAAATCAACTTCGAGCCATCACACTGATCTTGCATACTACATGAGGGACTCTACTGTAATGTGAATCGAGGTCCCTGGTCGGATCGGCGCACGCGAGTACTGTATTTGTATTTCTGAAGGTCACACAGCCTTCGAAGGTGCGTGCAAAAAGGCTCTTACTCATTCTGTTATCTGTTTCTTCAAATACAAATAACGAACAGAACCACCTGAGGGCAGAAGAAGCCGCCTTGTTTCATTAAGGCGAACGCCTTGAGGGCCCCATTATGAGAGAAACCATTGTGGCTGTTGCTGTCCTGTAAAAGAAAAGGCCGCCACTGCGAAAAGTAAATAAAACGAATCTAGTGCGATTACATTTGAACCCGGGTCACCACAATAGCAGACTCATGCATGTGCTACCACCCTGCAATATCCGCAACTTCCCAACGTTAGAACGAAAGCTGTCGTTGTTGCGCGCTCTTTCCTGGCACAACCACTTGGTGCAGGAGACAGCCATCCGTGGGGGGCGGGGAGTTTAAGCGGTCATTTCACCCGCCTCCGATATTCCCCTAAATATCAGTCGGAAACGCAAAGGCTTCACAACTGTGCGCGGCGCCTTGCACCTGAACGTGATGGCACGGGAGTTGCGCGTGTGCACGGGCACGGGAGTTGTTTGGGAACCAGATAGTACCCGATTGCAGGAAAGCTGTGGTGTGTGTCAGTCTGTTTGCTGACGCAATTGGCGCCGAAGGACGCACAAACGAAGCGGAGAGACACAAGCACGGAGTAACCGAAAAGAAACCGGTCGAAGGAATTGGACCAAAAACAAAGAAACGGAAGAGAATAAGGAGACTCTAATGCGATATAGCAGTAAAAAAATTAATAAGTATCGCCAGGCTGTCGCCTTCAAAGCACGCAAGCGGGTTTTATTCTCCTGGAGAATACTTTACAGCGTCAACTGTTTTAGCCGTGAGAAACAGAAGAGGAACATCAGGTCTCCCGTCTTAAATCTAGAAAGGTAATAAGAACAACTATGTAGATTTAGGTCAAGTTATTTTGTTATTATTGTTATCACGAGTTAAGAAATCCTACAGTCGGTCCTACGAGAACGGGTAAATGAACGTTCACCTAAAGCAAGGGAAAACAAGAAGCGTGGAAAAGTATCTATCGATATATCGATCGAATAACTGAATATCTGATTAATAATTAATTCATTATTAAATTAATAAATATTTAAATAATTATCAATTAATTATTCAATTATTAATTGTTTACTTAATAATTAACATTTCTTCGCTCGATTGATTGTGTAATTAATTAATGATTGATCGATTGATTGATCGATTGATTGATTGATTGATCGATTGATTGATTGATTGATTGATTGATTGATTGATTGATTGATTGATTGATTGATTGATTGATTGATTGATTGATTGATTGATTGATTGATTGATTGATTGATTGATTGATTGATTGTGTGGTTAAGTTTACACCTGGGCTATGACGGGTGCTGTAGTGGGGCATTCAGGATTACATTTATACCTCTGAAGATATCTAACGATGCCGAAATCTCCACAACAAGCGTTTTGGCTTTTCACCTCCATTCAGAACAGCAGCCACCGCTGCCTGGATCGAACCTGCGTCCTTGGGCTCAGCAGCACAATGCCATAGCCAATGGGCCACCGCGGCGGGTATCAAAAGAATTAATGGTGCGCCACGGAACTGTTCAATTTGATTGCGGTAAGCCACTCCCAGCAAATTACAACTCCTGGCTTGCTCCTCACTGCACAAAACTGGCCTCAAGCCCTTAATGAAAAGGCGGGGGAAACATTTTGCAGCGTAATGTAATACTGTGCCGTCGCGTGGTACTCCACCTGTGAAATAATCTGTAATTATGCTATTTTTTAATTAACAAATATCTTAACATGAGGAATGACAGATTTTGTACGAATACAACGCATAACACTTTTTCTGCAGGGATATTCACACGGACTGGTTAGGCACTGCGAAGCCTTAGACACTTATCCCCATCGGAAAGGATTTTGTTTGAAGGCCAAAGCATCCTGTATGCATTCCTTTATGGAATCGTGTTCACTTTGTTTAAATCAACCGTACGACACAATTGTCACTCCTTGAATCCTTGCCAGTTGGATCCCCAGGTTTGTGGTTCGCCGCCATAGAGATAAAAGGAACCAGTGCGGGCTCAGTTATCGGCACACATAAACAGAAGACTGGGAATTACCCAGACCGAAGTGAGGTCCACGTTCCGTACCCCGCCTTACGCCATCGAATCTTCCGCCTCATTAAAGCCGTTTTTTCGCCCAAATCTTAGAGGTAACAGACAAGCTTTTCTAATAAACAGGTAGGATGCAATTACCACTGCTCACTTTCCTTTTGCCTACACGCGCTGCTTGTACGACATTCGTAACGCCGATACAGAGTCACGAAAACCAATGTCATCCAGGTAACAAAAGGTTTGCCTACGTGATCGGAAAGGGGGGATTCTTTGTTGGTCCTTTCCATTTGAACGCCCCTTTCAGGCCCCACCCTACATCCTCGTTTATCAAGAGGTGAGTTGAGGGTGAGCTGACACGCTAAAGCCAACCTTTAGCGTGTGGAAACGTGACCCTCTTGAAGTTGCATCATCTCCGAAAATAATAGCACTGCTACACAAACAGCTCACCGTAAAATTAACGCCAGCGCATGCTCATTCTTTTCCCCATCCTGTCGTGGTGCACTCTCCATCCTGTGTCGTATTTTCCACCGCGAACACGCTATCTCAAAACGTTCGTGTCGCAACCGGCGTTTAAGCCGGCTATAGGGAAAAGCTATACTCTGGACTGAGCACAGCCTCGGGCATTACGACTCTCCGCTCAAGAGAATCGTCACCGAGCGCCAGTTGTTTACTTTCTCGAACACCCCTGGTAGCCAGAGAGCTCAAAATGACTTTCGCCGCCTTCCCTAATTTGGTAGCCACAAGCGGGCACTTAGCGGCCGCTGAACAAAAGGACAACAGGCATGGCGGCCTTCGCGAGCCGCCGCGCCCGCATCGCATGCTAAGTGCGGTTGCCGCCGAACTGGGCGCGGCCCCCCGGTGCGTGATCGATGACAGCCGGCAGCCGTTGCGACACTTTGGAGTAACGCGAAACGGCGTTCACGTCCACGAGTTGGAAATAATCTGCGTATGCGGGGCGGTGGCTGCTTAGTGGCCCGAGGAGCTGTTAAGAGGGCTGCGGTGAATGGAATTCCTGCGCGGCTTTTGCCAAAAAGCAGGAATGAAGGTTTGTTTTACATCAGCGAAAGATGCAGCTTCTGCATTTTACGGTGGTAGCATTATTTGTGTTGTGTTTTCATGCGGACTGCAGCAATGTGCACTTTAGATTGCGTAACACCGTACAGGTCTCAGGTTCTTGTTACTCTGTAGTCATAAAATTCGAAGTAGCCGTAAAGCAATGCTGAATGTATAGAATATATTTAAAGAGATATGTGTTCAAGTGTTCAGGAATATATATTATATAAGTACAATAGGTGAGCTATCCTAAAAAACTATTAGTATTAGAAAACTAAACTACACAAAAAGCAGGAAGAAACACTATCATTATTTACAGTATGTCAACGTACCTCGGTTTAGACAAACCACGAGAGAAAACCAGTAGAAAAACTGCACCTCTTAGCGTATCGGGTACGAAAAATTTCGCCCATCTTCCCGGTGGCCTGTTGTGGTCATCGAGGTTCCAGAATTGGCTCATATGGCACTTGATGCACCTTTTATGATCGCAAGTAATTATAGAAATATTGCTTGCAGAAAAGTGGTTGGATATGGGCACTGCGGTATGTTACTCACTATTTTTTTGTTATTGCGTAGTTTAATTCTTCACAGCAAATACATAGAAGAGATGTTGGGAAGGTAGTACTGCCTAGGGGCGTCAACCATCGGTCAGGTCTAAGAAATGCGGATCTGGCGTGCTGTTACTAGACCAGATAAGTCTGCAGGGACGCATACCGCCAGGGGGATCTTCCACTGACGGCGACGAAGCAGTGGGTGGTACGTATGCGCATTGTTCGAGCTGTCGTGGCAGAACCTAAAGGACATTGTTCAAATCTACTATGGAGATGTTCCGCGTCCGAGCATGTAACACTATATATACTAGATAATAAATAGGCCCCTTTGCTTTGAAAAGTTTCTAGACAAATTATATCCCTTTGTGCAAAAAATTGCAGGTCTGTTACTCATGTCTTGCTTAACTGCCTTGACACCTAGCTTAACAAAATAAATAAATAAATAAATAAATAAATAAATAAATAAATAAATAAATAAATAAATAAATAAATAAATAAATAAATAAATAAATCTTTCGCTTGTGTGCCTGTGTTAATAACTACAGTAATTTCGCTAAAAACAAGGAAAAGGGCCAGATTTATGAGTCAGACGTCCGTTGTTAACACAACACAACAATATTTGGCTATCACAGCTTTCGCGCACCCACGCGCGAGCCCATCGTCTACTGCTTCACTGCTGGATTATTTTTTTCTAGAAATATTTCTGCCTTTTCTTTTTCTCTTGCCTTCTCGCCTTTCCTTCTTTGTTTACGCTACCTGGATGTACGCTTATTGTTGTTATATCTCATCACCCCTCCCTCCCACTTTGCAATACTCACTTGTAAGGGTCTTTAGGGGCAATATAAGTAAATAAAAAATATAAGCAAAAACTGTTGGCTTTTGCACAGTTGTGCTTCCGCCGGGGCAAGGACGTAAGCGACTGCGAAAATGGCGGTTACAACGGGACCGCAATCACCGGGTTGAGCCGTTCGCTCGTAATGGGCGGAAGAGGCGTGCGCCGTCTACGGTTCGGGACCGCTCAACAACACACCTGCCGTTGAACAACGAAGAAAGGTCGACGGGGGCTTTTGGGAGGCGAGTCCATTACTCTTTTGAAGAAAAAAAATCGGGCCTTTCCGCTGGTGTGAAGATGGAGGACCGCGGAAGCTGTTAGTGTGCGAGGCTACTTACGACAATGATCCAACAAGGTCACACACGCACACAATCCTTAAAACAGATTCTAAGATATTTGCAATGTAATTTGTTTTGTTGTAGTTGTTATAAAACCAGAGTTGCAGCGGTTTTATGTGACCATACTGCCTCGGTAGGCGGACATGTATTAAGAGCAGAGTGGAATTCTGTAAGGTAAGGTTTACAGCTTCAGTGTGAACTACTTAATTCTGACGAGTAAATAAAACTCGGCGTGATTACAGAGCCCTCTTAGTGAAAAATTGCCATACAAATTGATTTGGGATTGTTCAGGTAAACCAACAGCTACAGCCTTTCGTGTTAGCGTATACGCCCTGGGTGGACGGCCTTGCGTGACAGCAGACGGGAATTCTGTGACGTTCAAAACTCAACTGTGAGCTAATAAAGATAAGCGAATGAAATTCGGTGAAATGATAGTGTAGTCGTAGCGGCCAAATTCAGTGCAATTTTTTATCCAAGATAGTAGCTAGAGGAAATGGCAATTGGTCTAGCCATAGCCCACAGCCGGTCTCCGCATCTTAACATCATAACCGATTCTAAATCGGCCGTACTAAATTTTTTAAACGGCAGGGTATCATCTAGAACCTTGGCGACCATCTCGCAAGGGCCCACACCTCATAGCCGGACCTTCCGCATCATCTGGTCACCGGCACATTCTGGCCTGATGGGAAATGAGAGAGCCAATGAGAGTGCTCGAGATATGGTTCGCCGAGGGCCTCATAGAACCCCTGAAGATATCCCGCAACCTTTCGGCTATAAGGACCGCCTCCATACTTTCGGCGATATTCTTGACCATTTCCGCCAGGATCGGACAATTTTTCCACCACCGCATCCATCGCTCAGTCGAAGGCATGCAGTCCTTCTCAGGCAGCTCCAAACATTATCATTCCCCACTCCGCATCTCATGTCCATCATATATCCTGGCGAATATAAGGACGCTTGCCCCTTTTGTTCTGTGGAACGAGCATCACTTCACCACATCATTTGGTCATGCCCATTAATACCCGCATCACGTAGAAGAAATCATCCCAACCTTCATAACATAGCATCCTTAACCGAGTGGGAGGCTGCCATCTCTAGCCCAGCTCCCCACGTGCAAGAAGCCCCCGCCCAGTTGGCTGAAGACACCGAGCTCCCAAAACACCGGGAACCCCGCTGTCTAGATGACTGAGCGAACAGCTCAGTGGTGCAATCACCACAACTTTTGGACAAAATAAAGTTATTACTACTACTACTAATGGGTACTTAGAGCTGCAGAGCATTTTACAACAGCTCTGGAGCAAGCGAGTGCAATTCTTTGTCGATGCGACCCGGTAGACGCCCCCACCTTCGGTCACAACCTACGGCACGGCAGCATTGCTCTAAGATAAGGTTCTTTTAACCATGTGCTTTTCGAACAATGCTCCAAAGAAACTGTTTGACGTCGTACTGCTTCATTTTTGAAGACATAACCTCATGTGTTGGCTTAATGAAACTTGAATGCCGTAATTTTTTAATCCATAAAATGTCTTCACGGCTGTGCGCAGCGAACGTTCTAGGGGGTAGGTTCCTGAGATTGCGCGCGTAGACTTTTTATAGCACGCCTAAAAAACAAATTCTAACTTATCAGTCCCAGATTTAAAAACTTTTAAAACCTTTATCACTGTTTTCTAAACTCCAAACGTGAAAAGGGGCATGATTTATTACAGAATTCTATGGTAAGAGTTCTGAGTTTTATCGGCATGTTTTTAAAGATATTACGGAACCTTAAGAGTTAACAATTGAGTTTAGTGCTTGTGTATTTTTCTCACACGAAGACGTCATTTTTTAGAGATCGACAACCGCGGTAAAATAACTATTGGTAGTTAGTTGTGGGCTAATTTGCAGTCAAGCTAAGAAAACTAGCCTTTGACGTGTGCGGCCTCCATTGCTGTATTTTTTAGTGTATAGAACGGGAATTCGGCACCGGATTAGTTATTGTGGAAGCGTTCATCAGAGACTACCATAAAATAGCAATGGGGCTTGTGCGCTGTGAAGCGGTAGGAATCAACCATTGGAGTTTCTTCATAATCCCCTCGGAATGGCCTGTTCTTGTCATTTTAGGAGGGTTGTTGCTCGCCGCAGAGAGCTATATTGTAACTAAACAGATCAGGGAAGAATTTCAGGAGCGTGTCGTGGTCATTCGAGCACAGTCAAACCTGCCTCTTCGTGCTTTGCGACGTATCAGAACCTTCAAAAAACTTTGGAAGACTTTCCAAAGAAGCCCGTTCCGTATCCAGAGGACGATTTTAAGCTTCAGTCGCACTTCCACGCTGTTCCGACTTCAAGCGTCCACTTTTGCATGCGGGGGACTCTGTTTAGCAGTTAAGCCGTCATGTTCGCTCGCTTGTGCGTGTGGGCTTTTAAAAAGCTGGTGCGATGTTAATGCAGCACGTGCTAAGTTCGCAGGTGATTGTGAAAACCACAAACAGCCGTATTTACAGATGTCGGTGCCAAAATAAAAGAACAAAATCAGCGTCCTCGATATCATCTGAAGAACAATGTGCACCAAAGCTACGCGCAGTCCAAGGAGTGCACGAAACCAAACACATTTGTCTGTCATTTTTGGTTAAGCATACTCTCCAGCCAAATCAGCTGAATTTAGCTGGGAAGGACGTAAGCTCTATTCTTGCGGACCAACATAGAGGTGTCGGTATCCCTCCCGCGTCGTGCTCGTCGTACGGTCTGTGTAACGCACCAACCCAAACCGCTCTACCTCGGAGGAGAGCAGTCAGGTCCCAACGGGCCGTCAAAGGTCAAAGAACCACGTTCAAATCTCGCGCCACCTCAAAGAGCACATGATCGGTGAGTGCGTGAAGCCTAGCTGCGCGTTCACGTCCCCACCCCGCACGCAAAAAGGGGCGACCGGTGATGTGGTTGTGCTTAGACAGGTAAGACGCCAGGCAAAAGAGCGCTTCGGACGGCTTCAAGAAGGCAGCACAAAACACAACACCAAGAGACAAACAATATTCCGTTCTGTACGATCTTGTTGACACAACCGATGTGCGGAAGCCGAATCACTGAGAGGTCCGGTGTAAAAAAATAGGCGACAACTCTGCACGCCATCGTACGTCTTGCTTGTTTTCAACCTGGATGTGATGCCAGAGTACAGCGACCTTGAAGAACGATGGCACAGAAGCCGCTTCCGAAAACGGGGTGTACGCCGTGGGTGAGTGCCAATGACAGGCCTTGTTTATTTTGATGGCGCCTCTAGCCTCGCTTGGAATTCTTCGCAGCATATATTACGCCCTCGTTTGCACCACATTATGCATATCCGCCCTGCTACTCCGTTGGTGTGCGCCTGGAGAGAGCGGAAGTGTGAGTGGGAGAATGCAGCTGAAACAGCCTGTACGTGAGTAGGTTGTCAATGCACTATGATTGTTGTTTGGTGTGCTGGCGAGAGCTAGTTCAGTAAGAAATGCGCAAGCTTAGCCAAAAATACGTGCGGCTAGCCATCAGCCTTCCTTGTGTATTTAGAAATACGGCAGGTCTCGCTTTAAAGAGTTACCTGCCAACAAACCGTAGTGTGGACTACAATGGCATCAAAGATGACAGCTTCGCAGTCGAACACTGAGTGAGCTGTCCGCCGTTGGTGACGAAGCATAGGAGCTTTAGAATTAGATATTCTGTTTGGATAAGTCGTTCGAAAGGTCAATTAGATAAATTGAGAGCCTCTGATAGCAAACGTTTTGCCCATATTTCGGAACAATCGGAGGTGTAAATTTGGGCTACCCGGTGAGCATGAGTTGCAACGATCTAATCAGATATTTTCATCGTTGAATGCAGGCAATAAGTATACAACCGGTTTGATTCGTCTGAATGAAGGTAGGACGCTGTTTTAAGGAGTGTAAAGATAACTACGCAGAACTTCTATTATGGAGGCCGAGAACTGTGTGCCACAATAATATAACTCTGCCACAAGGAAGAATCGTAGACCAGGGGTGGCATTCTCGAGTTTTGTCCCTTTCGCGCCCCTTTCAAAGGTGTCCCTTTCGGCGGGCCCTGATTGGCTAAAAGCAAACAACCGGAAGTGACGTAACGCAATTGCGCAACAAACCTACTGCCAGTGAAGGACTCTGCTACTGGCAACGCTTACGGCTTAACCGGAAGTACGTCACGATGAAAGGGACTCAAAAGGAACGTTTACAAAAGGGACAGTTACGAGAATACCGCCCCAGTGCTTCTTGCATTGCTCACACTACTAAATACGCCAATATTCCTCTGGATGAGTGTGGAAACACAAAATGGGGTTAGGTATATAGATGAAAGTATCAGTATCGGATCATGGCCATTTTTTATGGGTTGTATATAGATGTATAAATTTTGTTGTTTGTTTAGATTACATTCCGCTGCTCTAAGGAAACGTATATATAAGCTGCATATTAATGAAACATTACTGATGTATGAAAAGATATGTACTATACATAGCAAGTAGTTTCCTCAGTGCGCCTGTGATCTTTCAGCCGTTGCTCTTTGTACTTATTCTAACCTTGTGGTTCATTAGGACAACCACTGTACCTTTTAATTACTCCAAAGTTTGCAGTAGCCAGCTTCTTTTTTGGTTGGGGCTAAACTCTACAATAAATCTATTATTTCTCTCCCTCTCTCGAATGAAATGTCCATCCCCATGCTTTTTTTTTTTGCGTGACATGCAGGTTTCGTATATCCCTCCGGTAACCTTGCAAAAAATCAATAACAGCTGCGCGATGAATGGCCCCGTTGATGGTTGAGTATGAGTGCCCTCTGAAGGTTTTACAACGAGCAAAATACAGCGTACAGGCGTGCTAAAAAGTGTGCGAACCATAAAACTGGCAATTGTAAGCTATTTCTCTTCCGGTAGCAGCCCACCAACCCTGGTGTGCATGTGAGATCTCGTATAATTGCTAAAATATTGCAAAAATACCGCACATAACACCCCAGGCTGCCGTGCGGCAGAGAAGAAGAAGAAAGTGATTGTTGGGGGGAATGGGGGATGGAGAGATAGTGGGCGGTAACTGTCTGGCGTGGCGCCGACACCTCAACCGGCCGATCAAGAAGGAGGAGGGAGGGGGCGCTGGGGGGGATGGAGACAGGGGGGAGTAAAGGTGGGTGGGTGACAGTGGTGAAGAAAAGGTGCTGACAGAAAGGAAGAAGGGTAGGGGGACTAGATATAACCCAAAATTGCTACTTCAGTGGTCCGTACACTTTTGCTCCTCCCGCTACAGAGCAGCGTTTCAAGCTTTGTATGCGAATTCCATCATTGAGTGTGTGGCCGCCAACGTTATTTACTGGTCAGGCACAGCGAGAATATTTTTCACGCAGAAAAGCTGGTGCGCATTGTACGATAGAATACAATTCGCACTCATCCACTCCAGTGTAGCTGGTGGTTTTGCTTTGAACATAAAGTTTTGGACAGTACCATAGGTCTGTTAAGAAGGTTTATTCGTGTTTATTAGACATATACAGGGATCCTTGAAAAATATATATTTTTTCTGAGACATAGACAAGGCGTTATCGTAACACTACCTCGACACTACAATACCGCGTAGCGCTGCCGCCATGCCGCATTTGTTTACTGCACCTCATAAGGTAGCGAAAAAAAAGTGTCGAGGGTTAAATTTTTTTCCTACATCTCACCACTCCTCATGTTTGTTTCTCTGTCCAATATTTTCATTTTTGTTTTTCCTTGCAAAAGCGACAACGGTACGCTCTTGTAAGCGTACCATGGAATCCTGTGAATGACATCACCGGCAGCTCTTCGCAGTATTTCTACAATGGAAATATCACACGACCACCCCCGCCCCCAACCGCCGTTCCCAAACCGACGACAATTTTAAAAGAAGAATGATTCCGCCAATGTAAGGTCTCTACGTGCACAGCCGATATCCGTTACGTTACCAACTTCTAAGCAATTTCTAGACTACTGCCGCGCAATTATGTATCGCAAAAAATTTGGTGTTCTATTTGTTGAGGCTGTAGCAGGGCTATGAATTGCATCGCGGGTATCCGCTGCCTATAGCTTTCGACAAGGCACAGTTCCTCAGAGGGGGCAAAAACATCGTCTAGAGGCGAGTTTTTTTTTTTTTTCACTTGCTCAGTTTTTGAATTCACCGCCCGTAGCTAGAAATCGAAACTGGCGCCTCATTGGCAGTAAATGTGTACCAATGAGGCAGCAGGGCCATTTTACCCTGTTTTTGTCAGAACTACATGCTTTCTTAAAACAGCGAGAGGTTAAGTGGAGGGTGGAGGGGCGGCGGAGGTGAAGGTGCAAATGTGCGTGGATGTAGTTTTGCTTGGGGTTTCGTAAATATTACAGAACGATACGGGTCTTCATAGTAACAATAAGTGCAACTCAGTAGTTCCGAAGGGGTAACACATCACTTTTTTGTTAAACTAGGACGGAAATATACTCATTCAGTTGTGGCCTCCGGAGCCCACTCAAGTTGAATGTGCCAAAGCACACACACCGAGGCAAAGTTGCGGTAGGTAGCTTTGCCTAAAATTTGGCATGCTCTGCCGTCAGCGTGTTTAATTTAGAAACTCGCCCTCTCCCATTTCAAGTAAAACATGGCAACATACTTTCTCCGCTCTCTACTTTTTTTTATGTGGCTTCTATAAAAACAAACGACCCAACAGAATATTTTGTGCCTGAACAAAAATATTTTAAATTGCGATAGTATGCCCGTTGGCATAAAGTCGTAAAGGTACAAGTTGGCACCCTTTGAATGCATCCAGAGGTGTGCGAGAGAAAAGAATAAAATTCGGCGTTTACGATTACCGCTTTTAGTTTCTGCCGTAGCTTTGGAGCCACGTGGGTGCCTTCGTGGTTGTAAAAGGCACGCGATCTCCAGGGACTTCTCATATATATGAACTTCTGGACAGAACTAACTGGTATATTTATTGAACAACTTCATGACACTAGAACCGCTTAGTTTCCCTCAGTAACTTTGTGTTCTAACCTCTAGACAATATATATAGCAAAACGAATATCACTGCCTCTAAATAAACAAAGCTCTGGTGCAGAAACGTTTCACTAAAAACTAATTTTTAGGCAGATGCGCTAGGCATTATTAGTGAGCAATTTGTAAGGGGAATAAAAAATATAATCCTACGCCGTACAGGGCAGCAGATGGACGCATTTTTGTTACTAATAACACACCCCAGACAAGCTAGTGAATTCAGCTATCGTAATTTTTTTTGTTCGCGCTTTGCTGGTTCCTCTAAAAATCAGTCTCCACCGTGACAACGCAACCACCATCATTTAAATAAATAATGAAGCCACTGGCGGCAACATTGACAAGGCAAGAACCTACGCGCAACGTCAAGCCTGAGAGCGTTGTCCAAAGAGTTCCGCCCGCAGTTTGCGCACTTACAACAGTATTTCAATATGTCTCTCACTGCTTCCTTTAAAATTTGGCTGATGTGGCAGCTAAGGCCTCTTTGGTACGCATTCACATGTTTTCAAATCCAGATTGTTTTTTTTCAGAAATTGACGTGAAATTTACGTAATATATACGCAACAACTATTGTGTATATTTTATATTCAAAATTTAACTGCCCGAAAGACGGATACAAGAAAGCACACGGACGAGCGCAGTGTCCGTGTCCTTTCTTGTATCCGTCTTTCGCGCAGTTAAATTTTGAATATTAACCCCTTCCAACTCGCCCAGCTGTCTCTCCTTCCAATGTGTATATTTCATTTGCTAACCCGCCGCAGTGGATCAGTGGCTAAGGCATTGCCCTGCTGAGCACGAGGTCGCGCGTTCGATTCTCGGCTGCGGCAGCCACTTTTCTGATGGAGGCGAAAAGCAAAAACGCCCATGTGCAGGAGATTTCGGCGCGCGTTAAAGATCCCCAGGTTGTCAAAATTAATCCGGAGCCCTCCACTACGGCGCGCCTCATCGCCTGCGTTGCGTCGGCGCGTTAAACCCTAGAATCAACCAATCTCTTTGCTCGCTTGCGTTTTTGTGTTTTGGGCGCGAATTCTCTGACCACTAACTTTTTTTCTACTATACTGCGTTCGCGTGCCTCCCGTTCAATTTTTGGGTCTTACGGCGCGAGTTACGTCAGCCAGCAGACGAGCACAGGCTACAGCTTCCCCATAATAAGGGTTCTGTGCAGCGGGTGTGCACCTGTTATACTCACACGCCATCACTTTCATGTGTCAGGCGGCACAAGCTATTCTAAAATATTTACGTTTTTAATGAATGCTTTGGGGAATTTTCTGAAGCGAACACATTAGGCACCCAAAGCTCCCTGTTTCATGTTTTTTCTTAAAGTGGCTATATGTGCCACGAGGAAAGGTACAACAAGCGAGAACTTTTGCTTTACCGAAGGCAACGCGCTGAGATGGCGCAATAGTAGCGAATCGCGATGCTACCGCAGAGACGGGGTCCAAATCGCATCGCATTCCGCATGTGCATTTAAAGCGAAGCTTGAAATAATTGACCCAACGTGCGATGTGTGTATGCTAAACGCCATACGGTAAAGCCCATTGTAAGAATCTCTGGTGGTTGTTGACGAACTGAATCCACCTTCGTAGGTCTCTGGGTTAGCCACGGGTGATTCGTTCGGCCGAAGAACTAGAGGTTATGTAGGACCGCACTCATTGGCGTGATTTTGAGCATCCTCATGTGCAGCACGCGGACACCGAAGTTCGTCCGGCGGAAGACGAGGCCAACAAGGGACGGAGGCCTCAGTTACTGATGTTCATTGCGTGTTATGCGATCAAGGTTCGAATGTTCTGCCATTTCCTTTCGAATAGAGACGGTTGATTTTTGTTCCCTTTTAACAAGTGTGGCCATTTTCTTGACGGTGGTTTTTTACGGATAACGGGCACCCAAAGCATTTGCATTAAAAGAGCATGTTAGGGACGCCAACTAAAGTGCACTGCGACGTGCTTGCACGTGGTACGTACTGTCATTTTGCCGTAGTCTCTATAATGCTGTAAGCCCATTGGTTCCTAGTAGTTTTCCAGCGCAATTCGCTAAACTGCTTTTGTTTTATTGAAAAGAAGTACGCATATGGGGCTATTCATGCTTTAGTTTATGATGTATTACCGTATTCTTTGTTTAAAATGTCTGTATAAAATCCCCGATGCTACAAAAGATGCGTATACTTCAGTCTGAATGCAGCAGCGTTTCCGAGACGGTGAAAATAGTCATATATTGGAGAATTTCTGTTTGATATGCAAACATAAACTGCGATTATCCGGAACAAAAGTACTGCATCAGGTAGAAATTCAAGAATTGATCTTACCTCGTTAAAATATTCGACAGGTGCCAAGAAAACATTCAGTATTTTGGCCGTAGGCGTAAAACTACGCCAACCTGCTTACCAGATTAATAAATCGAGAAGGAAATCTGGGCTAAGCCTTTCCTTAATTTTTTTATTGGGCGGATGTGAATTTTGGGGCTACGCTCGAGGTAATACTTAGCTGCGCGTGTTCACTGTTTTCCCAAACAATTAGGTAGTTTCAAGGCAAAGTGGGTAAATGGTCCTTAAGAACAAAATACAAGCTTGGTTAATTATGATGCTGCTTTGTCCCGATAATAAACATAGCAATTTTATCGCGAACTTCGTAGGAATAATCGGGATATTAAGGGGAACAGGCGAAGCCGTGTCCACTCACCAGTCCCTTCCTGGCAATTTTTCGATGACGTCACAGAATTGTACTTCTGCGATTCGCGGTGGCCGACATAAGCCATTGCCAAGAAATATGACTCGACGATTCTAGCGTGGCCTCTACTTCTGTTTGAAGGTATCGCTTGAGCTAACGTGCATTGAACACCCAAATAAAAATGCTTCTAATATTGGCTCAAATCACGTCACCCAGGCCAATATTACGTCACTGTGGCGCGAAATTTGAACACTTTGTAAAATTCCTTGTGTTTCTTCGGTTATAAAGCGGCTTTCGGGGTTGTAATGGACCTTAGTGAATTACTAAAAGCTAGGTTTTTGAACAACGTAGTATTTAGTTTTCATGAACCCTTAATCAAAGTTTCTGGAAGAAAATTATTACCGCAGGGCGGAAGACGACGAAACTTTTTTGTTTCCGAGCCATAAAAAGAAGCTGCAATCTCAGAACATGTTAGTAGTGTCGCACTTACCCGTTCCAAGGAAGCAACAGGCGCTCAGAACAGTCCACAGCACTGCTCCCGTGACAGGTTCCATGCCTTTTGGTTTGGGGCTCACGCTGAAGTTTTCGACAGACGCGCCTAAAGGTTATTCCTCCGCTTCTGTTTGCTGAGTGGCTAGTGGCGCACGAAGCACTTCGGCCGTTCGTGCGTTTTTCGGGGGAGAGGGCGCCAAGGTGCGTCTTAAACGTGACGCATGCGCGCGCGTGTTACTTGGCGGGTTCCGTCGTTCATGGGCGTGGAGCTTCGTAGCCCGCGCTGATGACTGCGCACGGGAGCGAAGCTCATTGTAAGTCCGGCCTTCGGTGACCGCCAATATCCCTGCGTCGCCAGGGGTTCTTGTGTGCGCTCGTTGGCCGTACACTTCCCAACAAAGCATATAATATAACAATAAAAAGCTAAAAACTTCTTCTCTCCTTCCTTCCTTTCTTACTTTCTCCACGTCATCTCTTGTTTGGGGCTTCTTTCCATTATTCACTCTAAGGCGCTCCCCTGGGCTGAGTTTCACCACAATGCACTAGAGTTGCCAATAAGTGTCGCCATCGAAGCAAATTCAATTTCACTCGAAAGTGTAAATGGCGCTGTGGCACTCCGCAAAGAGGAACGTCATGATTGCATTGTGTCACACTGTCACAGCGTAGACCGAACTTTTTATTCAAACCATGCGCTCGACATCATATATCGACAAAATTTCATGGACTGGTTAATCGACTGCATTCTATTGGAGCTGAATGACATGACTGGTTCAGGGCTTTCTTTTTCTCCTCCCTTCGTGTTTTCCCTCCTCTTAATCACTCTATCTCGGTTTGAAGGTAATTCAGAGTTTCGGCTGCTTGTTGCGTTTGCTGCATTATTCTCGCTTCTGTTTTCCTCTTCGGCATTTTCTCTTGGTTCCACACTAAAATCACTTTGAATCTCAATTTGAGTGATTGTGTCGTCCCAGTTGACACCTTTTCGCTTCTTACTCCCTCCATTGTTTTCTTCGGTAAGTACGAGGAGAAAAAACTTCATATAAACGCTACATTAAGCGTCAAGAATGTATCGGGCCTGGTTGATAAGCACCTCCATTCTCCCAGTCTTCTTGTATTACCTTAATGATCAATATTTCTGTCCTTTTCTTTTTGCTTTTTTGTGCGTGTGTTTCCTTTTATGCGAATAAACATCCGAACCCGCCTACTCGCTGACCCACAATTCAGTACTTCGTTCTTTAGCAGGGTGTGTTAATTCCCCGGTCATACTTTAACCGTAGAGAATGATGGCGTATATCTCCAAGTGGAACTCAATTCGGTGCAGGTAACGCGAAGTAATCATTGCAAGCAAACAAGGCACGCCATCAGCAAGGAGAGAAAAAAAGCCAGCGTTCACAGCACCTGGAACGCACATTTTATTGTGTCTGCCTGTCCTCATGGGGTTTTCGTGGCGCGTATACCTCACATATGTACCTGTGGCCATTGAAGTGTTGCCCTCGGGATCTATCCATAAAAGTATTGGAGTCACATTTTCTGGCAATCTCTTGTGGCGATGTACGCGTGCGGCAAGCAACGTTTTTTTTTCTTTAAAGTTCGTCCCTGTTCCGGCAAAATCTAGATACTATAGTCCTTTGAACTAGTATTTTATTGTGAGTCGTAATGCTGTTACAGAAAGCAACGGCGTCATAACTCCCTGGTGGTAAGGTGTCCAAAATCATGAGAAATGGCAAAAAGCTTTATTTTTTTCTGTTTACAATAAAGGTGTGCCAGCAAGGTCTCACGCACGTAGAAACACTTGAACACCGGCTTGTTGCTTCTAAATTTGTTTCCTTGCTGATTTCCTTATGCTTACTAATTTGTTCACCTGTTGGGGTCCGTGTTAACGCAGATATATTTTTCTAGAGGACAAGTATAAAAAGATCGCAGCAAGCACTTGAGTCTAATTACGTGATTTGAAACCGCAGCCATTATTCAAAGGGAATTGCGGAATCGGCTGTGACCCTTTTATGCCTTACAGGGCATTGGTGACCTAGCAGAAAGTGTCAAGTGTGTATGTGAGCGCCGAAAAAAACACCAGTGAGGGCAGCGAGCTTAAGTAAGACAGCCGACAAATGCAACTTATAAGCCGAGGTCGCGCAGACTTCCTTCGGAGCGCCGCCCGTCGGCAGGCTCATCGGCACTGGTAGTTATGGAACTTGCCTGTCACCACGCGTCCCTGATTTCCATTCTTGTTCGCATGAACGTGCTTCATAAAGAGAGAGCTCTATTACTTCAGGAGCAAACCAAGTCCTGGTTGCATCAATCTGACCTTCAAATTCAGCCAAGGTCAAACAAGCGCCTGGTGCGGTTCCGTGAAGTGAAATGGTCTAATTTTCCATCTTTTCAAACAGGTAAGGTGTAGAGGTAAACTAGGTGGAAGAAAATAAAGGTACGCGTCATTAATAAAGGACACAAGGAAGGGCTCGCTGGTTGAAGATAAGTTTACTGCGCCCTTGCCACTGGACCGGCGGTTGCGTCGATCAATGTCCGTGTTTTCCGGTGCAATTGTGTGCGCGTACACTATACGCGCTCTTGGTGCGAAAACGAAGCTATCGCTCTACAAAATTAGTTTCACAGCGTTCAGCCGCAGCAAATTTATTTTTTAGATGAAAGCGCATGATATGTTGGAACGATTCCTTGCTCACAGCGCGGGTTTGCCGCGTCGTGAGGCACATAATGTTTTTACGCAAAATTGAACACCACATTTACCGCATGTGTTCGGTTAGAGGTATCCTATCTCTGCCCCAGACTTGCTCCTCCTGCCTCCACTGCCATATTTTAGTACTATTCTCCCTTAAGAAGAAAGTGTATGACAGCTGTATCTTATCGGTACTCACCTACGGAGCAGAAACTCGGAGGCTCACTAAGAGGGTTCAACTTAAATTAAGGACAACTCAGTGCGCAATGGAATGGAAGATGATAGGTGTAACATTAAGGGACAAGAAGGGAGCGGAGTGGGTCAGGGAACAAATGCGTGTTAAGGACATATTAGTAGAAATTAAGAAGAAGAAATTGACGTGGGCAGGACATGTAATGCGAAGGCAAGATAACCGTTGGTCATTAAGGGTAACAGAGTGGATCCCTAGAGAAGGCGAGCGTTGCAGGGGGCGGCAGAAAGTTAGATGAGCAGATGAGATCAAGAAGTTTGCAGGAATAAATCGGTCGCAGTTAGCACCGGACCCGAGTAATTGGAGAACAATGGGAGAGGCCTTTGCCCTGCAGTGGTCCTAGATAGGCTGGTGATGATGATGATGATCGTAAGCAGCAGCACTACATAAATGGGTACGTCGCACCCCCCCCCCCCCCCCTCAAAGAATATTCCTTCATAGTGCCGCATGAAGTCGTAGCCGTTTACGACCGCAACTTGAGTAAGCACTGAAGCGTAACTAATGCCCTTAAAGTAACGTTCTATTTTTGGAGGGCGAGAGATATAACTGAACAGCCGGTAAAAGGCTTGTCTATAACACAGCGTTCGTACTCTCAGCCCTATCCTGCCCCGCCGGAGCGGGATTTGAATAAAACTACTGCGGAATTCTGAAGTCTTAGCCCTTCGCTTTTGCCTCCGACATGTTTGGAACGAGTATGTATCGGCAGTTTTCGGATGTAGCTGGTTGAAGTTGAAATCGCTGTTATAGACAAGCGTTTTACCGGCTGAACACTACGGTACAAGCATGGCCTTTTCGAGCAATGGTATAATAAAACTGATATGTCATTCGCATTACCTGTAATCTAGATTATTCTGCATAACTTGAGAATTCATAACCAGAGTCCTGCTGACAGTTTCACTTTGAGACCTCCGATTGTATGAGAGTGGTTTCTTGGGCGAGTTGGTTATTCATCCTGTAAGTAAGCGCGAAATGAACAAGGACGAACGAAGTGAACGGGACACGGCGCTACTACCAACTCGTTTTATTTTCACTGTGATGTCCGATTTTATACGGGAAGATGCACAGCTAATGAAAGAAAGGAGGAAAGGGGGAGGCGCATAAGCAAGTACGAAAAACAAAAAGTGAAGGATGACATTTCAAACGATGGCGTTACAAAGGCACTTTTGCACGGTAAAATCTAATGATTTCATAAAAGTTGCAGTTCTTTCTTTGCCAATGCTAAAGAAGCTGCGCTAACGCAGTTGTCTTTTAAGTAAACTATCTGCGAGGCCTCGATGATTTCTCGTGTCAACTGATCCTCGTGTCGGGCTTAAATCCTTGTCTTATCGAAAAGTGGCCTACACTCACAATCTCTGCAGTCTCTGCAGTGTATGCCCAGATGTGCTTTAATCGTCTTATAATGTAGATAAGAATAAGATAGATAAGATAGGATAGAAAGATAAGAATAAGATAAGGTAGGAATAATGTAGACAAGACGATTAAAGTACATCTGGGCATACACTGCAGAGACTGCAGTGATTGTGAGTGTAGGCCACTTTTCGATAAGACTAGGATTGCAGCCCGACACGAGGATCAGTTGACACGAGAAATCATCGAGGCCTACCAGATAGTTTCCTTAAAAGCCAACTGCGTTAGCACAGCTTCTTTAGCATTGACAAAGAAAGAACTGCATTTCTTATCAAATCATTAGATTTTACAGTGAAAAAGTTTCTTTGTAATGCGATCGTTTGAAATGTCATCCTTCACTTTTTGTTTTTTGTACTTGCTTATGTGCCTCCCCCTTTCCTCCTTTCTTTGATTAGCTGTGTATCTTCCCGTATAAAATCGGACATTACAGTGAAAACAAAACGAGTTGATAGTAGCGCCATGTCCCGTTCACTTCGTTCATCCTTGTTCATTTTGCGCTTACACTCGGATTGTACTAACCTCACTCTTGCTTTTTGCACCGGAAAAAAACCGTTTAATTGTGCAAACTCAAGTGAAACTACGAGCACCTTTCTATGTATTTTTCTGTTGTACGTCAGAATGAGTTCTCATGGTTATTAAAAAGCTTTAGGTGGAGGTGAAATGCGAAAACGCCTGTATGTCCACATTTCGGGGCGCGTCAAAGATCCCCAAGTGGTCAAAATTCTATATGAAGCTCTCCATTACGGTGTACCTCCCTGCCAGGGTGTAGGTTTGGCGCCTTAAACTTTATCACTTGAATGTGTGGGTTTCCAAAGGATAAATTGCGGAATAGATGAACTTTATAAACATATACCCACATGTATTGAGGCTTATTCCCATGCCAACCTAAGACTTAACTTCGACAAAAAACGTAAATTTAAGCAAACTGATCTTGTAATAAGCTGTCTTTTTGAAAGGATTTCTTTCGACCATTTCTATTTTTAGGGTGCACTATGTTTTACACTTTTGTGCTTGCTGTCTGCTTCCCTCCATGTACAAACGGGCATTTCTACAAGATCTTTTAAAATTAAAGCATGCTGTTATAGAAATGGGGCATAACAAAACGTAAGATGTGCTTCTGGTAGTTTTTCAAGGCGCACACGTTTCTCAAGAATTAGAGCCCTTTCCTTTAAAGTGTACGGGGCAGAGCAGGGTACGTCAATTTTACTCCGTTCAATGCGTGAAACATTACCAGAGAACTTCTAAGAGCCTGTTTGTGTGAAGGCGTAGAACTGTGGCTGATGGGATAGGGAAATATATTCTTCGGTAAGTTTCCCGGTGACGTGATTACATCAATGCATCAGAAGGCAGAGCAGATATAGAGCAAAGAGAGCAATAAGATAAGAACCGGGTCGTCGCGAAACACAAAAATTTCCATCAAGGCATTGACCGAGAAGCCCCATCGGCACAAAAAACTTTCATGACGGTTATTGTCTGTAATTGCTTGCTTTGCACTTTCCCTGAAATCAGCATGCTGGGTTCTGTACGTGAAGCAGGTCTGATGTTAGAGCAGCCTACTACGCATGTTCGTGAATTTGAACACCCGAAAAACAGAGACGCACTCTCAACCCATTACCAAGAATGGGCCGTACGCAGCCAAACTCTGAATATTTTCTTCAAAATAAGTAAACCCGTCACATCCCCAATTTTCTGCAGAAACAATAGCCCCAAACGGGCCTTAATAAGTGTTTTGGGGAAGATATATTCCCAGCCTGCGAACTTTTTAACTGCGTCGCAAGATGCGCGTGATAATACTTTCTAAGGAGGAGCAAAGCTTGAAAGTCATCATGTAGTCTTGATCTCGAATTTCTTCAACCCCAGAACACCAAACGTACCATATTTGATACGCCAAAATTGAAACTCCACCCTAGGCTAAAAACCGAAACTGCAAGCTCAAGAATCGGTTGGTGGCGCTCTCAAAACACCGAAGAGGATAATTTGCTACTCGAAGCTTCGCATTCCTGCCACCAGAGATGTGCAACCCGAGTTTCAAAGTTGTCAGCTTCCAGCAGCTTGCACGATGAAATTCCGCCTGGATCTTTTTACTCTGTCAAAGGCAAAAATAGAATATCATTCCTGAATTTTTATGCAGATGTTGTTCCTCAAATGTTTTTTTAGCACAACGCGTAATGTTTAGTGATGGGTAGCGTACCTGGGCTCTGTGACAGCGTGGTAATATTCGCCGTATCGTAATTGATACAGTGGGCTTTACTTCTACAGCGCTTGCTCTAGGGCGGATGGCAAAGGGGCGTCGAGGCTGTCAAGTATCGATGTTGTTTCTTGCAGGAACCATAAAGAGTCCAGCCGCTGGCTGCGGCTAAAACATGGCGTCGGGTCAGCTGCACGCTCTGGCGCACCGGGACTTCGTCTTCGTCTTCTCCCATTTGTGGGCACGTGCACCCTAGCATGGTACATAGCGTACCGATGTGTAGCACTCCTCCCCCCTGCGAGTTGGAGTCTCTGTATTTTGCAGGACTACGTCTATTACTCGGTGGATTTGTGCGCCATTGCAATGCTGGCTGAGGACATGCTGCTGTGCCAGGTGATAGCTGTTCTCCAAGAGAGCTCCCAGTGGTTGTGCTAGAGGCGTGCAATTTCTTGGGCGAAATGCATTTCGCTGTTTGCTCTAGAGCACCGGACACGCTGTATCGTGCCTGGTTGCTTGCCGACTATCGCATGCTCGGAACGGTGACCTTGATGTTCCTCCCAAGGCATACAGTCAAAGCCCACTGTATCAAATATGATACGATTTGTAATCCTTACATGGAATATGTATTTTCGCACTAATGATGTGTCAACATGTTTGTTTGTATCCAAAGGGCCAAAAAATGAAATATCGGAATTTTTTTCAAACCGGATATGTGGGCGGGCTTTGCAGGGTTAAATGCTTATCTACACCGCTGAAACCATAAATAGGGGCCCAGCCCCTTTGGGTCTGGGGTTGTTGGCGTCTCCTGTCGTCGCCGTTGTAATCGTTGTCTCATGCTGTCATGGTACTAAAACACCGGGACACTTGTTTACGCCTCGCGCTAGAGAGCTTCGTGCTTCTAAGACACAAGACGTTAAAAAAAAAGCTGTATGCCTCTACGGCCCTATGGTTTCGTTTCCTTTGACAAAAATGGCAAGGCGCCAAGAATACACTTTTCAACTGCATGCTTCGCCCCTCCGCAGGTTTCACATGAGTGGAGATGGCCCGGGATTTTTTTTCTCTGCTCCT
Organism: Haemaphysalis longicornis; assembly: GCF_048455015.1. NCBI lineage: Eukaryota > Metazoa > Arthropoda > Arachnida > Ixodida > Ixodidae > Haemaphysalis > Haemaphysalis longicornis. The sequence goes on from NW_027526228.1 coordinate 420,461, forward strand.
CCTTCTATCCCGCCACTCCCTCACTCTTAAATTGTATTGACTGGGTCAGTTCTGGGTGATATTACGAGCCAATGTTCAATGATGACCCGGATTATGAGAGCGCCCCGTTTTACGACCATGAGATAACGCAATGAACAGTGACAAACGTGGTACGAACGGGCAAATAACAGTGCTGTTGTTGAGGCAAAGCCAGCGCGATATTTTGCGCTTGCAGAGACACCGCAGTAGAATAGCTGAAACATATAGGCCCCTCCAACCTAGCGTTTTCTTTAAAAACTGAGTTACATGAAAATATTTCGATGCTCCCGCATAACCCCAAAGGCCAATCTACACTTGAAAGTAGTGAAGGACAATTTTGCTTCGTTAAAGTCCTCCCTTGAGCAATCGCTTAATGAATTTGACGCTGCATCATCACTTTAACACTTCCTCCAGCGACCAAAAACTGGTATAAATGCGTGGTTTACTATTTTCGCTCCCACCTATGGGTTCTCCGGAAAGCAAAAACAGTACACCATACCACCAGGGTAACAAAAACCTAACCCTCGACAATTGCGGTTACTGCGAAGACGGTAAGGTGATACGGCCCGTTTCCGGGATTTTCACCTAAAAACTCTATACGGCACTCAACAAAATACCCACATTTGTAACTCTACGCCGGTGATAACAAGAAACTAATTATGCGTTTGTGCCATGTTCTGCGGCAGGCAGTACTAAGCGGCAATCTTTGTAAAGAGAAACAACCGGCGTTCTGCCAACCGCAGCCAAGAAGCGGCTGTTTTAACGTTTACGTTGCCTCTAAAGTGTGTAACCGGATGTTGGTATCGTCACATGGGCGGTTGCTGTTGGGCAACGCCCGGATGTCAAAAATAGGATTGGCGCAGCTGCTTGCGACAGCGTGACGTAATACGGATTTTGAATACATGGCTTCAAACGGACGATTCTAATCTGTGGCATTTCCACGGAAGCCGCTTTTCTGATCGAAAAGCATTTTAAAACGCCCGTGTGTTCGAGATTTCGGCGCACGTTAAAGATCCATAGGTGGTCAAAATGAATCCGTCGCCCTCCAGTGCGGCGTGCCTCATCGCCTGTGTTGCAACGGCGCATTAAACCCTACACTCAATCAATTCGTGGCATTTAACTTAAAATAAGATGGGCATTAAAATAGGCGATGACCTGGCGTGCGTCTGCCGGAAAGCTGTGACAGCCAAATATTGAAGTGTCGTGTCACCAACCCACATCTGACTCATTAGTTTTGTAATTTTGTGTGGTTTTAGGGAACGTACTTTCGTTATTAACACAGACGCACACGAGATATTTATTTATTTATTTCCTTTTTTAATCATTTATTTATTTATTTATTTGTTTGTTTTTATTAACCTAGGAGTGAAGGCCGTTAAACAAGGAATGGGTAACGTAAATATACGCAATCATTTGGACCAATGGATATATTTTGTTTAGAAACCTTTGAAAGCAAAAGGGTAGATAAATATGTATATACAGCAGAACTTCCTTATAATGAAGTTTAAGGGGCGGGTGGTTGTTACTTCGTTATAACCATTAGTTCGTTATAGCGGCGTCCATTTTTACCGACAATTTGCAAGGGAGACAGGGTGTACTCAGCTCAGAGCAGCCCGCCACGCACAACGAAAAACGGCCGTCGCGCGGAGAACAAGCCAAAAAATGCCCGAGGATTACGATGCTCTTTTTTTTTTTTTTAATTCGAAAGTTTGTCCTGTGGATTCATAGATGTAGGCGCTTACAGAAACACGAACAAGTTAGTTTCGTGTATAAAGTTCAGGAGTTGTCGGTGATACGGCCCATGCACCCAGCGTTGCAGGTCAGGAGGGCGGCCAGGGTGGAGACCGGTTGTACGAAGGTGCCGCAGGCGAACTTGATGCAATCCCGGGCAGGCGTAGAGCAGGTGCTGCACATTCACTTCCCCAATGGCAGTGGCGCAGAATGGACAGGTGGATCCATATGGGCCGCGGTATTGCGACGGCCAGGAGGCAGTCACGGACGGCGTAAGGGCCACTCCAACGCGTACTCTCCGCAGCGCAACCTCCTCTCGGCGAATTACGTCGCCAGGGAGGTTTGAACCACACGGTGGTCCTAATGCGAAATTAGTGCGCAGCGCGAAGTGCCGACTTCTTGGTCAAGGCAAATAGCGGCGGTGTCTCAGGGAGTGGTCGCGTAGTGAGTGAAGGAACGGCGGCGCGCGCTAATGTGCCGTTATCTCACAGCGTGTCAGCGCAACCGAGCATGTTTTGTAAATTGTTTTTGAATCTCCCACGAAAATTTCGCGTGGTTAGGACGAGCGACGCAACGAGGACGACGGCGAACGACCCGAAGGACCAATGAACGTGCACCACGCGGAACCTGAAAGAACAAGACGCTTGCTTTTCACGTATGCTTGGTTTAGCGTTTCCTTTTTCGGGAGTGACTAGACGCTTTTCGCACACGTGTTCGGCGCAACCATGGCAACTTCTCTCCCCCTCACACTTAAGTAGGAGCGTTTCGAGCACCTCGACAACCGGCCGTGCCTCTCAAAATTTAGTGACACTAACCCCCTTGTTTCCTTTCAGTCTTCGGTGTTCCTATCGTTCCCCGGTTACAACGCCGAGGCCATCGTTGCAGCGAAACCATTCGAGTGGCGGCTAAAGTGCTTAAAAGTAAAAACAGAACAGCTTTCTGCTTGTGCGAAACATTCTTTTTGAAGTTGTATTTAGGAACATCAAGAGGGGGACCGCACGTTTCCGTGTTTTATGTGCGCTGCCATTTATTTTATTAACATAAACACAACAATGCGAGCCCGGTTTTATGCCCGCGCCATTTGTCGAGAATTCTTATCAAAGCTTTTCTCTCGACCGACCGGTCTATGAGGAAATGCGTTATTTTTTTTACACAACGCCGACTGTTCCACTAGGAAGCTGTCGTTGCGAAAAATTCGCTTGAAGTCTCACGCTCGTCCTGCGCATTTTCTTCTGTGCCTCTTCCTACAGCACCAATAAAATGTGCCCAGAATCACTTACAGTGGTATCGATTTTAAATAAATAATTACATTCTATGCAATAAGGGAAAGGAGTCATGTCGGACTAGGTCTCTTTTGATCGACCAAATCGATAAAGCTATCAAATTCTTTACGATAGTAGAGCCCAAGAAGCTTTAATTAAGAACAGATTTCAATATATGTGCTCCAGTGGATGCTATGGAGAACCCTGCTTTAGTTAAAGAACTTCGAAGGAGAGCTGTCCCGCAGTGCTCTTTCGGCGCGATATCCTATTTCCAAAGGTTACTATCACTCGGTACCCGCCGTGGTGGTTCAGTGGCTGAGGCGTTGCGCTGCTGATCACGAGGTCGCGGGTTCGATTCCCGGCCGCGGCGTCCACTTTTCTGATGGAGGCGAAAAGCAAAAACGCCCGTGTGTACGAGATTTCGGCGCACGTTAAATATCCCCAGGTGGTCGAAATTAATCCGGAGCCCTCCACTACGGCGCGCCTCATCGCCTGCGTTGCGTCGGCGCCTTAAACCCTACAATCAATCAATCGATCCTGAACGACTCTTATTGGGAGAAAGAGACGCACCTATTTCACAATAAATATAAGGGCAGTGCACCACACCGGAGCGCCTGCAGTTTTATGAACGCCGAAAGAAGAAAATACCGGCACTGACAGCGTGACATTCAATTTTTGGTCCTATCTATATTGTTTATTCGCGAACAACATTCAAGAGGCCCCCGGTGTTGATCCTGCTCACCACAACGTACCGCTGAAAAGGCACCACCCACCAGTTCCGAAAAAGCAGCCACCTCCGACCTGGCTGTGACGATCGACGACTGCGGCGTTACTGCGCTTATGGACACAGTGGTGGTCTTTCGGTAATTAGCAGAAACCTGGCACAGGAGCTCAAAAGAGTCCTGACGCATGGGAGAGGGCCTCACGTCCGAACGGCGGTGGTCATCTGATGGCTGCGACAGGCTGCTGCACGGCTAGAGTGGCATTCGGGGCTACACCTACGTCGGGGAATTCATCGTAGTTGCAGAATGTTCAAGAGATGTTATACTGTGTATAGACTTCCTGTGAGCGAACGAAGTTTTGATCGATCTGCTGTCGTCCACAGCATACCTCGGCAAAACTGGCCGCCCCTCACTCTCACCCACACAGAAAAATATATTTTTCCTCACGCGCCCACTCGCACTTACGCTCACTGCGCGCCCTCCACCACTCACACCCGCTGGCGCTCACACTCACCACTCGCCGTCACCACTTGCACTCACTCGCGCTCGTCCTCACCACTCATCGTCTCCCCTCGATCGGGAGTGTGTGTAGCAGACGCTCCATGAGTCATGAAACAGAACAGTATCAGCGCATTACGACGCCAGAAGGCCATCCAAATCATATTCCTAAATCAACGCGCCACGAGAGAGTTAATTCTGGGGTTCCCCATAGCAGGACTTCAGTGGAGACATATTTCAGAAGCTAAAAGCAATCCCGCCATTAACAACCATCACAGCGAGCGTCTCCTGAGAAGAATAGGCAGCAGCTAGTGCAAGTGCAATAGTCGTGCTCACTGCGGTAAGCCCCGCAAATGCCGCGAATAACGCGAGTGCACTCGCGAGTGGTGAGCGGGGATCACTGCACGTGGGACTCGCACTCACTCGCATTTACACTCGCCAGTTCAAAACGATGGCGAGGCTCACTCACCACTCATTCATTTGTGGTGAGTGAGGGGTGTGTGAGTGCACTCGTGAGTGAGTCTGTCGACCTGTCGTCGAAAGTGACATTCTCAACAAGAGGCACCATCGCCAAGAATGACCCAGTAGATAGAAGTGGAAGCCTGTGCCCTCCATGCGGTAGACGACGACGTTACTGTGGCTCCGTTACTGTGGCTCAGCGTCGTGGTCTTCGTTAGAGGAGACGTATATTAAAACTCTGAGCGGCTAGTCATAAGGAACATCACTATGCTGTTAGAAAGAAAAGTCTGCATAGGAAGAGGCCTTGTGCACCTGCATGATGGTTGCGGATACATCCTTCTGGCGAATTCAGGAAACGAGGTTTAACACGCTGCAAAAGGAACTGCATGTGGTAAGGTGTAGTGAAAATGTGTGCGGTCAACTCCTCGGCTGGTCAGACGGCTGCATCAGGCTGGCGGAAGACGATGAAGGGGAGGAAGAGAAAGACGGAGGGGCGCGAATAAGGAGACGGTGGGTATGAGCCATATCTTCTGGCACCACCACCACCACCACGGTCGAAACGAAGATGCTCAATCGTTGCAGTGGTTCGCGCTGTGTTCTTGGACCTCCGGGCCGGCGAGCGTGCGTGGCGTACCTCTCGTTCCCGTTCCTGAGGAGCGCTCGGACAGCCCCGGTGCCCGCATGCTGCGTGGTGTAGACCCGGGGTGGGGATTCTGATAGCGCTGTGGTAGCATCGACGCAACCTGACACCATGTGTGATTCGCGGCGGCGTACGCCCACGGAGCAACACCTCACCAGCAGTATCGGCCGGTCACCGACACTAGAGACATCCGCGCCTAGACTGTGGTGTGGTGAGACGGCGTCGGGACCTTCTCCGTAGACTTTTGTTGTATATGACTGTCCGTGCGGGTCTATGAGGTACCCTGAAATATTCGCCAGTCTTTCTTTTCGTGTTTTTTTTTTGCGCTATTGGAAAAACACGTGATGGCGACATACGACAGAACGAGTCGTTAGGTCTGGCGTGACGTGCTAGTGGGAGCTCTGTTTTTTACACTACCATTGCTTAACTGCATGAGTTCGATTAGTTGGCACATCTGTGCGTCGTGGGGCAGAAGGACATGACGCATCAGACTCAAGGGTCCGATTTGAACGCCTCCTTACTATATATCAAACACTGGTGGTAAATGTGTCAAACCATGGTTAATTCCTCTTATTTGAAATATTTTCTATTTGTTAGGGCATGAATGCATTATTCGCGCAATTAAAAAAAAAACGAATTTCCGATTTATTAACAAATATAAATTGTAATTTAAAAGAACATTGTATGTTTGCTGGTAGTGGTTGCTAGCGTGCATTGAAGGCGCAGAATTTAAATGGCAACCAAGGTTTTCTCTCCCCACACTCATATAGTTGTACTCCAGAATGACCGCCAGAGAAAGAGAGAAAGGTGCGCAGTTTAGCGCAGTGTAGTGTTATATAAACCCAGAGAAATTAGCCTGAAAATAGGCATAATTGTTCCGATCTAGCAATCCGCTGCTCATGAGGTTACTGGTGACGTTGACGCGAATCCATTAAGAACCGAAATGTAAAGCAGCAGGAACAAATGACAATCCACACAAGATTTATTCAACTGAATCACATTTTCATTTATTTGTTTCATAAATTTATCACTTTTTCAGTGTTCAATCACTCATTGTGGAGGGAAGCTGCAACATAACACAATTTTTTCAAGTAATTTAGTAATCACGATCGCTAATTCATATTGTAATATGCGAAGGAAAAAATAGCAAAAGAAAAGCATTGTTAGCCTACAAGAATCCTAACCGCCAACAATACAAAAAGGACACGTCAAATTCAGAAAGGCTGAGCATTTTCAGTTGCAACGCGCAGAACAGACAGCGAGGAGTGTTCCATAAAATGAGCGACTAGGCTGTTTGCGTATACTGAAAAAAGGAAGTGCGTTACATATCCAAAGAGAGCATTATAGAATGCAGGAAGATTGCTTGTTATCCAAACATGATATCGCCCGAGCCCGATGGGAACAGCAGTCACTGGCCGTAAAGTAAAGGTGCTATTCACAGGAGATGCGTCCAACTCGAATTCAACCATGAATGTCATATCTGCAGTTTTCAAATGGATAGTAGCGTTTAAATAAGCGTCGTATGCTTGCCGCATACTAACATCAAATGACCCTTTGAACGTAGCGAGAACTTTTGTATTATAGCTAAGACAGTAGCGTTGAATAGGGCCAAAAATGGTTGTTGCTCGGTAATGATCGGTTTTCAGAACCATATCTCCATGGGGAGTCGGTGTGCCACTCGAACCTTTTGCAATCACATGGTAACGCGGAAAGTTGGTTGCAATTTTGGAGAGGGCGGTTTCCAGAGCGGAATCAGTTACAATGTACTCCCCTGGAAAGAAAAGAAACGGGCCAAAGATTACCAACACAATACGGCAACAGATGCGTTTTTTATGACTTATTCTAGTCGATGGCCTGTTAAGTATGGCCGGGTAAGTATCGATGGCCGGGTAAGTATCAAGCTATGTACCTGGACAGTCATTCACTGCATTTTCTCCTTTCGCTCCGCCTTACTCCTGGTTGCACAAAGTCGAATTAACTAAAGTTGACTTCACTATCTTGTTCAAGTGGCAACGAGATGAGAAGAATGAAGTCAGTTATTCGAGAAAGACTTTTACAGACGCATACATCTAGGCAGAAGTGCGGTCCTAGATTTATTTCACCAATTAGGCTGGGTTTGTTTGTTGCATGTTTGCAATTTGTTTATTTGAAGATGTGCCGTAAAACCAAGCCAATAAAAAATAAAGGTCATGCTTTTATTTAATATAGGCTTCTTGATGTTATTAAAAGTGTGTATACTTCCACCCGCCTTGACCGTAAGTTCAGGCAACTTATTTGGATGGCACGAACTTGTCATATTTTTTTCCGAATGCGTGGGAGTTAAAACGGGAACTTGCCGCTTAACATCCGGACGTCTGAGAAGAAGTAACTTTAATTGCAAAGCTCCTCCCTTTCATTCTGGCTGCACTCTTCGCAAATAATATTAATAATTAATAATAATAATAATAATATGCTAAGAGCAACAGCAATAAGGACTCATCAAAAGAACAAGGTCATAGGTTAACCAAAGCAAGAAGTAGGCAAAGAAACAAAAAAATAAGAAAGATACGCAAACAATTACTTAATTACGTGGTTTCATTTCTTAACAAGTACTGACATTTTGTTATGCTTACTTCTGTGGGAAAATGCTGTGGTAGGTTATTCCATTCTATTATTGTGCATTGAATGAATGAGTGTGCGAACCTGAACAAATGGCAACTGATACGCTTAACTTTGCAAGAATGATCGTGCCGTGGAAATGTACCAGGGGGGGAGTGAAAGAAGTCGCGAAGACGTCATGGTAATACAATTTATGGACGAGTGTTAGGCGAGCATGTTGGCGGCGAAGTGATAATGAAACCAACTCAGCACGACTTTTTAGTTCTGTGACGCTTGGATACGATTAATTGTCAAAAAAATGAAACGAACAGCACAGTTTTGCAGGGATTCAATATCGCGTATAATGTATTCTTGACTTGGATCCCAGATGGCAGACACATATTCAATTTCAGGGCAAATGAGAGTCAGGTATGCAAGTTTTCTAATGTGTGACAGCACCTGGTTTAGGTTATGTTTCATTACGCCGAGTATACGATTGGAAGATGCGAGGTTCTGATTATTTGTTATGCCTTGTTAAATTCGATTGAAAATGCACTCCAAGATAATTGTAAGTAGGAACCGGTTCTACTGTAGTATTGTTTAGGAAATATGTACTTGACATTCTAGATGAGGAACGCGTGAATGGCATGCACTTTGTTTTAGTAAGGTTAAGAGTCATTAGCCAATCAGAACACCAGGTGTTTATTGTGTCAAAATCACTCTGGAAATCCTGGCGGTCAGTGTCATTTGAAATGTTACGATATATTACGCAACCATCGGAAAAGAGCCTTATTCGAAATGTTTGGCAGTTAGGTAAGTAATTAATATAAATTAAAAAGAGCAAAGGGCCAAGAACACAGCCCTGGGGCACCCCAGTCGTAACCTGTACCAATGAAGAATTTGAGTAGTTAACGGATGTTAACTGAGTTCGGGAAGATAGAAAATATGTTATCCATGCAAGAACGTTACTATGGATATTAAGACGTCTTAATTTGAGTGCGTACACGCTCTTATTACCATTTCATGGAACTCTAAGCCCTAGAAAGTGCATGATGCTGATAGTTTTTTCAGAAAGCACGGAAACTACAGGAGATTTAGTCATAGCATTCACAAAGTTGATTTGGCAACAATGAATCGCTGTGCACCACAAATTGCATCAATTATTTTTGTTTGAGTCCTTGCAACTGCATCTTAACAGAGTCTAGAAGCCTCAACTCAACGAGTGCTTACGAGCCACCGAATTTAGAAGAGGGAAACTTGGCAATGAAGCGCGAATAGCACTACAATGGCACAAACGAGGCCGCAGGAACTGAGCCCTGTAACCTCGGCGTCTTGAATCGAGACCGAGTGACTGGAACAAGAACTGCCATGTTGCATTCATTGCGCTAATAGGGCTGAGCACTAACGAGGCGAGGCTAACGAGGCCAACGCGAGACCGAAAAAAGAAGGAGGAAAAAAAAAAAAAGGAACAGCCGGAACCGTAAACAGCTGATTCCCATGCCAATGGGTTTCAGAAGTAGTTTCATTTCCTGTTCCATTTACACAGTGACCCATAAATGTTAGTTCCGATTACATAGAGTTTTTAACGTTATCTGAATATAACGCCAACCAACTTACCGGCTACTGTTGCGTTTAGGCGGCAATTCCGTTTAAACGATTTCGTTTATAGAGATTCTACTGCATATGAAACGACCAGTATTACCCCTTAAATATTCTTCCCTGCGGTTCATTTGTGTTTCATGGTGATGCCGACTTTAAAGGTCAGTATAAGCTTGGTTTTTGTAAGCTGGCTTCCCCATATGGTGTGTTGCACAGTGAAGCATGCCCATCCACGGAGGGAGTATGATTACAGCCCCACTTCATACTCCTCTCCATGGCGCCGCCTCTTTCGCGAGTCGTGTACACTGCTCGCCACGCGTGGCGTCTATCTCTCCTCCATCATATTACGGAGTGTCTAGTGTCTTGCGCTCTACGGCAGCCTCATGCTCGACGCTCTAGAGCCTGCACCGTGATTGGCGTATCCCCGCTGTAATAAAGGTCCTTGCCTGAACCCACCAATCATGTGTTTCCCTACTCTGTAACATAAACATCAGGCTATTTTTCTATATATTTCAACCTAGTAAATCCCCTGTAGCAAAACCCCGACATTGCGAATCCCCCCAGACGGCAAGCGACGCTGGACTTCCCTCTTCCCAGTGTATAAGGGCTCTGAATTTTGCTGCAGCGATCATTCCAGCCCGGCTGCACTTTCGTTTAAATGTGTGTAGACAAGCTATCTAAGTTTAGTTCAATAAAAACGGCTGTGGGCGTGCCAGCAGTAGTAGCGACTTAGAAAAATCCTCAGTTCAAGGCGTTGCATTTGTGTTCCCAGTGCCTATGGGGCCCACCTGGACAGAACTTGTAGGCTGAAGACGCCTCCACCAGGCCAGTCAGGAACAGTCCAAGAAAAATCATGGTGCAGGTGGAGCTGCAAGCAAAACTCCATTATTGATTTACAACCGGCAAGCATCGTGTACTGCCAAAAGCATTACTGGACTGGTTATCCAGAACATTTTGTTTAAATTCACCGTGAAGGCGTCCTCCAAAGTCGCGGCGAATTTCACCTACCTCCGCTAAATCAGGCGTACCCATGCACAAAGGGAGCCTTGACAACCAACATGCAAAAACAAAAATCACAAGACAGTGGGGAAGCCATTTTCTTTTGCTTCCTTCCCTTTTGAATTGAACACCAACTTAGCACGCTGCTATGTCTGGCTTAGTCGAGTGACAACTCGCGCAGCAGCAGGACATTTTCTGAACCGATCTGATTGAACCGATCTGATTGAATAATCGGAAATCCAAGAAGTCTTAGAGGAAGCAGTGCCTCACGGTGATAAGGAAGATATTGCTTGGCCACCGGTACGATTGTGTGGTGGTTGCAGGCAGAACAGCATTTCTTTGGGTTAATGGTGACGTTCATCTATAGTTGACAGCGAAGCTAAATTTTATGGCAGGACTGAAAATGACAGTTTCTTACCTCTAGTATAAACATTTTGCCACTTTTTGCGCATAGAGACTGGTTGCTAACTCAGAATAAATCAAAGCGCTCAATCACATTGTTTATCTTTCGCCTGCTCTTCCCGCAGCTTCGTTATTATGCTGGTCCACGCTGCGGAATTTTTTGAGACATATTTCTCCAAAAAAGGCTTGTTTTATAGTGTATGCAATGTTTAGAGCGTAGAAACGACTAACTGGCAATACTTAGGAACACCAAAGGGTTGCACCAGTTCTAATTGCACCTATCCCGATCAGACTGCGTACTTGTGCCTATAACTCATAACCACGAGCCGGTGTGAATGTTTGAACTAAAATATGCGCCTTTAACGACCTAGTAATATCTCTCAAACCTTTACAGTAGAAGGGGTGCAATGATTGCTTTGGAAACAGTGGCCCACGAATCAGACGAGATGTTAAGTCCCATGCTGTACGGTAGCCGTCTACGCGGTCCCGCTCTCACAGGATGTCGTCCACGTGAGGCAGATCAGGCTCTGATTCAACAACGTCATGAGGGAGCATTACGTGTATTATGAAAGAGCAGGGCTGTAATCTTTAACTCTTGCTCCACACGCGCAGCGCAACACAAATACAGCACACACAGCGAGTGCTGATGCACGTGCGATTGTGGAAAGTTCAGTATATTTCTGTAGGCAAAAATCACCAAATCAAAAATCACCAAAAAATCACCAAAAGCGAATTCGCCACAGTTATTCATCTCTTTTGCGATTAAATTTGAGCTGACGAATGGTTACTCCGCAGCCGGTTTGGTCGTTTTGATACTCCCCAAGGACAAACTGCGGGAAAGGAGCTGCAGGAAAAAATCTTTCACTTCCCGCCGGAATGGAACCGCCCACTCCAGCAACGCAAACTCCATGCGCTACCAGGAGGCGACACAGGAATGTTGTTAGAAAAGATGTATTGTAGCGCTAAACAATGCGGCGTTTTTTTTTCGCTTGTGTCAGAATTTACAGCAGTGCAAGTGATCGCGATGTGCGCTTCCCTTACGCTACGGAATATTGCTCAGTTCTCTTCCAAGTAGAGCCTCATAACCGTCGCTTTTTCTCGTAAACCAACAAAAAACTCGTCGCCAGGCTGTGGTGGGAGGCTGTAGGATCTGGCGACCCATTTGTTGTGGCAGAAAGTAGCGCCAACTAAGCATACATCCTTATTGTTTGCTACACTTCTTACGGGCTAGACATGTTAAAAGCGGCCGTCTGCGTGAGTGTCAGAATGGCGAAACAGGCCACATTTTCTTTTATGGAAAGAAACGAAGTTCGGCGTTGCTTAGCCTGAATTCTTCAAGCTTGCTTTGCTTGGAGATCGGGACTGGGTAATGCCGCCGGGTCTTACGGCAGTTACAGCATCGCCATAGCCTTTGCATCCGAGACAGTTATGTGCCTAGGAAAAGCTAAGTTCAAGACGCTTAGCTACAGCGCGAATTTTTAATTTGTCGTTGTTTCATCAACAACGAAGGCGTTTTTCAGGCCTACTAAGCATATACATATTCCACAATAGTAAGAACAGCGCAAAGGACGGGACTAAGAAGAACAACAGGACAAAGCGCTGTCAGGAACAACAGCAGGACAGCGCTTCGTCCTGCTCCCCTTGTCCCGTCCTTAGCGCTGTTTTTGTTATTCTTGAATATGTACCAACAAGCCCATATATTTGCCTTGTTGATATACATATTTACTACGACATCAAGCACCGTTCTCTGTTTTCACTAACCCCTGTCTCATTGTGTGATTCGCTTGAACTCTTTCATGAGCCTTGAGTACCTCATGCGAATTTTATGCAACACAGCGCATTAACATAACATCACCGAGAATCATTTGTCGACCGCGTTTCGCATCTTCTTACTATGAGCCGCCGCTTGAATTAGTCTAAGCGCTGTTTTAAGCCGTTACCAACGAAGACCCACAAGCCTAGTCACACCCATCAACAAAAGACACAAGGGACTATCACGTCTAATGTGGAATCAACAGGCGCAACTATTTGCACAGAAGGGTCCATAGACGAAACGAGCCTCCTTATAGCACTTCCTGCAACCGACCTGAGCCGAACGGGCACGCAGTGCTACTGTATTAATAAAGTTATTTCCACTACTGAACCCGAACTGCAAGCAATCCTCCTAGGTGTCCACATGATCCCAGACGTTATAGATCAAAATACAACTCGAGTTATAATCTTCACGGATAGCCTCGAAGCCATCAAAGCGTACGCACCCCACCACGACGACACACTACGCCTCATTGCCTAAAAGAACTCTGTGGAACCTCCCAACGTGACCATAACATCGATATACGAGTGCAGTGGATACCTGGCCCCAGTAACCCCGGGAATGTGGAGGCTTATAGGCTCGCGAGGGAGACAATTCTCAACCACCCCTCGGAGTCTGCAGCGCCTTCTCTTCCACCTAACCCTTCCCCTGAGGAACGCAGGCAGACACTTCGACAAGAAAGCAAGAAAGAACTCAGAGCAACGATTCCCGATCTACTGCATCCGATACCCCGCGACTTCCCACGAGCTGCACAAGTTATTCTAATAAAGACCCGCATGGGTTACGCGCTTACGGGAGACATCCTGGCTCGCTGGGAACACTACCGCCAACACAAGAGTGCACAAGTTCCCCCTGACCGGCTTCTGTGCTCCCTGTGCCACCAAGATAGACCGATAATCAGCCACTTTCTCTGGTCATGTAGGGTCCTGGAAGGAATCGGAGCAAGGCACAAGCCCCCTGGCGTCTCATCTCTGCCTGATTGGCTGCATCTAAGGAATAACAACTTCAAATTTATCGACCCTAAACCATTTCCCCTATTTGTCATAACAAACCAGAGGGCCATCCACTTCAAAATAAATTTATTTATTGATTCATTCATCATTAAAATTGATATTTTCTCCAGTGGCACTATATGAAAGAACCACTGATTTCAAAGAGTCTTTTTGGAAAACTAAAAATGTCCGCAGATATATGAGCCAGACTGTAACGACAACGTGATTACAAGCAAAAATGAAGCAGAACAAGACTAAATGCTGCGTTTCGGCTTCCCGTTGCGCTTTAGAGATCGGCGGGAACGAACGTTTAGTCTGGATTTTTTCTACGGCACACACTCTGACACAGTTACTCTACTTGAAGATGAACGGCTGCCGGCGAAGTCCAACAGCTGTATTTTGTCCCAATTTATTCGCCCGTTGCTCCCTTTTGCCTAAGAGTGTGCAATAGTATTCCAAAGAAGAATTGGTGACACGCAATGGATCGGCAAACATTGATAATGCACTAACTTCCTTCCACGTTCATTCCCTTTCCCGCACTTTCTTAGTTTCTTTGCTCCGGTATGCGCTGGTGTCCCGATAACAGCCGAACGATGCACCCAGATAGCGGGTCGGTCGATATCAGGCGCAGCTGGCAACAGGTGGACCTGGGGCCCTATTCTCGACGGCACAAATTGCCGGCAACTCGCCCATGTTTTTTTGCCTAAACACGACGTAAGCATTCAGTGACGTGCTGCACCTATAGCTATGACGACATGCAGTGTTATTTGACGAGTCACTCATAAAGATTGCTACCAAGGTATCAAATATTGTGCAAGAAAGATATAAAAACACTTGGCATGTACTATAAAAATTAATACGGTAGCTCAGGCTGACAAGAAAAACACATTTCTGGAGGTCAAATTTTGCGTCAACACCACAAGGCGATCGAGTAGCGTTGATCCAAAAGCGAGCGACAGGCGGATGTCGAGCTAAAGATTATGACACAATTTTTTTACCGTATCTATTTATTTATTTCAATCGCTTTTAGTAACATAGCTGGGCTCTCTGCTTCAATGCAAGCTTTGTTGCGTTATCACCTTCCCTGCCGCCACCGCCGCCACGCCATCGTCTGCTGCTATGTTACAAGTTTATGGCGTGATCACAGAAAAAGACGGCTGCGACCATCGCTTCTATAACTCATAAGAGCAGCGAAGCGCTACGCCTGATAACCGCGGAGCGCACCGATGTCGCCGATTCACTCATTCGTCAAGCTCGACTTCAATCAGCGCGTAATGAACCAAATAGTCAATTTTCTTTGTTATTTTTCTCTTGAGTTCGATCATGTGACCCAACAGCTTACTAGGGCGAGTGTGGACAAATGCCATGCATTGGGTTCTCGTTGTCGTGGAGAGGTTTGTACTGCCCTCTTATGTTGCGGTTACGCCAAACAAATAATTCTTATTTTATTGCCAAACATAAAAGAAAATACTGCAGGTTATTTGTATGCTCCATGATCGCTGACATGGAAGCAGTTGAAACTATAATTTGTTTTGTTAGAAAACATGCTTTAAACAGCGCGTATGCGAAACTGCGCCTGGTGCAAATTGCCGCACATTTCGCGGCGCTGTAGGCGGGGGCAATTTTTGGCCCTATTTTGCTTGTATTTTGCGACAAAAACAACCGCCATTTTCAAGCTGTTACGTAGCATTACGTCACGTTTACGCAAGCTGAAGTTGCCAATGCATGACGTAATCGTTTCCACCAACTGTTTAAGTTACGTCACGCCTTCTCAGTCATTCAGAGAGGGGGTGCGTATTACAAGCAGTATTGTTGTTGAATAGCAAAGACAGGCTGAGGTTGTCATGTCCGCTGAATTTAGTCTGGTTTTTCATTCCCGGCGAAGAAATATGCGCCTTTTGTAACGAGAAATACGGCAAACTTTAGAACTGGTGTCCGTAAACCATAGAGTTTCTTACAGTATACACTAGAGAGGAATCTGGCGCTAGCGTCTATGCCGCTCACATCAAGGTCGTCTGTGTCGTCATGGACCGCCATTATACATCGCGCTCGCCTTAGTTTCAGCATTGGCTTGGATTGAAACGTTTTAGTGACCGCAAATTTAAACAAAGTGCCACAAAAACGCGAAGAATAGTGTTCAATTATGTAAGTGTAAAATAAAAACAGGTTGTTTTAAAACTAAGCAAAAAAGAAGTAAAGCGTATTTTTGCGGGAACGGTTGTGCCTGCTATTCCGCAGGCCAAGGTTGTAGTTTCGAACAATGTTATTATTTGGGCGGTAACTCATTAGAGAATGCGATTTTATTAATTTTACCATTATTTCAAATAATAAGTTGTTTGAAGAGTTTGGAAAGTTTTTTGAGCGTGCCTATGAAAACGTTGCCTTCGTGGTGAACCGGTGCACCGCTACCGCCAGCTAGTATAACAAGAAAAATAAAAAAATGGCGTTAAACAGTCGTGGACGATGATAAGATAGGACGCAAACAAGCGCCCGTATCTGCCGTATCTTGACTTCGGCGAAGTACGATTTGTTTGTTCTTTTCGTCGGCTACAAATTTCGCGGTGGCATATTACCCGCTCAGTCATACGTCCTTCGACTGCGGCATGAGCAACGTCAGGTGCGATCACGCATTGCCTGCTGTTTCACTGAACACGGCTACCACAGAAACGGGAGGATTTCGGCTTCCTTGTAGCTCGTAAACGCGTGAATGCATAGTGAAGAAAGCAAATCCCAAAAACCGCTTAAGAATCCAGTTGTCATGCCAAGCCCAAGCCAAAAAGGATGTTCTCCCATGAACCCCCATGACGACATGGCTTACGAGGCGCAGTTTCCTCTCTAGTATACTTACTAAGAAACTCTATGCCGTAAACGACATGAAACGTCAAAATGACGACAGCACACACAACCGCTTTGTCAACCGGAAGTACGTGACCAAAATTGAAAGCCAATCAGAAAAGACTTCCGGCAAATTGCCAGAATTGCCGGCAATTTGTGCAGTCGAGATTAGGGCCCCTGGTAAAGTTGTTGTTGACTCTGATTTAAAAGCATACGCCGCAATGGGGCAACGTCAGAATTGCCTAAAGTGAAAACGCTTCCATTGTCGTTTTGCTGAAAAGATGTGACGCCTTGGCCTGACAGCACATAAGCAGTCTCCCACGTGTCTCTGAATTTTGTAACCCTAAAAGCTTGCAGTGTCGTAATTCGCGGGGCATTAGAAAATCTAAGCAATAAGAACAATTTTTCCTAAAGCACGCCCTGCTCTATCTCAAAAATAATAAAATTGTCAAAAGTGCAATATCAAGAGTAGCACCTGCACTAGCTGCAATTGCACTGAAAAAACCGCAAATTAACGGGCATAATTATACCTAATTAAACTGCCCAATGATCATACAATCAGACTATCGGCCTTCACGCGCTCGATAAGCGCGCCTGCACATCTTTGGCCTAGCCAATATTCATTCAAGTATGCGCACAAAAAGCTCGTTATAGAAGCGGTTTAAGGTTGAGCTCATTCAATTTGAAGTAGGCGCCACCGTGGAAGCTGGTTGCCGCCTTGCACACACCGAGGAAAACGCAATCGCTGCTTATCTGCGTAGCGAACAGACGACCGTGAAACCAATCACACCTCGCCTCGCCAGCTTCGCCTCACCGGACCAGCCTAGCCGGGCGTTTTGAGAGATGTATTTTCCCATAATACGCCAATGTCAACGTTAGTGCAGTGGTGTGTTGTGCGCTGACCGATGATGCCATTTCTCAGGTTAGAAGTGCGGAACCTCTTGCTGCTAGTGTTGACAAGGACGACAGCGAGGCACCAGTGCAACCGTCCGCTCGACGTCATGCCTCCACTGCATGCCGCTTAGACTGAATGACGAGGCTGAATGTCTTTGTATGCGTTTCGAAAAATATCGTTTGCCGTCTATTCCATTCCACGGCATTGTTCGTTTTTTCTTTAAAGCTGCCGGGAAGAAATGCGAAGGGTCGGTGTACTAGTCGCACAGCCTGCTTGTTTCGAACAACTTGCCTTGTTCAATTCCTCTTATACCAGTGCCACACGTGCACGAAAAATGGCATTACGTGGTTAAGGCCTTAGGAAACCGAATTGCATTATTTAGGGGGGCTGTGCTACGCGCCAAAATGCAAAGGCAATAAATGTGTCAGGCATGATGGCGATAATGACAAAAAAATGCACTCATTTTTTAGAAGTTTTGAACATCAAAGAAAACTTCTTAGAATTAACGGTTCAAATGTTTTTTTTTTGTGTGGAAAATACACGTTATGACAAATAGTGCTTTCTAAGAAATGGTATGAGCCGTTTCTAGAGGTGGCTTCAGCAGTTTCCATTACTTGCGAGCGATAGCCAAATCCGAAATATTCAAAAGGACGAGTTACATGACGTTCTGCCTTTTGCCGCTGTTTTAGTTAACTTCATCTTCTACAGAACGCCGCGACCAAGAGGGTACAAAAAGGTGCCTTATTTCGAAGTACAGCAACGTTTACGTGTGAACGCTCTGGTGCGGACAGTTTCGCTGGCTACATCTGGTGCCCATCACGTTCGAGAGTAGGCAGATTTAAGGAGTTCGCGAAGGCTAACGAGTGATGTGGAACTCCTTAAAGCAAAAATGACATTATAGGGAATGACACTAGATTTTTGCATGCAGCAGCGAATTAGTTGCATTACATCTTCAGGCATTAAGCACTTAATGTCATTTTTTGTGTACGTGTGGCACGGGTATTACTAAACATGCGAACAACGCATGTTTAATGCGTTTTATCTTTCAGCTATTGGTCTTGTTTGATCATATGCTCATATGCACTACTCAACCTTTTTCTTTATCTATATTGCGGAGAAAGCTCTGCCGGAAATGATTCTTCAACAGCATACTTTGTTCAAAAGTGCGTTTGGGAAAATATTGATGGCAAAAAATGTAAAAGTGTAATGCAACTACTGCCGGTTAGGCATTGGTTTTTATGTTAACAAACAGCCACACCTTCATCCTAGGTTTTCGTAAGAGTGACACTGTCCACTTTTTTCCTGAAGGTATCTCAAAACCTGCACATTGTCACAGAACGTCACCTTTTCCCCGTCCACAACGTGCGTAAAAAACAGAATACTCACTTCAAGCAGCTTTCACGAACAAATCGCCGCTAGTTCTCCTCGACCTCCTGGATGCCGAGGCGGTCGTGATGGCTTCTCACAGAGCGGCAGCCGGGGTTTTATACGGGATGCAGGAACGTGTGTTTAGTGAAAACAAGCCTTGCAATGTTTCCGCCGCGTGTTGAAATGACGGTGTATTGTCTAAAAAAAAAAGTGTGTGTAGAGCCGCTGTGCTACCCTTTGGAAACAAGGCGGCAACATTCTGAGCATTCCCGGGGCTGTTGTTGGTACGCTTAGGTTACATGGCTCACATGAACTGAACCCAAAACTTTTATGTGACATACTTGCGTTATGGGGCCGCGGGCAGCAGCAGTTTTCAACTTGGTCGCTACAGGGCTTCACCCAAGGACTTCAAGTGAGAGAAGCGTGACCGCATTTAAGGTGACTTTGTCAGCGGTGCTTGTTTTGTTTTGAAGTAGAGTGTGTGGAAAGGACCCGGCTTGAATTTGCCGATATGTGCTTTGTTCTTGTCGAGTAAGCGAGTGGTGAGGTGGGGAAAAACCTTGCCCTTCCCTCCCTGTGGTTTCAGAGTATTTCGCGGTTGCTAGGGATGGGTTGTTATGCAGATTCCTCGGCCCGGAGGGTAGCTTCGCGGGTCTGTTGATTGG
Source organism: Haemaphysalis longicornis (assembly GCF_048455015.1). Taxonomy (NCBI): domain Eukaryota; kingdom Metazoa; phylum Arthropoda; class Arachnida; order Ixodida; family Ixodidae; genus Haemaphysalis; species Haemaphysalis longicornis. The sequence continues at coordinate 439,936 of NW_027526228.1, forward strand.
CAAACTCATTGCCCTCAACTTCGGAGTGCACTGGGACCCATACAAGCTCGGTTGTAAGATTTGGAGGGTCAGTCTATTGGAGAATGCGGGTCGCTGTGATAGACACTCACCCTTTTCTGCAGTTGATGTATGCTGCCTGGGAGTCCGTGATGATGGCCTTGTACCCGGGTTGGCCACTTCCTCGGCCTCTTCGGAGGAGGTTGTGACGAGGGACGCGCAGCAGTTGGGCTTGCGAATTGTAATGACGGCTATCGTTGCCCATGTAGAGCCTATGGGCAGTGAGGCGTCTGCGTAGAGGATGCCGTCGTTTTTCTCCAGGAGTTTGGCCAGGGCTTTCAGTCTGGCCTTTCGGCGAACTTTGTTGCAATCGGGAGTCACGTTTTTGGGGACTGATTTACTTTCTATGATGGTGGTACAGATAGTGGATATGGGTCTTTTGTGTTGGTGGTAGGCTACCTGCCATCCGATTTTAGCCAGGACGGCTCGTCGCGCCGGGGTCTGGCTGAGTCGTATTCGTTGGTTGGAGAGATGGGCCTCTGTAAGTTCGCGGACGGTGTCGTGCTTGGCTATGCCCAGGAGGTTTTCGCTGGAGCTGTGGACGGCAATGCCCAGGGCCGGTTTGGTGCCTTTTCTTATTATTGCATCGAGTTCGTCGATATCTTTTTTGAGGAGTTGGAGGTATGGGGAGAAGTATACTATTCGGGATATAACAAAGGCTTGCACCAGTCGAAGTACGTGTTCCTCCTTGAGTCCTCTTTGGCGATTGGTTACTCGCCGAATCATGTGGGTGATCTGATACAATGTCATTTTGAGTTTGGCGATCGCCGCCCCGGCCGTGCCGTTTTCTTGAATGAGTTAGCCATTGATCCTCACTTGATTTTTAGCTTTGATGACCATGCCGTCGACGGTGAGTGTTATGGAAGGTCTTTCGCTCTTTTTTCTGCTTGGTGTTATAACGAGTTCAGATTTTTGGGGAGAGAAGCTGAGTCCACATGATTGTGCGTATTCTTGGACCGTGTTGGCTGCGTGAAGGAGGGTCCTCTTCCATCCATCCGTCCAATTCCGGCTTGGAGGTACTTGTTGTGACGTCATCTGCGTAGAGCGTGGTCTATTCCTTCTATAGTGTCGAAGATGGCCGGAAACAGCATCGGTGAAAGAACGGACCCTTGCGAGGTGCCCCTGTCGCCCACCTGGATCGGCTGCGACGTTTCCTCTCCGATCTTGATGACTGCTGTGCGGTTGCTGAGGACGTCTTTGGTGTATTTGGAGATTTTCTCCCCGAAAACCATCATGTTGAGGTTGCGGAGTATGCTGGCATGAGTGACGTTGTCAAAAGACCTTTTTTAGATCAAGGGCCAGGATGACTTTTGGCATTTGGTTGTCCGCTCTCTTGATGACAAGTTCCTGAAGTTGTAGGATGACGTCGTGGGTACCGAGATGTTTCGCGGAAACCGTACCGGGACGCCGTGGCTACTGGATTCCCTCCTATCAGCGGCGGTGACCCTGGCGGTAGCCTTTGTCCCCAAACGAAACTTCAGCGGGAGTTTCATGTCCAAAAAAGCATTGAAGGACTTTGGCTGAACATACAGCCGCATCTTTGTGCACCAAGATAAAATTGCAGTTCTTTCACGTTCCCGTAAGCTAATCTCGGAAGTATCCGAAATTGCAAATTAGGAACAATCATATTTTTTCTTGCTCTATTTACGACTGCACCTTCATATAATTTCAACTGGATGTGCACAGTAGATTTGGCATATATTTGCAATAACGTTCATTGACGTTTTAGCAGGTTTCCAGTACGATCACCTCAGTGGGTATCGGCGTCAACCAATGTTTTTTTTATTGATTTCCCGTTCTGCGGTTATGCCAGTTATTGCATGCGCAAAAGCCCCGAGAACCCAAATAATGGGCTACGCTACTGGATTCGGGCAGGTTAGCACAGCCGCAGGAAGTTGCCTCTTCTGGGTCTATTTGCTCTGAGAAACAAAGAAACGTTGATGCCAATTGAAGTGGACATGGACATAGCGTTAGCGCCCGCTCCCTTTTTGTAACTTAGAAAAAATCTTAGCGGTGCCACTCGTTGCGTAATTAGCAATTTAGCAAAAGGAGCGGCTGGCCTGTATTCTCCGGCTACTCGTTGTTTTCGTCTTATCGGGCTCAATCCTCTTGCTGCATCATCCATGCTTGTTCTAACGATTCTACCATCCTCCTGGCACCGATACGACACGGCGGCAAGCTCAAGGATGACCCCACGGGGTTGTCTCCAAGCTCGGAGCCCTACCCTCGGCCGCTAGGCCTAGCACAGCTGCCACTGAGCTGCCTGCGAGCAAGACAAGGCCCTGCCATGTCTGACGCCCTGCAACAGGAACGACTGACACAAAACATGCAGCTGCCAGGTGCATCTGCTGCCGCTGACGCTACTGCTGGTGCAAGTGACGACTTTTCACCACTGATGGAGGTGACGTCTTCGCTCCCGTTACCATCCACCGACACGTCACCGAAGCGAACGGCAGACAAGACTACTGGTGTGCCAGAGGCAGCTACCCTACCGCCTGCTGCGAAGCGGGCTTGTGCACCGGGCAACACTCAGCAGCCTGCATCCTTATTGGAGATAGGTTCGTCACCACCTCCCGCAAAAACGTGCGACGACTTCTACCCCACGGAACTCTTTGCCCCAAGCCCAGCACTCATCCAGATACAAAGTTGCCATCAAGCCACGACAACATTTCAATATTCTGAATCTTTCCACCAAGACCTTACAGACGTTGCTAGATAGCTGTCTCGGCACCAGTGGATTCACCGGATATACTTATCATCGGCCAACAAACACGGTATCCGTGTGGGTGCCGACTCTGGACGCCGTGGCAAAGCTTTGCTCACTGCAGCACATAGCTCTCACTGCCGACACGATTCTACAAGTGCAAGCGTACCTGGTTTCAGGCACCGACATCCGCCGCTATGTCGTCGCGGGTGTAGACCCCGGCGAGAATCCGGACTACATTCGTGACAACATCAAATGTGACACACATCAAGTGCTTCTTGTACGGTATATGGGATCCGGACGCACTTGCCTCGTTACGCTACGGGGCCCGCTTGATCCCCCCAACCGCCTTTTCTACAATGGCTGTGTACTTCGACCTCGTCCATATAAAGCAGGGGTAGTGCACTGCTACCGTTGTTTTAGACAAGGTCACATGAGCAAGTCTTGCCCGTTCCCAGCTCCGGATGCCCGTGAGGACGCAACGGCATCGTCTCAAGAGCCAAAATTCAAGTGCGGTCTCTGCCGCTCTGATGATCACGAGATAACCGATAAAGGCTGTCCCACCAAGAGTAAGGCAACACGTGCTAAGCGTCGTGCATGGCGTGCTCGTTCTCAGCCAAACCAAACCTCGACATTCAACCGATTCGATTGCTTGGTGGAGGAGGATGAGGATGCAATGGAGGAGGAAGCCGCAGAACCTCCCTCGCAGCCAACATATCGAGACGTTGTTCGCCGTTCGCGCCATCGTCGGCAACCTGTTTCTGAGGTTCCTTCGTCCCCTATGGAAGACGAGCTTGTTGCCCTGGACCAAAAGCTGGCTATGCTGCATGGTGAAATTACCAAACTCACCAAGCGCAAGTCTCAATTAACTCGCCGCCAGCAACGCTTACCTCAATCGTCCCAAGACTCTACAAGTCCGCCTCGTCTTTTCTCCAAGCATCAGCAAAGCGCCCCGCTCACGAACTCCATTCCCTCACCGCCAGCCTCCTCTGCATTAACCCACCAAGAACTTCTCCAGTTTGTGGTGCACCAGCTACAGTCATTGGTATCTGTACTTGCTGCGCAACTTCGCTAAACACTCCGTCAATATGCCCGACTCGCAACAGTACATTGTACAGTGGAACTGTCGGGGCCTCTCTACGAAAATTGGAGAGCTCCGTGAAAGGCTCCGTCTGGGCAAGCTCCATGCTTGGGCCTTCTTACTTCAGGAGACGAACTCTCTCCCACGCCTGCCGCAATTTACGGCGTACGCGGAGCCCTCAATTCCTGATCGCCGGTGCAGCTCCACTTCTACTACTCCGGGCAAGGCGGCCATTTATGTCCAATCTCGGTTTCCTCAGAACCCCATCCCTCTGGACACATGGTGTACAGCGTGGCAGGAGGTGGTAGCGGTAAAGGTGCAACTTCCTCGTTGTGCGGTAATACTGGTTTCCTGTTATGTGCGCCCTTACAGTGGTCGTGCGCCCCGCCTACGATTGGGTTGGCTTACCGCACTTCGGCGAAACAACCCTGGGTGCCCCATACTTGTGGAAGGAGATTTCAATGCTCCGCACTGTGATTGGGGATATCCGTCCTCGAGTGAGCGTGGTCGTGTGGTACTGGAACACTTCAGCGATGCCCGCTTCACGCTTCTGAACGACATCTCTTGCCTGACACGCCGGTGTACGCACGCACAGATGCCACCGTACTCATCTGACTTGTCGTGGTGGCTGGGTGCACAACCCGTATCCTGGCAACGTGAAGCTGACTGCTGGGGCGGCGACCATCACCCCATTCGCCTGGGCCTCATGCCAGAGTCGACGGGTCGCCTTCGTCGCCGTTGCACAGTGGTGAACTGGGACACCTTCCGTTCCACACTGAATGCATCCTTCTCGGCGCCCATCCCGGACCCCACCGCTCTTTTTCGGCGTGTCCTCATGGACGCCTCTCAACATACGTGGGTGGAGGAGTCCCGCCCAAAGCCCGATCTTCGGCTCCTGCAGCTTTGGGCGCAGCGCAAGCAAGCTGAAGTAATTTCCGCCCGGGATCCTTCGTCCATACCGGCCAGGCTTCAGTATCAGCGCCTTACCGCTGCTGCCAGACGGCACGAAAAAAGACTGTCGAGGCAGCGCTGGCTTGACTGGTGCGCCTCTCTAGGCCCATCTTCCTCAACGGCGTCTGTCTGGCGCACGTTTCGCGCCATGGAATCGGGCAGTCGCCCTCCGGATGGAGCTGCCAGCGCTTGTATTGCGTCAAACAAGGATCCGGCACAATTCGCCCCCGACGTTGCTCGGGCCTTGTTTCCTGCATTTGATGTTGTCCCAGTGGCCATGCCGTCTCCGTTCCCCCTGCCGAACGATGCTGCATTACGGCCTACTCATGAAGCCGTTTTGGGAATTCAGGCACCGTTCACAGTGGCTGAATTCCTGGCAGCGATCGATCACGCTAAACAGCGGACTGCTCCGGGTCCCGACGGCATAACTTACGAGGTGTACAAGAACATCGACGACCCAGCCCTCGTGCCGCTTTTGGACTCGGTTAATCAGGTGTGGCTCTCCGGTCAACTACCTGACTCTTGGCTTCAGGCGGATATTGTTCCCATTCCAAAGCCCGGGAAACCACCACATGTACTTCAGAACTTGCACCCCATCGCCCTGACATCGACGCTGTGCAAGTTGTTAGAGCGAATGCTTGCAACACGGCTTCAGTGGTGGCTTGATACCTTCCAATGGTATCACCCCGCGCAAATTGGATTCAGGCCCTATCTCGGTACTGAGGATGGGTTGGAATACCTCTCATCTATGGTTTTAGTTGGAGGGCGATGCCGCCGTGTGAGATCTGTGCTCGCCATGGACATATGCAAGGCGTATGACAACGTTAGTCACGCTGCCATCCTACAAGTTCTCAATGGCCTCCACCTTCCAGACAAAGTCTGCGATTTCGTCCGATACTTCCTTCAACACCGTTATTTTTCCATCCGCATCAACGGAGCAAGTTTCGGTACCTTTACACCAGTCCGAGGCGTAGCACAAGGGTCTGTTCTGTCTCCGCTTCTTTTCAACATCGTCATGTTGCCGCTAGCTTGGCACCTTGCTTCAATCCGAGATCTATATTTCCTCATGTATGCGGATGACATTACGGTGTGGTCAGTGCATCCAGACCTGTCACGACAAGCCGAGTGCCTCCAGCAAGCACTAACAGACTGCCAGAGGTGGTGCGAGTATGCGGGCCTCACTCTCTCGCAAGAGAAGACTGCTTTACTTCCCGTGGCCAATGCTTGGGGCCGCCGCCTCCTTGCTGTGTCTCCCATTTCACTGCAACTGAATGGGAACGACGTCCCCACGGTTGACCGTCTTCGGGTCCTAGGACTAGAAATATCGTCATCAGGGTCAGCAGCTCAGTGGCTACGATCTGCTCGACAGAAAGCCGGACAGATGCTCCACCTCGTTCGCCGCATCTCGCAGAAGTCTGGCGGGGCCTGCTGGACGATTGCCCGTCTCCTAGTGCGCGCCGTACTACAGCCACGGCTTGTGTATCAGGCACAGTTTCAGCACATGACGCAAGCGGACTGGGCTCGGCTTGAGGCCATTAACAGGGCCGCCATGCGCACCATTACTGGCCTCCCTCGCATAACACCAATTCCACCGCTACAAGCCGAAGCCCAGCTAAACACGCTTGATGAACTCATTCATCAGCGTCGTTCTGCACGCCTGCTGAAACGTGGGCTGGTTCCAGAGGCGGCAGCTCTGGCCGCGTACATGGGCCAGCCGCCGAATACGATGCCAGCCTTTTCTGCGGCTAGACCGCCCTGGCTCTACCATCAGGTGACTGACAACAAGCCTATGGCAAGGCTACATGTCCGAACCTCTGGCCTTCATCAACCTCCGGATGCAGCCCTACTTCATGTCGGTCACTGGGCGCCTGCGACGCGGCCACGAGTCATGCAGGCTTTTGTGGACGCCGGGGCACATGACTCCCTCGTAACCACAGCCTTGGCTTGTCCTTCTCACCCAATCTTAAACCAGACCTGCGCCTACGAGACCCTCCGACCTCTACCAAGCCTGTTGGCAGAACTTACTGCTATTCGGGATGGTCTTCAAGCACTTGCATCGACAGTAACTACCGGAATGAAACTGGAAATTTACACGGACTCAACGACAGCGATACGTGATTTACGTCGCGTTGCGCGTAGCACCAGCATGTCGGCACGTATTCACGCGATCCTGGACACATACCCATGCCCTGTGCGTGTTTTGTGGGTTCGCCGGGACATGCTTCCTGCCCACATAGCGGCGGATCGCGCCTGTCGCCGTATAGACCTTTCACGGCCGCTACCACTTCTTCCAGTGTCCACTCTAGAAGAACTGCTGGTGGAGAAGGAGAGCCTCCGCCGCTCCACGCGTGCTTTACTTCCACCGCGTGGAACTGACCTCCCCAGTGGGCTCGCTCGCTGGGAGGAGGTGCTGCTGCGGAGGCTTCGAGTTGGGGTGGCATTATCCCCAGCAGTGACCCACGCTTGGCCTGCCCGCTATCATTCACCGTTTGCGGACACCTGTCCCTTTTGTATGGTCCCTGCGTCCGAAGCCGACACGAGCCACCTTCTATGGACCTGCCCTGCCCTGCAAACCTCTCGCCTGCAACACCTCCGAGGCACAGGGCTCCATCCTGGGAGACCCCCTGATCTACAGCAGTGGATCTGGGGCCCGGAGTACCGGTCTCTGCTTACGTTTCTGCGTGACACAAATGTGATGTTGTACATATAACTGTTATGCCGTAAGGCAAACTCTCGCCAAAAAAAAAGAAGTAGTGATCGTGTAGATTCCTTTTGAAAATGGGTTTTATGTTCTTTATCTAGGGAGAGATGAACGCATCACCGGATGTTTAGTCACCATGCATTCATATGTACTTTTAATAAACCAACAGTTCCGAAAATTAGGGCTGTGTCTATTTTTTTCGTGAATTTGTTGTGAGCACTTCCAAAACAAAGATAACCCGTTACCAACTAGACCTATCACGTTCTACTGCTCCTTTATTAGACTTCTTGCGCTATACCTTACTTGGAATAGCTGATTGCTTTGAATGAAAAGGGCCGGCGATGTCTTTTTACTACTCCATGTATGTATTTATAAACGTTGTATGCGCCAATAAAAAAATAGGCGCGGCCTTTGCATTCCTGTAGGCGTCCTTTGTCGCCCGGTTATAATAGCGCCATATGGGCACCGAGGGTGATTTTTGAATTCTACAAAGATAACAGGGATATAATTGCACCACATTCGAACCCTTCAGATTGAAGTTCGTATAATAGGTAGTGAGAACGGTTGATGACCAGGTCGGAGTTGTCTGAGTCTCTAAACCTGTTTGTTTGTGATCGGTCAGCGAAGCCGTTCTGCCTAAACTTTTCAGCACCCTTTTCAATCCACTTCCGTCCAATTCCAGACTCCCCTCAAGGATCAGATTATACGTATAGTACGCTAGCCACCCAATCTAGACCTTGTTCGAGGACAGGTGAAATTTTCACAGCAGCGTAGTATTTGTTTATATTCTCGTATACGTTTTCATGTTTCTGCCGCGAAACTCCCTGTGCCCTCTATAAGGAGAAACGCAAAGCAGTAAGGAATGTGCCGGACACAACAGCGTAGAGATGGCGCCCTGCACGAGGAAGAGTCGCCAACAAGAAAGGTGGACAGTTTTACGATGGGTGGTTTGCCAGCGTACCTTTCTCGTGTAGAAGGACAAGCGGCTTGTAGAGTGCACGTACACAGTGCTCGGGACAAGTGCTTGTGGGCTTACTTGTCTGGGAATAGCACTGAAGTGTTGTATATAGGCTGCACTTGCTTGAGAAGAGACTTTCACAGCCTTCGCACCGAATTTCGTTATGTCATCGCATGCCAGAGCAAGTCACTAACACTTTCAGAGCTTTTACAGCTGAATATAACCCCATTCATTTATTAATAAGAAACAGTAGGACTGTCACCCGATACAAGCGACCAAAAACCGTTAGACCACCAGAGTACCAAATTAACTACCCAATGACATAGGACAACAAGACGAAGAGAAACCAGTGATCAGATGATAAATTTTACAAGAACTCGTGTTCTGGTGTTGGGAGATTGGCGTAGTCGGACTTCGACGGCAAAGCAATTTTTTCTGCAGTAGGCAGGAATGTGCTGCAGCTTTCGCCGCCACCACTGCCGTTGCGGCTGCTGCGGATGATCATAATGCCTACAAGAAGAATTGCAAGATATGTTACGCACGTTTAAATTCATTTTATAATCACTAAAAATGTGTCTGCTGTAGCAATACAGCATGGTGAACATCTAATATAACAACACGACTGAACTTGTACATAGAACTGCACCGTGGTAAACCCCAAATTATGACAAAGTGGCCGTATGGAAAAAAAACTATTGAAAAATGTGTATTATTTTGATGCAAAATTAATTACCAATCGCTTTGTTTCCTAATTACTACGAACAGTGAAAAAACGGCTTTATATGAACCTCCTCAACTACTGTGCTGTGGCTTGAATGACTTGGCGATAATGGTGGCCGCGAAGGGACGAAGGCCGAATTTTAAAATATTGGTCGAGAAGAGGTTGGAGGTTTCAGTTCGGTTGAGTGTTTTGTTTTGTGGTTGTTGTGCTTGCCTTTTGGGAGGTTTTCCACCCTCAGTGTTTCCATTAGGTGGCGTAGTCCGGGGCGTCGTGCCTACAGAAGTATAAAAACAGTTCTGCTGTAGGATTTTATTGCAAAAACGTTTTGTGCAGTGTATGCAGTAACGTCATGAAAAAACTACTTTCACTGTGCTCATTGATCTGGCACTTAGTTTGCCCCTATGACCATCCATGGTTCTGGCTGCTTATTCATTTACCTACATAATGGGGTATGCCACGAACCCGCCTGTCGGAGGCAAATGGCTTAATTTGCGAAGGTAGACGAAAGCACTGTTAGTAAGGAGTCGACTGAACAAGGCGCCAAAAACTCCGCAGTTGTATTTGGCCACAGACGACGGAATGGCGGCCGAAGACCACCGGGCTGTGGTGATCGTGGCTCTTCCCTCGGGCCGCTACCCGGTCGTAAGGTTCACACTACAGGGCCTGCCCTGTAATGGGCCTCTTGCTTGGGCGAATCTTCCTGGACGTTCTAGGTGCGGAGTACCTTAGGACAGCACAATGTCCGTCTGCGTCCGTGCGCAAATCATTTACAATCGCAAAAAATCACACAGCCACCGGCAAGATTCGAGCCTTTGTCTGCTAGACCAGATATAGTTAGTGCCAGTCGCCTTGCCCATTGGGCTACGACCGTGACTTAGTACTGGAGAGTCAAACGGCTTACTCCCTCGCCTGAAAAGGTGCGGACTACCTTAGGACCTCCCAATGTCCGTCGACGTCGATCCGTGCGCACAACACCATCAAGCGAAAATCAAGCGAAATTTGATATGCGCCGTGAGTTGCAGTTTCATTGAGGGAATAATGAAGGTGCAACTCCCGGCTCAAATCGAATGACGGTCGGGGCGCAAATCGGATGTCACTCGGGGCACAACTTGGCTGCCATTTCGAGTCACCGTACTCCGCACCCTCGCCATCATCCTCAGAGTGGAGACACTGCTATTTTTTTCTTTCTGTTTTATTGAGCTCCGGAACACGCGCTCGGAAATAATGCCGGGACTGGCTACGCTGTGGTGGAATTTGCTGTGGAAAATTGTATTGAAGCTGTCTGAAATCGCTAAGGGAGTTCGCTCCACTGAAGTCCTCACTTGCGGCAGGGCTCCCGCTTGGACCTCCCAGTTTACGACACAGCTAAAGGCGTGTTTCGCAATGTGTTCCCTGTCGGATATTTTTGTATTTAAATTTTGTTTGTTCTTGTACCTTTACGTGCGGCCTCAACTAGGGCAGGGAATTTTGTTTTGTATCAATTCTGCTTTCTGTCGTGATGACCAGTTTTATACGCGACGCACGAATGAACTTGTGTTACAAAATGGTTCTTTGAATACTTCTTTTCGCCGTTGAATAAAACTTCGCCTGTCATCCAGCGCCTGTCCTGTGCTTCGCTGCACCTGTTTCGTTGTACTTGAGCTCGGTATAAGATGAATGAATGCATTTTCCCATGTTTCTTCTCTTCTGAATGTTTCTTTGCCTCAATGCAAATTTTTACACGGGAGTATTCAGTGATGCGCTGCGGGGGAGGAGTGTCACTCTGTTTTGTGCGAAACGCCGAATGCAGTAACATTCCCATCATAACGCATCGTGCAGGGTATATTATTATCAAAGCAACACAGTTAAATCTAGGCCATCAGATACAATCACTGGGGCAGACGCAAGCCCTGACGATTAGAGCCGTAGATGAAGCATGGGCTCCCGGAATGCTGGGATGAGGATGCTGAAGACACTGCCCCACCCTGAACCTCTTGCTCAATAAACCCTCATTACTACTACTGGTACTTTGAAAACTTTGCCTAAGCTAAGATAACACCTAATTTCAAGCATATCAAAAATTAGATGTTATTTCCTGCCAGTCCTATTTGTCCACCGTAGTCGAAGGAGGGCACTCGACAGACTTTTCCTCAAGCTTAGCATGGAGGTGTAAATGCAGCTTAGGAAGGCTACCTCATCAACATATTAGAAAGGTTACTGCATAGCTTAAACACACCAACCCATTATCGTTCTCTACGATTCAGTTGAAGCTTTATTCCGACACGTATTGTGTAAGCATGTGAACATGGCCTGACTGAGCTCGCCCTAGTAAACTGTTGTATTATTATTTTTAATTTCATATTTGGCAATCTTTTGTATACTTAAGTTTGGATGGCGAATATTCCTGCAATATGTAGAACGCGTTTTGTGTGTAAAAAGAAAGTAAGGGTATAGGCAAAGGTAAGGTGTCTAGACGCGTTTGCTCTGAAAATGTGTTTGCGATAGCGTGTCTGTGAAGGTACGAATATAATTACGGTATGCAGGCATGAGAATAAGTACAAAGTATTCCGAGTCGTCATATTTGGCGTTTTCTAACATGTTAAAGAACACAAGTGGAATAAATAGGCAAAATTCATTATCAATTCTTTTGTTCTCGCAACGTTTCTAAACGCCCTTTACTGGGCCAAATATACACCCCAACATCCAAATGATGAAAATGTTGGCAGTGTACCCCAACAGGACTTAAGTCTTTTGATCGCCAGAGAAACAGATTCCGGGAAAAACAGCGTTACCTCCATCTGTTTTTATCCGAAATCCTTTATTCCTGTCAGGAATGAATTTCCATCCAATACTGCTGGAAAAGTTTGAAGGCAATGATCAATTTCGCCTAGCTAAACTATTTTCTACGGATTACAGCGTGAGTGAACTATTTTTCGTTGGCTTTGCCATTGAAGAACCTGAATCGTAAGTTAAGAGATTGCGACTTGTTTTTTTTTTTTGTCCTGATAGTGCTGGTTGGTAGGTTTTTGGAACTGGGCGGACATTGTATGGCACCACCCTCGCTTCAGCGAACAGCGCCGCCCATGAAGATGCGCTCGTCAGTGGAATGCCCGTGGCGGTCAGCGCATCTTAGTTGTGCATTGCTTTCTGTCGTTCTGCTTCGTTGCGGCTTGCAAAAAGAAGATAACCACAAAGATTTTTTTCAGATCAGAAAATCTTGAAAGTACCGGCGGCCTTTAGGATGCATGCCATGCGGGGGATTTACGCCCCTACTCAGTAATTACAAAAAGCAGACGACGCTCTATGCGCCAACCTGGAAGTCAAGCTGGAAGTGCAAGTCCATTCCTCCGTGCAAATGTTCCATGCCTGCATGCAGTTCGGCGTATCGAGGTATATATTACAGCTAAATTCTCTTACAACGCCGGTGTGTGCAGCCGGCGATGGCTTTTGGCTGTTGATGACAAAACGGCGTCGTGCACAAATGAAAGACAACTTTGGGGGTGATTTCCAAGATTTATCCAAAACAGAAATTTGGATGGACGACGCTCCGTAACTTCATTAACTACAGTATAAACGTGTTTAATTTCACAGAACTACGTTTTCTACAGTCACCGGGAAGCGCTTACAGAATAAATGCCGCGTGATAGTAAAACGTTATGGCTTATCGTGTAAAAGCATTGCTTCATAAGTTTTGCAATTTACGAAACAATTCCAGCGTGGGTGAAGGGCGAGTGACAGGAGGGTGCCAAAACCTGCCCTTAGTTTTATAACTGAATGCTGCGGTCGAGCTTTACAAGCTGCACCTACGCTTGAAAAATCATGCACTCTTCCGTCTAACGACGATGATGGTTTATCGCAAAGCTTTCTTCTGTGGGTTTCCTTGTTTACCTTCTGGATTTAAAGTTTGAATAGTTAAGCTTTGAATTTGAGCAGCACGCCGTTTGGTCTTTTGATCGAAGCGTCTTTGACTTTCCCCCTTACCTATTCTATTTCGCACGCACAAAGCTTGACGTTCAACCACCGTCGTCGTTATAGACGGAGGGCTGAATGATCTTGCCGTTAAATTTTGCACGTCCATGCACCCCTCTCCAAATCCTAACTGCTTTTAGCGTGTCAGAAATGCGCCTTTGCAGGAGGACAATGGCTGATACACCCCTATTTGAGGCAACTAGTCGCCCGTTTTGGTTTCTTCACAAGGCATTTCACACTTTTTTTGGCTACCCGGCCAAGAATACTTCAGAATTAAAAAATGCAAGCTGGCGTCAGCACTCGGCCACATTTTTTAACTGTAAGTGCAAGCCTTTATTCCACTCAGGTGGTAAAATAGGGAGGGTGGATGGGGTACGGATTGTAGCTTGGGCTGCTGGGTGATTCAATAAATTTGGCTATTGACACAATGACCACTACAAACGTGGCAGTTTCGCTTCGGCTCTCAGCCTCGCATGCTGTCCTCTCACAAATACCAAAGGCACGAGGGTCACGTTTACAGAAAAAAAGCGTAAACTGTCGCGACGTTTCCACGGTCACATTATCGATCTCGTACTTAAGTGCTTTTCACTTCAAAGCACAGGTATCGAGGTATCCCACCGTTAAAACTAGAGGGCAAACCGTGGTCATTGAAAGCAGTGACGATAATCTAAGCCAGTACAACTGAATGCTGATATAAAAAAATTCCCCGCATTTCCCCGAGGGGAAGAATGTGAAAGTGCGAATGCACGAGTTGAATTTGCGCGGTTCGGTAATGTTCGCGAAAGAGAGATCACACACACACACACAACTACAAAGAAAGAAAGATGCATTTATTCACAGACACCTATTTGTGTTGTCGTTGTACTTGATTGCTAGAGCGGATCTCAGCTTTGAAATTTCGTGTCAGTACTCCTTTAAGCAGGTGCATTAGCCCTTCTCACGCCCGATTCTTGGCCAATCCCCCACGTGGGTATGTGCCATGTCAGCGGCCAGGCTGCGCGCGCCCATCTCCACGTGCGCGGACATCGCCGGTGGACGCAGGTTCAGGGTCGCTTAAGAAGTGCATTGCACTTAATAGTTTTATTCTTACTCACGTCAAGCGGTGCCAGGTGCAGAGCGCTGCAAAAGGCGCTTATGTCAATGTAGCTCATTATCCACCTCAGAAGCGTCCAATAAGTTTACGAAGCCGTTAATGCATTTAAGATATAAAGAATACTACCAATACTAGCGTTATTCGTACTTTCGGATGGAGCCAAGCGTAGGTCGATGCAAAAAGCGCTCACGCCATTGTAGCCCGTCCCCAACTATAAAAGCGTCCGAGAATTTACGTAGCCGTTATTGCATCTAAGAAGCCAACACAGCTGTCTAGACTCCGTTTCACTGCACATATCCTCTCACAACACCAACAATAAATTTAAAGCGCCGAAGCAAACACGGCCAAAACAACGGAAGGCTGTGCAGTTCAACGCACCGGCTCATTCCTCTAACGAGGGGTGCGCCGAGTGGTCGCACCACCCGCCCAGCTTCCCGGTCCCTATAACAATTCCAACCAGGCTTCCTATTCCAACACTAATACACTTGTTATAAACCATAATGGCTACCAGAGAGAGAGACAGAGGAAGAGGGAAAGGTGGAGAGAAAGCTGTAGTTTAGTGCAGTGTAGTGTGATAGAAACCCACCGAAAAAAAAATCCGACGATAGAACTAACTTTTGCGATTGAGCAACTGCGACTCGTGAGGTTATCAGATGACATTGACAGGCTTTCATTAAGAATGAGAAATCAAAACAGGGGAAACAGATACCAGTCCACAGGGGTTTATTCATTTGATTTCATAATTTTGTTGACCCCTTGAATGAATTTTACGCAATGTTTTAAAGCAACAAAAAAGCGAAACGAAACATTTGTAGCGTACAATATTTCTAACCGCAAACAATACGAGGCCAGAACATATTAAATGACGAAAGGCTCGGCATTTTCAGTTGCAACACGCAGCACCTGCAGGGCGCGGTATTCCATAAAGTTCGTGAAGAGATTGTTTGCAAAAACTGAAAACAGGAATTCGGTGGCGGATGCAATTATAAATTCATAAACACTAGGGAGATCGCTTGTTATATCGATACTGTGCCGTCCGCGCCAGACGGGAATAGCAGACACTGGCCTTAAAGCAAAGGTCCCGTTTTCGGGAGTTGCGTGCAGCTTGAATTCAATAGTAAATGTCACATCCTCAACGCTCAAATCAATAGTAGCGTTTAAATTTTCGCCGTACGATTTCCACGTAATAACATCCCATGAGCCTTTGAACGTAGCTGCAACAGTTGGACACGCTCTTCTGCAGTAGCGATGAATGGGGCCAACAATGGTTGGTTTGGCGTAAGATTTGGTTCGCAGAACCGTATCGCCTTTGGATACTGATTGAAAACTCCAGCCACGTTCAATGACATGATCAGGCGGAAAGTCGGCAGCAATTTCAAACAGGGCATCTTCAAGGGCTGAATCGGTTACAAGCCAATGCTCTGAAAAGAGAAGAAACAGGGCAAATATTAGCGTCGAAAAATGGCGACAAAAGCATCCTTCATCCCTAAATTTAGTCGATGGATTGATGCAGCTTATATACTTTGCTATTTGTTCTCAGCCCTAGCGCCATTTCGCCTGCCAAGGGTCGTCACGTGTGTGGCTCTCGTAACTCCCACCTCCTTACCAAATATCCTGGCAATATATTTGGCGGAATGGCTGCAAGTAAGCACTGCGGAAATAAACAAATCTCATGTGCTGTGCCCCTAAAATATTGCGAACAATCAAGAAGCATATTAATAAAAATCTACTGGCGTCACATTTTCGGATACCTAAATTGTATCCCGCCGCATTATCACCACACAGTAATGGACGAACGGTTGATGAAGGAAAAGCTGTGTATTGATTTTTACTTTTCAAATTGCGCTACGCTTGTAAACTGCCACCTTTTGGTGAATAAAAAAACCTGATGATGCTTGGTGCCAGCTGCTCTATGCAGCGTGAAATAATTTTCATTGAATCGTGGTTTAGTTTTCCTAAGTGAGTGCTTTGAAGTAATAACGAAGGAGGGGAACTACACCCATGTTTTAAAATCTGTTTCGGTTGATAGTTACCCGAGAAAACAACTCGCTGTATGAAAGGTGAAACTGGATCACTGGACAAGCAAAATGGTAAGCTCACAAGGCAGCCAAGAATTGGCTAAGGGAGGTGGCAGCATGCACCGACACCGTCGAGAACATCTGCGCGCTAAATAATCACGCAGCCTTCAATTAAGTGAACCTCTGTTTCCAAATCCGCGCTGTAGACATCAAAGCAGTGTGGCATTCAGGAAGCGTGGCAGAAAGTTTCGGAAGCACATTACGCGGAAAATGAATAGGTCACTGCTATGAGAGCATCCAGTCTCTGCGCAGATGACACTTACCCCCACCATGAATAATATAACACACTCATCTTTTATAGAACGGAGTGACCTTGAATTCCTCGCTAAAAATTACTCCGCACTAGGCGGCGTTGCTTTCATAAAAAACATACTTAAATGAACTCCTCAACACTGCTGATAGGCACTTTCACTTTTTCCTGCGCGTCTGGAAGCAGATCGAAAGATAGTGATCGCCGGCCCGTAGCGGCTCTGCGTGATTTGCTTGTGCATCTGATTCGCCTTCAGTTCCTGCTTTGACTTTGCGACATTTTTTGAAAGTGGTCATTGAATGTGTTCATTTCTGCAACTGAAACAGAGCCGGCCAACAGCCGCTACACCGCTCTTATGACGCAATTGGAACGCTCGAAAAACCCCAAGACCCCTGAAGAGGGAAAATCCTTTTCAGAGGTTTCTAGGTCATGTGATGGGCATACAACAGTAATTTTGAGTGGGGGACCATGTGATTCCGTATTACATGTACTGAGCGTGTTTTTCGACGACTCCGTTCCTAGAGCGTTTACGATATAAAGGCGAAAAAAGCATTGCAAGGTCCCATTATTATCGAACCTCTCTAATTGCCCCAGGTTTACACCGACATCGCACTATTCGTAATTAAGACACAGAGTATGAATAATAAAAATAATATTATTATTGCCGTCATTTTCCATCCAAAATGATTTAGGAAAAGAAGGAATGAAAGTTATGTTGGCTAGCTTAAATGTGCTCCGTCCCTTCAGAAAATGCTGAAATTATTCAGAATGCACACAGCGTCGCACAAAGAGCTAGAAAATAAAGCGAAAATTGTTTCCGCTGTATTTGCAGGCGTCCGCAAAAAAAGAAAAAAAAAATGAGCGCGTCATTAAGAAAACACCTTTTTTACACTGCAACACATAGGAAGTAGTTGAACAGCGACAAACAAACAAAAAACACATTCAGAAATACTTCTCAAGTTTACGCGGTAATGCATGGTTGACACTGGAACAGTACAAAGGTACAACAAAACAACAACAGCAAGAGAGGGCTCTACATCCAAAAAACACTTTTTGACGGCAACCCAGTGTTGATCGTAGACGAGTGCAAGACAAGTGCAAACGCAAAAGTAGTGCGAGAGCGTTGATTATATAACATAAAACCGCTGCAATCCGATGGAAAAAAAGGCCCCAAAACGATCACACGGTCTTGTTTAATAATCGTACGCTTCGCAGGTAGCAGCGGATCTCACAATGAGTCAGTATCGGTGACGTCAGAAAACCAAATACAAACTTGCGGTAGTCTTTCTCGTCTTCAGCGTAGTTTCCCTTTTCACAGGAAATGTGCGAGATTGTGGCTGCTCATTTTGTAGCCTTAGAAATCGTTTTATCACTTAGTGCGATTGCTCAGAAATCAGGGACAAACTAAAAGCAACGATGGGGGCAGAGGAAGGATCCAAGGGAGAGCTACCACGAAGTTTTGAAAACACTACGCTCAACTGCGAGTGGACGTAAACTCAAGAAAGTGTGAGAACCAGCTATCAGCGACGCTAAAGTTTGTATGCTTGCAGGGCTCTGCTCGCTACCCCTTTCCGAATGAGCTGTGGGCTTAGCGCTCTAATTTGTTCTTTTCAGTGGTCCTTTTAGCAGCAGGGCTAAGCTTTTGTTTATAAATGTTTAACGTAGCCTCCCAGCTTTAATACCATGTAAGCGGCTCTGGCCATGGTCGCACTTTGGTTTTCTTTGTAAATGCACTGGCTTAAACCATTATATTTTTGTGGAAGGTACATTAGCCGCACCTGGACAGTCCTCGTGGATGTAGGCCGAAGACACTGCTGCCAAGCCGAGACCACTCAGGAACACTCCAAGGAAAATCATGGTTCAGCAGGTGCTAGAAACAAAAGTTCGTTATTTATATACACTCCTCAAGCATTGTTTAGGGCATAAAGCATTACGCGGTGCCTTATCAAGGGTATTTTGTTTTAAGTCACCGCGCGCGTATGCTCGTCCACCGTTTCAAATTTGACCTAGCGCTGCTAAATTGGACATAAACTACTCAAGCTAAACTGCAGAAGCTGTCGTAGACTACAGGGGTACTTAGTCTTTGATGAACACAATGATTAACCTGTCCAGAGGCACGTGATAAATGCTAAAACCCCTACACTTCTCAACATAAGTTTTTGAAATCGGTGCCTCATTGAAAAATTCAAATTTACAATGTTTTACGTGCTAGTTCTGTTCCCCGCCTTCTCTTCCTTCTTGTGAACACTACTGTTCAGACTCGTTTAACTAATCACCAATAAACTTAGTTTGGTAATTATTCGTATGAAAGGTTATGTGCAATATTCGACCCATGGCTCTGTCAAACCGACGTTAAAAATGCAGAAACGACATCCGAGTTTCCCATATCATTTTTCTATTACCATAACATTAAATTTATCCCAATTTCTCCATTATGCATGTATTAGATAAAATTTAAAACACAGGTAATTGGTGAGTGGTTCGAGAGATAAGGTTATATTTGTCAGAATAGGTGGCTAAAACCGCAAACTTAGAGTTAATCCTAGTTGGTGTCCTACTCTTTCCCGAAATGGAGGGACAATAGGTTGGCTTCAGTAGCGTTGTCATGAGTCAAAATTTTTTGTTCGAGATACATTAGGTGTAAGCAGTTTACACGCTGTAGCGATGATTTCTAACGGCAATAAGCAGACCTCTTCCAAGAGTGGGACAGAGACAAAGGTCGGAAAAAGACCATAGGGATTGGCCAGCCGATGATCCAAGAGAAAAGAGATCACTGGTTCATGTTTGATGGCACGTAGTAGAGACGGCCGTAAACTCAAATAAAAACGTGCGCATACACACAAACATACTTATGTATATATAGTTTATATACACGAATTATTTAAAACTCACCATAAATAAGAGAAAAGAGGCCGGGCAGGGCCCCCGCCTAGCGGGTCACTTTCTGTCCCCAAAAATGAAACACCTGCACTTTGTTCCAAAAGTTTCCATCCGAAAAACACGTTACAACAGAGAGTGAGAAGGGTCTACCAATCAACCCGTACTAAGCCGCTCATAGGTCACACCGCTCATAGCTCCAAATAACAACCAATCGTAGCTGCGCACACAAGTGATCACGTGGTGGACCTTCCGCACTCTGAAGCTTAAACTCATAACCATAAGTGCAACACGACGGAAACCACCAAATAGCAGCGATTTCTGCGGTGACTATTAAACCTCAAGCGGTGTGTCACAAGCCCAACCCAGGGGCGCTTACAATTGCGCCCCGTGCCCACAAAATTCCTGCAGTGTTAGCTAGTTCCCGCATTCCTGGAACCACGTTGAGTAGCAACAATATTCCAGTCGTCCCCTCACCTACCTGTACAAGCCAGTGAGAGAACCGAGACACACAGAACAATTTAAACTTCGCTCTCTAACTTTGAACACTACAACCGTTGTACACAGAACGTCACGTCACGTTATTAATACTTCTGACCCCTTGACTGGCCTCTAGGTTCCCATTTCTCCACGGAGGGCCGAGAATATTTCCCTCACCCACACTTGCATCGCCGCCGTTGCGAGAATTCGCAATCGCGGTAACCGCCGTCTTTCACCAAAAAAGGTACACACTCGATGTGCTTCATAAAACAGAGGCGACATATCCTCCAAAAGCGAAGACCGCTTGATTGAATTTATCTGCATGAATAATACGAACGGAAAGAATCATACAGGAAGCAGTTTGCTACCTGTAATGGGAAATCCATTTTTGGGTATAATACTGCTCAGATCAGTACTGTGACTTAAGGATGGCATTCTTAAGTGTTTGAATGCAGCGAACGTAGTTGAAGCTTTGATTGAAAGTGATAATTCCTTAACCTCCCGATGAAATAACCAGTTAGCAGCAGTTGGTGGAACATCACTAGTTTCTGATTCTGTCTGAAAAAAGCAAACTGTATGACTACATCATTTCGTATTTCATGGCTGCTGTTTTGGAATTGTGCGAGCCCAGGGTGCAAAGTTGTTGCGAGACATGGTTCTGCATAAAAACATTAGTTTTATAGTGTATGCAATTTGTACCGTGTTGTAAGGACTACATAAAAATAATGGAGAGCACATAAAGTCTGACCCCACTCTCACTGCACTGCTTCAACTCAGATTCTGGTACTTGTGCGTATCCACATTACCAGGTACTGAAACCTACGCTTTTCAAGAAATACGTGACCTTTCTGAAAAACTACTGGCGGATAGGATGTATGCTTTATTCGATGATTGTGGGGTTTAACACTGCGAAGCTAAACCATGCCTATGAGTGTTGTAGTAGTCTAGGGCTTTAAATTAATATTGACCACATGGGGATATTTAACGTGCCGAAATTACGACACACGGCGTTTTCGCTTTTCACCACCGCCAGAAAAGCAACAGCCACGGACGGGATTAAACCCACCTCGCTGAGCTCAGCAGCACAGCGCCTCAGCAACTGAGCAATCGCGGAAGGTATTAGAAGGTATCGTTTTTAAAACAGCTGTCCGCGAAGCAGATATAACATTGAGTTCAAAGTTTTAAAGTCGCCGTGGACCGTCTCCCGCTCTAATGGTGTTTACTTCACGTGCGGCTCGTGAGGGCTTCAACTTGCTACTGAGGGAGGTTTGCGTATCTGATAGATGCACGGCGAGCTATTTTTAGTACTTGTTCCTTTCTTGGGAACCAAACACAAATACCGCACACTCCGGGGGTAATTTCGGCAGGTGCGGTCGTGCAATGTGCAGTGCATTCATGTCCTACCCTAGTGTTGTAACGAAAGACGAATTACACGCCGTGGCTCGTGCAAAGACTAACAATCCACAGCTCCCTCCCCCAGTCATTAGGTTTCCCGCAGTTTCAAAGCTTCTTCTTTCCGATACGCATTTGTGTCCTAATAACAGTCCAACGGTACACCGCAATAGTGCGTTGGTAAATCGTGAGCGCAGCTTGAAAAAAAATGTATCCAGAGAAATTTCAATAGAGAAACATATCAGTTAGAGAGACGTACTGATGCCTACAGGACAAAAACGTCTGCACGGTGATCACAGAGATGAGAAAGCACGTTTACGCTAACAGCGTTTATATAGGGAACAAAGGTGATTGATTCCTCTAGTATGCTTACAAAGGGAAGATTAAAAGGATTCAAAGGAATAGGGATCAAGACTTTGATATTGGAAGAGGAGCGAATGTTTTCGTCGGAGTTGTGTGCCTTGCATTGTGCACATGGCGTGACAATGATTGTGTAAAATGGCACTAATTTTGTTAGTGTTGTGTGTATTCCAATACACTTTCACCTACAAGTAATGATTGCATAAGCTGGTGATTCTTTTAAGTTCGCATTTTTAAAATCATTCTACTAAAGCTTTGTTTTTTTTAGAATACATAAGCAGCTCCGGGCCATCTCTGCGAATATTTAGCAACCACGTGCCACCTCCATTAATGCTCAAAATCGCACATACTTGGGACACAAGTAACAGCAGCAGAATTTCATTTGCATTCCCTTTGCATTTACCCGTAGTCATCAATCACTGATACCAATGTAGCAGACTCAAATGCTTAAATCACCAGGGCCAGGGGAGTGCAGATTTAAATTCTTAAATGACCTGGGCCAGGGAAGTGGTCTTGCCGGAGGTATACTTTCTATCACGCTGGCCCGTTATGGCGTCGGTTTAAAGGGACCGCAAATTCAATGTGAATATAATACAGGAAGCTAAAACCGGTTAATAAAGGACCAGGCCAGCCCATGCAAAAAATGTGCTGCATTCAGTTTTGATGGCGTTTTAATGGCGAAAGTGCCGAATACCCCCTTTTTTTAGGTTTCCACGAACGCGACTCTTTAACTTATTTAGGTCAGTATGATGTGACTCAGAAATCTTTACTTTTTGTTTCGGGAACCCGCATATCTCAGCGGATACCGAAAATCCTCGTGACGAGACCAAGAGTAGCATCCGAAAAATTATCACAGACCTTTTACGGATGTCACAAAGTCACAGGTATTGCTTTCGAAATTTCACCAGCCTCAGTGTACGGTCGCTTACGACTCTAATCGCGTATCAAGAAATACCGGTTGCCCCTTATTTTATCTCATGGGTTTATTCGCTGTTTTTTGTTGATCCAAAAGCTGTAGCGCCCTGGTGCGGCGTATTGGCGAACTACCTATGAACACAGCCTGCAGGCTTCGAGAAGAGTGTCTTCCCTCTTTCAAATCAAATCAAATCAAATCAAACTTTATTTTCAACAATACAATGTTGAAGGTCAAAGCAGTACGAAGGAAGTTCTTGTCGAAGGAAGTTCTTGAATGATTGGTCTTATCTTTGCCTATTGTATATTGTTTGCTCTAATACCCTCGTCAAACATTTTTTTCTAAATCGTGCGAAAAAGTTCTTAAGGAGATTGTTCCACAGCATAAATTGCTGAAAAGTGCCTTTGTGGAAACAGCCGGCGCGGTTTATACAACTTGTTTTCCGTCATACAAGGCGGTATGACCAATATTCTACTAAGTCTGCTTTGTGCCATTGTTGCGCCATTGATGCTTGTTTTTCCTTTGACTTCGTGAGAAAAGTTTTTCAAATAGAACAAAAGTATGCTGCCAAATGTTCCTTCTACAGCATACATTGCCGAATCGGTCTTTTGAAACTACAGCCGTCATGTTTCAAACAACTTGACCATCGCACAGCGCGGTATGAAGGAAATTCTATTAAGCCGGATTTGTCATCTTGTGCTACTGTATCTAGTTTTCTCATATGCGGTCGTCGATCATTTTTTTTTTGTAAATTGTACCGAAAACTCCCCTATGCAGTTTATACAACCGAGTGCATTGCTAAGGGGTGGTTTTGCGAAAGCGTTCATGAAAAAAAAGTAAGAAGTGTATTGTAACTACGGCCGGGTCAGTGCTTTGAAAGCTTCGTTTTTCAAATTTCCAGTAGCAGTTTAATGCTATGTTTTCGTAACACGTACACTGTCGATTATTTCCCTAAAGTTATATAAAAACATTAAAATTTCCCCAGAATTTCTCAATTTTCTCACCCAGAACTTGGAAATTTAAACAAAAGTGTTCCATAAACAGGTGGGAGTTAATCCTCCTCGATTTCTCTGATACCGATGCACTCGTGCCTGTATGGAAAACAGCGACACCACCGGTTTATACATAGATGCGGGAGGGCTATTTTACTGCAAACAAGCCTTGGAATGTTCCCACCAGGTTGAAATCCAGCTATATCAACTCAAAAACAAAGCGTTTACAGAGCCCTTGTTCTGCACACTGGCAACGAGGAGTCAACATCCTCAGTGTTCCAGGTGATGTTTCTGGTACGCTTAGGTTATATGGCTCGCATGATTTGAACTCGGATCATTTATATGTTCTTCTTGCGTTACTTAGTAGCTACACTAGTGCGGGCGCCGAGCGCAGCAGGATGTTTTACCTTCGCTGTTACACGGCTTTACATGCGGTCTTAGGTGCACTAACCGCGATGGCACGTACGGTGTATTAATCAGGCTTACGGTTAGTAGTCCGTACACAATATTCTTAACCGATTGAAGGCGCAAAACTACATCTCTTTGTGTCTCAGTCTGTCGGTGTGCTCATTGCATTATGTGCGTGCGTGTGGGTGCATGTGTGCGCGCGCTAAAACGAACAGACGTTATGTTACTGACTGAGTGGTTCTTCTTTACGCAGCCAAAGTGGTAAGCACACGGATACTTAAATTTTCTCTGTACACTCCTTGCCAATGTCAAAACTCTCTACGCAACGATTTTTTTAACTTCAAAGCGTAAGCACTGAAACTTGTTTCGCAATGTTGACGATTTTTTTAAGGTTGTAACGTAGCCGCGTACTTGTTTGCATCTGTGAAATTGTCAGAAAAGTTCTGAAAATTACATTCACGCTTTCGGGAATCTCACTGTTCAGGAATTCATAGAATAGCTTTTTGTTTACACTTGTACTTACAATATCGCCATTTCTCATACATACATCCCTTCAGAGGCAAATACACCAACCAAGGGCGTTTACCATGGTTGGTGTATTTGCCTCTTAAGTTTAACCCAACCAGACAGAGTCCTGTCGAAGATGTTCACATTCATACATCACTTCGGTTTGTGGAATGTGTATTGTGTCTATTATACTGCTGTCGTGTTGCCCTACATATATTGGGCAAACTGTGAGATACCTAATCGTACGCTTGCAGGAAGATGAAAACTCTGCCAGGTCTAAGCAGAGCTCCAACTTATCGGACCACTGCACCACGTGTGAGTGTCCACCCATCTTTTGTGCTACGTCAGTATCAACGTGGCATCCGGAAAAACGTTTAGAGAGTTCATAAAAACTTTTCACACAAGGACGCATGGAAATCGCTGAGTTAGTGACCCTCCATTGTCTTAACGGACATTGAAAACCGTCATCTGCACTACGTGTCTCGCAATGAGTTATTTTTGATATCTTGTAAACATTGCCTCTTTAACACATTTCCCTTCCGTCTGCCACGCGCGCATCTGGTTACGTATATTTATATTGAAAAAGCGCTTTCATGGTTTTTGTCTCAGGTAAGATAATTAGATCACTTGAGGTGTAGTCAGTATATATTTCTATGTGATTTCATGACACCATGTCTGGTCGCCCAGCCCCTCGCACACGGCGTCAGCCCGGCCCGCAGGGAATCAAACACGCCAAAGGCAAGCACGCTAAACACTACAATGCCAATTTTTCGGGCGGTTTTCATTAATAAGATGAGTTGCCCAATCTTACCAGAGAGCTGTACGTTTCTCCCTCGTTTTAAGTGAGTCGAAGAAAAAACACATGCCACTCAACAGAACTGAATAAATATCAATAATAAAGTCTAATAAAAAATATATAAACAAATATTAACAATAAATATCACAATTTCTCAACTCGGGCACTTATCGTCCTACTTAAATATAATTTATCTTTTTTTAATAAATTTGTTTTAAAACCGAGCCTGAAAACTCGACTGAATGGATCTGCGTGAATAACATGATCGGAATCAACTTCAGAAGAAGGAGTGGTTCAACTGTGGAAGGGAAGCAACGTTTTGGACGTCTATAGGAGTGCTTGGTGTTGGCAGACATGAGAGCACTACTTTGACTCAATGATAACCTTCTTGATTTTGTAATACCATGGCCGCAATTGGAGAATTGATTGAACATGGCAGCTCCTTAACCTCCCGCTAAAACAGCGAAACAGCCACTCTTGGTGCAAACAGACTATATTTTGGTCGGCAACTCAGAAAAAAGCCAACTGCCTAAATGCATAGTTTACGTTTCGTCTCTTCTTGCCGCCGGTTTAGAATCATACGGGCTTGTGGTCCAAAAAGAGTTTGAGGAATATTGCTGAAAAAAGATTCTTTTCCTTGTGTGTGCAGTTTATACAGTTCGGACACGATTACCTAGCAATATTGGGAGCATATTAGGGTGTTGCCCATTCATATTGCACTTTTCCAAATCAGATTTCTGTATTTTTGCATATTTACATTACCACGAGCGTGTAAGATTGCTTGCACCAAAATGTGAGCTTTTAACTAACGAGACCATGTCTGCGAAAACTGTACAGGCAAACAGAAGGTACGTAATTTTTGTTTTTAAAGCTGTGGTCCAGGAATCAGACGAGGCATTAAATTTTATGTTAAAACGTCGCCTTCTACATTGTCCCGCATTCAGGGCGTGTTACTCGCTGACGGCAATACGGTTTTGTTTCAACGATGTAATAAGGGGGAACTACCTGTCTTATCGATGAACACCATTCACAGCACACGGCACAGCACACGCCCTGAGTATTTGCTGCACTCGCCATCGTGGAGAAGTCAGTGCATCCATGCCCTACCATGGTTTTGTAACGTTGAACGAATTGCAAAAAGTGGCTCATGCAAACATTGACAATCCTTTGCCCGCCTTTAAGGGGGCTTTTTATGCAATTGTTAGTTTCGTCCCGTCTTTAAGTATTCATGCCTTAAAATCAGTCTAACGGTACAACGAGATAACGCGTTATCGATCACGCGAGCAGGTGACGAAACGTGGACCGAGTGAACGCTTATGGATTTGGATTTAGAAAATTAGGCGCTAGAGATGGGTAACAGAAAAATCTCTGCTTGCTAATTACACAGGATAGAAAGAGCGTTTACGCTAGAACAAGAGAGATTCGCCATGCTTCTTATTTGTTTACCAAAGAGGATAGGAATCCCAAAAAAGCAAAGGTTCAAGAGGGTGATTAAAAAAGAAACTATAATTGATGGCGTGTCCCCTGCGGTGAGCTACGACAGCACGTGGCGATTGTGTAAAGTGCAATGCTTTTACTAGGGCTGTGTCCATTCCGGTGAACTACAATGCAAAAATAAGTTATTGTTCTTTGAACAGTAAATGCTACTATTATCGCATTTAAAAAAACACATTGTTGGCGCTTCGCAGTGCATGAGCAGTCATAGGTGTCTATCAGAATTTGTTAGCAAACCAGGTGCCACCCCTGAGCAATGTTCAAAAATCACTATAATTTGGGCACAAGAAACAGAGGAATTTTGGTTGCATTTTTCTTTCTATATTCTTCATGGCCAGGAATTATTGGCAGCGACATGTCTGACTAGAATGCTTAGATCACCATGGCTAGGAAGGTAACTTTGTCGATTGCCGAATCGGTAAGATTGCCGAAGGCAATCTTACCTGTTGCCGAATTTTGCCTATTTTTTGTGGATTCGCATGAAAGGTGCGACGCATATAAAAACACAACATCAGCGCTTATATGCGGTTAATATATCACTTATCTCTATTTAAGCTTGCAAAATATTGTACAGAATAGTCAAACAATAAATGCTACGCATTCATTATAATAGTATTTTATGAGTTCCAAGAGTAAACGTTCCTTTTGAAGGAACCGCGAACGTGGCTCTTTAACTTGTTTTAGTATTGGTCAAGCGGCACAGAAAACTTCCCTTTTCTCTGTACACCCACATGTCTTAGCGTACACCAAAATGGTCGCCACGAGACAAAAGGTATTACTCAAGAAGTCGCCACCGACGTTTCTTAGACGGTTCAAATTTATACGTATTTCTTTAAGAATGTCGCGAGTATCTTTAGGAGTTTTTAACGTTTGCAGTCGTGTGGCAAATCATATCGTTCGCCCTCTCTTTCCTTCCATGGGTTTATTTATTTTATTTTGCTTATCAAAATTTGACTGGACTCAGTGCAATGTATTGGTGAACTAGTCACGAAACCTGCTGATTTTAAATGACTTTCCTTCCCTCTTACAAGGCAGCACAAGGAAATTCCACTAAGTGGGATTCGCAATATCCTGGCGCTGTTGTTTCTTGTTTGATGCCATGCCCTCGACAATCATTTTTTTATAAATTGTACAGAAAATTCTACTAAAACGTTCATTCAATGGCATACATTAGGTGGAAGTGGGTTCGGGAAAATATTTATAAAAGGGCAAGAGATAACGTAAATGTTGCCTGCTTGGCTCCAAGCTATTTTCGTTTTTCAAATGCCCATCCGCATTTTCCACCGGAGTTGTCATGACAGGACGAATGTCAATTAGTTCCACAAGGGAACCTCAGAGCACGCACGTTGCGACAGAATGTCGCTTTTTACAACCACGAACGCAAGTACTAAATAAAATACTCACTTCAAGAAGCTTCCAGAAACCGATGGCAGATAATTCTCCTCGAACTCGAAGATGCCGACGCTGTCACTATCGCTTTTAAAAGACCGGCACCCAGGGTTTTATACGACGATGCAGACAGGTGAGGTTAGCGCAAACAAGTCTTGCAACATTTCCGCTGTGTATGTCGTCCCAAAAACAAAAATTGTAAGTAGAACCTTTGTGCTAAACACTCGCAACGAAGTCACAACATCCTGAATGTTACCGGGGTTGTTTTAGGCACGATCCGGTTACACGGCTCATAGAGCCGGAGCCGGAATGGTTTGTGCTTAATTCTTGCTTTACCTTGTAGCTACACTGTTTGGGCTCTGGCGGATTGCGCAGCGTTTCTAGTTACCGCTTACTCTGCTTCACTCGAGGTCTGTACGTACAAGAAACGTGACAGCACGTAATGTTTCTCACACCCCTTTCGCACGGGCATTTTGAATCGCTCATTTAGTCGGTCCGTATCGAGGTCAGTCCGAATTGGGCGCTGCTGCACGGAAGCTTCAATCGTGATCGCGCCCGATCCCGCTCAAACTCCATCGTTGGTTCCCAGTCACGACTGAGGTTTCCAAGCGCGATCGGACGAAAGCGGTGACATTCCCGTCCCCGCTGACTAATGGCACAGAAGCTTACAACTTAAACTAACGCCACAATTTGTATCAAATAACTTGAGCCAAAAAAGCGTGCGGTAATATTTATATAGGTACGTATACCTACGGCCACGCTAAGTTACCAGACATCTGCTTCGAAGTACATTTTTGACGCCGTCTAGAGTACGTAAGTGCAACCATTGCAACTTCTAAATCGGGATTCAAACGTGTTGTGCAGCAGGGGCAGTGCGTCGAGCGCGCTCAAAAAGTCAATCGCGCTTCGCTTCAATACGGTTTTAAAGTGCCCGTGTGACTAAAGTATTTGTTGGGGGTGTAAATTTGGAGCCAGTAAAGAATACTCTTACGCCCGTGGAGGTGCACACGTGCCCGTGTGAGTATGTCCTAGTGTGTGTGTGCGCGTGCTTCAGTGTGTGTACACGTGGTTGAGTGTGTGTGTGTGTAAGAGCGAGTGCGTGTGTGTGGATGCATGTGTAAATGTGTGTGCGAATTCGTGTGTATATGTGTGCATGCGTTCGTGAGAAATTGCGAGTGTGTGAACATACGTCAGTTGGACTAACTGATGTATTCTTCCTTCCAAACCGTACATGCCATCCAAATGTCCAGACTCACTAGTGCGTGATTCTTAACCTTTAATGCTTAAGAACACAAGCTAATTTTCAAAACGTTGTAAAAAACGTTTTTAAAACGGTACATTCATTTTACTTCTAAAATTTGTCATAAAACGTCCGACACAAAGTATAAAGGTTTTGGAAATCCACTGCTCATGGTTTTAAATGAATAGCTTTTGGTTTGTACGTATATATACACGTTCGCGAAACGCCCGAGGCCCGCAAACATGTAGGATAGTTTTCCTTCTAAATAATTCGTGCCAACACTTTAAGTTATTGTCCTATTTCTATACCTCCGAGCTTTAATAGCGGCAAATAATCGGCCAGCTTTACAATTCAGATGCGAAGACTCAGGAAAAAGCGGAACTGGTGGTCTTCACTAGCTTCAACTTGGCTGTTCTTAGGTCTCTCCCTTTCGTAAGAGAAGGACGGCTAACAAGGGAAGCTTTCTCCATGCAAACCGAGTTAAATCAAAGTCCAGCATCCACACTCCTCAAGTCAACAATGCAAATTTGCTAATTCCGAAGCGAAAGCCACTTCAAAACAGCCAAAGTCCAAAACCGACGCGGGCGCTGCGGAACCAAAGAAAATGTTGGGCGCCCCTAATGCGATAATAGCGCAATTGTATAGACGTCGGTTCAGTAACGCAAGGGGCCCAGATTGGATTCCGACAATGGGAAACTTTTTTTTCTCAAAGCGCGCACTCCCAACACTTGCTCGAGGTCTCATTGCCTCCTCGCCGCTTTATCTCACTCTTCTTGGCATTCCCCTCTCTACTTCGCCAAGCGGAATTTTCTGTTCACGATGCGCACGGGCAGAAGAAATTTTGAACAACTCCGCCGGTAAAAAGAATTTTATCTTGTATTAAAGTGTTTTAACAGCACTGTTTGGTTATACCTTTAGAGAACAATTACGTATATATTACGCAATAAAAAAACGAGATACAAGCGTGAGTGTCAAATGTCATAGCTTTACCAAACCAGCGTGGACCCGGAATGAAACCAAACCACTACGCTTGCAACAAGGACGCAAGAACGCTTCGGCATAAAGGTCCTGCGAATTCAGGGCCGGTCACTTGCCATTGATCTCCCAAAACACAGCGACGTGTGACTGAATGTCCTTTCTTGTTGCGTTTAAGCCGCCCTCAACTCAGTGCCGCCTTGACAATGTCCACGAGGACACTTACATACGGTACATGGTCACGCTAGGATCACCCTTTTGATAATATATCACCAAACGCCCCAGAAAACATGCGCGCACAAACGCGGCACATAACCAATATCGCGTTTGGTTTGTGTCAGTGCTCTTTCTTCAGTTCTATTTCCGCTCTGGTTTGGTAAATTAAGCATTGTACAGGAACACCATGGCGTGCAGTTTACGGCCGTGGCAGACTACTAAATTGGAAACGCTCATGGCAAGTTCATGGGTACTCGGTGTGCTGTGGTCGTACGTACAGTCGCGATTTTCAGGCATTCACGCACGCCTATATAGAGCGGCCTGGGGGGTTCTCTGCTCCAAGCGCCGTCGGAGGGGTAGTAGAAGTGCTGCGTATTAGAATAAGAAGTAGAAGGGCACGAAACTGCAGGCTTGGCGCGTGGCGGTTCGGAAAGGAGGGTGGTGTCCGGAAATTTTATCAGTATCCGACTATTGCGAAGCTGTATGCAGCCCGTGAGCACTGTTCGGTAGCTGCG
The DNA here is from genome assembly GCF_048455015.1 of Haemaphysalis longicornis. NCBI lineage: Eukaryota > Metazoa > Arthropoda > Arachnida > Ixodida > Ixodidae > Haemaphysalis > Haemaphysalis longicornis. The sequence continues at coordinate 471,032 of NW_027526228.1, forward strand.
AAAACGTTTGAGAAGTACGAGTAGTGTTACATTTTGAATACCGTATCTACGAACAATTTAGTCAATATCCGACATACAACTACCACGAATTGTAAAAGAGAAACTGTGCTTTTAACTATCAATAATTAAAGCAACCACACATATTAACGACAGTAATTTAGCCGACAGTGCATCCCACTAAGTAAAATGGTGCTCGCCGGAAAAGGAAGTTGAGTTGTATTTACAAAAGGGCTAAGAGACCGAAAACGTTTAGAGCAATTCGTTGAGGCTCTTTTTTATGATGTTTAGACGTAAGTACACAACTGTGAATGCAGCTTCTTACAAGTACAGGCATGTAGCAGACAGTAGGTGCTGGAGAGCGTTGCGTGTAAGCAACTTGAGGGATGGGGAGAAATAATTATTTAGTGGAGAGATTACCTCTAACCTAGAGAGTATTGTAAATTCTTAGCTGAAACCGAGGCATACTTGTGGAGACATTTTGGTCTAGACGACCACCAACTTGGGCTAATTGCGTCATTATCCCAGTGGTAAACATCGAAAGATAATTCTACCTTTATATTATGATCAGCACCTATAGTTGTACAACCTACGCCCTTGGCTGGCTTCCCCTTCTTTGACCACTGCAACAGGCTTACCTTCCTTGGGTGGTGATTGCCCTACGGTGTTTGTAATGAATACGGCATGATATTGTTACGGGGTGGCAGGACAGACTTGAGACGAACGATGAGATGGGGTGAAGCGATCTATTTACATTATTTACACAGCAGCCAGTACAAAGAATTACAGAGCTCGCGCAGGCTGCGCCGCCCCCCCCCCCCCCCCATCTTCCTCCTCGTCATCAGTGTCATTGACGGTAGGCCATGGCGCCATGGGGATTGACCACACCGTCCCGTTACATCACTACACCCCCCGGTCGAGGGAGAACGTCCCGGTCGAAGCTGGTGTGAGGTGACAATTGTGATGCGAATGGACAATGCGACGGCAATATACATTCAGGAATCTGTTGCAGCCGTGGATGACGATAACGTGCTTGGTGATGCATGACCCCACAACAGGGATGTCTTCAGCGGCGGCGAAGCGTCGTAGGTTGTCAGAGCCACGTCGTACGAGAGGCCTGGGGACACATCCTCGGTTCGTCTCGTCACGGCTGATCTCGGCAGGTCTTCATCGGCGTCTCACAAGCTGGGGGCGCGAGGCGGGGGACGTGGTCGATCTGGGGTCGCGGCGATGCTAGGGCTACCCGAAAAGGCCACGCAATGGCGACGATCGCGTCCACGCCGCTACGGCGTGAAGAGGTGGCCAGACTGAAGATGGTCGAGCCGCACACTCCACCAAATGTTACGTGTCGGAAGGACAGAGATGAGACGAACGATGAGATGGGGTGAAGCGATCTATTTACATTATTTACACAGCGGCCATAACAGACCTCGCGCAAGCTACGCCCCTCTGCTCAAATCTTCCTCCTCGTCGTCAGAGCCATTGCTGGTGGGCCACGGCGCAATGGGGATTGACCACAGCGTCCCGTGTCAATGTCATATTACGTGCCGGTGGGTGACAGTACGTGCCTCAGCAGTAGCTGCGTATACGAGAGGGACGGCGAGCTTGTAAGTAAACCCCAAAATGCGCGGAATCGAAAATCTGGCTTTATCCACTCGAAAATCTGACTTTAACCAAAAAAAAAAACGTTCCCGTGTTTTTAAGAACGCAGAAGCACCCAGACGGGCAGAATAAATGTGGCTCTGTACGCGGTACTATACCACGGTCCCACAATTTTCGGGCAGAATATTGCGCCTGGTATTGCACGGCAACCAAACAAACTTTGCGTTTTGGGTCACCGCGTCATCTATTGGCTGGGCTCTGCTGATATTGTTTCTTTCTTTTTTGTTTCTCGACCCTCAAAACTGACACGGCAAAAACTTCCAGTTCAGTGTGTATAAACATGTGGAGGCAAACTGTTCAATTCTGTGTCACACAGTTTTAACCACATCCGGTGTAAGTTGCGCCTTTTAGCCAGTGGCGGCCATACCTGTCATCATGTTTTAGCAATTTTCTACCTTGTTTAAAAAACAGCGACAAGTAAGACCAAACTATTTGTGTTCTCGGTGCCCCACTCTATGGATCTAGAGCGACTTGCATTTCGAATTCAGGGTCCCTATAACCCATGTAGTCATAAGCCGTAAATTGCGACAATCAAGCTCGCAGGCATGCAGTGCTCGTAACTTATGTTAGCATTGGCGTGGATGGTTGTAGCCCTTATTTACGCGCTTCTTCCTTCGACCAATCTATTGGTGCCACTCTGGATTTGGTCCTTTTTCGGTACTCATAGCATCCAGGCTGCATTTTTTTTTTTGACGTATGCCTAACCACGCCACCCAAACATAGTTCAATGTATTACAGCACTGGACGTGGACAGACTTCACCGGTTTTTTGTAAATCAGCAAATTAAACTTCTAGATTCTGGTTGAATTCCTTTCAGGCGCACCTGGAGAGTCTTGTTACATGTAGGCCAAAGACACGGCTACCAGGCCGAGACCACTCCGGAACACTCCAAGGAAAATCCTGCGGCCGGAGATGCTGGGAACATAAATGCATTACTGATTTGCAATCGGCAACTCATCAAGGATATTTCGTTTAAATACACCGTGCACGTACGCTCCTCTGCCGCAACGAATTCGACCGAGCTCTTCTGAAGTCTACATAATCACGTGACGTACAGGCGTAAACTATATGATAATCAGAACACAATCCGCAACACACGAAATACCACTTCTCGGCCTTTGTGTGCTTTTCCTTTTGTAGTCGGCGTCGACATTGCGCGCTACAATGTTTAGCTAGCTACCAACTTTCGCAACAACATATTCTTGGTATCTCCCACCAATGCTGAGGTACCCGATAGATGGCAGAATCCCATTCATTTAAATACGGACGATTAAGATCGGTATTTCAGGGAAACATTTAAATGGAGACTTTTAATGTATAAATTTTTGTTGAGCACCTTTTTTATTTTTATATAACTATGTTACTTGATACCAATTTCTGCTGGGTAGCCATCCGATAATTTCCCTGCAATATTGTTTCCCTTTCCTTGTAATCCTAGCGTCAGTAAAAATGGCATCCGGTGTTGCGATTCCATCACTCTTTTAAGAATCCCCACATTAACTAGATCCCCCTGTCCGCATTGCATATGCATATGCTACAAGAACCATGATAGAGAGGTGGTTAGTGCGTTATTCGTAAGCCACAGCAATACTTGTCACCACGGGGGCTCGAACCGGGAAATTAGGGTATTGCGTCCCCATCTTTAACCAGGAATAAACTGACAATACGTGGGCTTCAGTGTAGTTTGCTTGAATTCAAGGTTTCTTCAGAGGCACATGAGCACGAAACCATGTGAACAGGGGTAATTCAATGAATATAATGAGATGACCGAGACCCTGCCCGTTGTTGTACAGCTTCACATTTTCATGCGAAACAATGGCAGTGGCTCAGCTCAGCTAACCTTCGATATGGAAAGCAAAAGCTTGATTTAGTCTGGTCGAGTCTTGATTTCGCTTGGTTAGCCTTTGATTTTGCTATATTGCAAAGCACGTTTCAAAGCCGTTCGGTTCAGTGCAGCGCTCGCAGAAAGAGGCCAGTCGAACGCGGCTGACGCGGCATTCATTCACGCCGAACGCACCGTTCCTCCTCGCCTGGCGCTGACAAGTCACGTTGCCCTAGACGACCAAGCGCCCTAATGCATGGGAGGCTGCGGGGCTGGGGCGGTATTCTCGAGTTTTGTACCTTTTGCGCCCCTTTCAAAAGTGTCCCTTTTGGCAAGCCCTGATTGGCTAAAAGCCAACAACCGGAAGTGACGTAACGCAAGCGCGGCAAACCTACTGCCAACGTTTATTGCGCAACCGGAAGTACGTCACGAGGAAGGGGCGCAAAAGGGACGTTTTCAAAAGGGACAGTTACGAGAATACCGCCCCTGGTCGGCGGCCTCCGCCACAGCGGTGTCGGTGAGCGCTGCTCGTTCTGCGTAGAACCCCTGAAAACGTGGCGTTGTGCGCAGCGCCGGCAGCGGGCCCGGCGAATCACGCGATGCGCTTCGAGGGGTGTGTCGCCGGAGGTGTGTCTCCGGTCAAAAGGTCACCTTGGGAATCCTCTGCGAAATCGCTCGGCGATAGTAGGAAAGCCTTGCTTTGGAACAATTAACGCCCGATTATGAGAAATTGCAATGTCCGGCATCGGCGTGATCTTAATACTGTCCGAGTAATGGCCCACAGCGCGAACAGAATTAAAGCAATGAAATGAAAGTTAAGTTGGTCGGATTCAAAACCGGATGCTACAGAACGCGATTATAACAAACATCAATGCCCCATCGTATAGCTCTGGCAATTAGAAGAAAAAGGGCACCTTGAAAAGGCGCTGTGGCATTCGACTTCGAAACGTGTGTTACAAACATGTATTGAGGCCTAAAACAGTAATTTGAGCGTGGTAATTACGGAAATATCAAAGCACGATTATGCTAATTGCGTCTTATGCGTAGACGGACGAAGGAGTAAACAAACCGGGATAAAAACTTAGAGTGCTTTCATTGCTGGGAAGGGCGACGGTGAGCGAAGTTCTATTCATGGATGACAATATTTGGTCGGTCGTGTATGGTCACTTAGTATGATGATATAATAAATACAAATCCAAATAAGTTGCTGAGAACTCAAAATTAAACTTCACATAACTGTTTCGGTATCGTTCTGATAAACCAGAAGTTCAAGCCGTTTATTGTACCCATACTCCCTCCGTAGGTGGTAATGTATTGACGGTCGACGGAATTCTGTAACGTTTACAACTTCGGTGAGAACCATTTTTGAATAGTGAATAAAACTGGGCGTGGTCTTAGCGTCGTCTTGGCAATCAATTTTCGTATAACATTGTTTGCAATTGCGTTGAATAAAAATAAGGGTTACCGCCGTTGTCTGTAACTATACTTCCTTAGTAGACAGTTGTGTACTCACAGCAGCCGAAAATTATGTAACGTTCACTGCTTCACTGGGAACTACAAATTCACTTAGAACTAATGTGGACAAGTAAATACAATACGCCGTAATCATAGAGTCATCCTAATGGCCAATTTAAGTATAATTGTTTCGATACACCTACATTATTTACAGTGTGGTCAAAGTTAAGTTCGCAGCTCTTTTTTTAATTAGGGGCTTAGCTTAACGTGAAGGCCACCTCTACAGTGACGTTATGCGCCCAGGGTGACGCAGAATGAGGCGGTGACTATTGATATCCGTGGCGTAATTAACTAACATTGAATAATTAACTTTTTGTGGCTGCAGTAAGCACGGATGCTTGTATTGAAAAGTTAGACGCAATCGTGTTTGTACGCAGTTCCATTTCGCAGAATTCTTCTAGCTCATCGATACTCCGAGATACTATTTGTATTATTACACATGCAACACAATGGGGACCGGCGCAAAGCTCCTCCTTTTGTTCTGTGTTTCGATAGCGGTTCCGAGTATACTGCAGACTGCGATAACGCCAGCCAAGACTGAAAGGGGGCCAGTTATTTTTTTCGCCTATGTCTTCATCCCGCTGTCAAGCTAAACACCGTACATCGCAAGTAAAGTACGGTTCAAAAGGAAGGAGCTTGGCGTCGGTCTTCACTGTTTAGCATTCGTAATCATGCGACCGGCAATTAAACTTCGCAATTCGATATCTCGGAGTACGGATGCTCTACACGAATTCTACCTAATGAAACTGCGTAAAAAACTGATTGCGTCTAACTTTTCAGTACAAACATGCCTTCTTACTCCAGCTACTAAAAAGTTCATTATTTAATTTTATTTAATTACGCCACCGACTTCAATAGTTACCACATCATTCTGTGTCCATCTGTGCGCACAATTTCACTGTAGGGGTGGTCTTCACGTTAAGCTAGGCGCCTAATTGAAAAAAAAAAAAAACTGTCGGCTTGACTCTGACCATCCTGTCTATACAGTGTTACACAGCATTCATCGCAAAGGTCGCTTTGCTGCAAGATTCCTTTTTGTATACGCGACGGTTTTCTGTCCACCTTATCGAAGCACTAAGTTTTAGTCATTAGCTGGCATATAACAGCTCCACTGTAAAAAGGAAAACGTCGTTTGTAGCTGGAATGGAGATGAGGGGGGTACCAAGGGATATTTTGTCTACATGGCCCCTTTAAAGTTATGACGAAATCTGCAGGCGCAAGCTTCGTCTTCATTTGTATTCTGAGCATTATTAAATCGTTATTCGTTTACGATGGGTGTTGCACTCAAAGCGTATTGTTTGCATGCTTTACGTGTTCAGTGTTGCGTTAATTCGGTTGAATACACAAAGCCTTTGAGCGAAGCCTGAATGGTTTTCGGCAGTTCCATCTTTTGGTCCGTCGTCAATAGCTGCGTTAGAGAATTTATGTGATGCCGAGCCGCCATAACTTTCACCGGTGTAGTTGCACAGGGAAATGTGGGCACCTTTACAGCTAGAGCATCTTCGAGGTTTACGTGTTCTAGAATTTTTAACCAGCGATAGCAGCAGGAAGAATTTTACGCCTGCCGAGAATGGCTCATGCACGAACGCCAGGACACTTAAAGAGTTGAAAGAGTTGAGCGGTTGAAATCTTTCCCCTGGTGTATTTTGCAACAACTAGCCATATCATCCACCGTGCAAAGTCATCATAATTTAGCCGCTAGTAATACCAATACTTCGCTTGCTCTATCCAAACTGTCCTGCGCATTCTGTGATGCATCGATACGGATACGGCGAATTCGGATGCTAAGGTCACCCAGGCAAATCGGGTGACCTCTTTTAGGTTCATATCGCGTGGCCGGTTGTGGTATCGCATTAGAGATGCCACAAATCTAATAAAAATAAAGGCGATCCACTCAATGTCAAAGCGGTCGGAAGTCCCAAGCATTGATTCGACATGATGAGCTGTGGCGCCGTTATCCGCTCTTCTTAACCCCATCACGCTCCCTGTCCTATTCCTCTCCTGATGAATTCAACGGAGGTTTGTCCAACGTATTTCAAAGTTCCGCCTTCGAAGCGCTCGCGTACCCCCTTCCTGAAACTGCGCCAGCGGGAGTTCTGTTCTTTTTGTGCTTGCTTTTCCTCCCGAACGTGCCCGCGTTCCACTGACATTTTTTTTTTCGCCTACTATCGTGAAAACCAACCCAACGAGCGTTCTTAACTAAATGAATGCGGGCGCTCCCGGTTCATTACGTATATTTTGCCTCAAGTATACCTGCAGTTTTCTTTGCGCTAAACAACGGGGAGATGTATAACAGGCGCCAGCGTTTCACGAGTTTCGAACGGTTATGACTATATAAACCGCTAGGCTTTCGAAGCCTCTGTGGGATGCTGCAACGGTAGCCGCTACGGCGGAACGCCGTGTGGCTCTAGTTGGGTCTAGCAAGCAAGCTATGACGCCAAGGCGAGCCCCTAAAGAGCTCTGCCCTTAATAGTATAGCACACGAAACACTTGAAACGGTTCACAAAGAATTTACGAGCACTGCAGCCTACTAATGCTCGCAGAGGCGAGTCGTGAACAGATTCTGTACCTAAATAATTAATATTGTTGTAAATAAGGCGGATATCTGGGAAACATAGTATTCCATAACTGACGGCCAAAGCGCAAAAAATTACGCATAGACGAAGTAGGACAACAGAGAAATGACGCGGCGCTGACGAAAAATTCATTTAGGAGTCACTGTGAACGCGGTTATCTGTAATTTATTTGAGACAGTGGGTTGCGACACTGAAAACTTCGTTATTGTCAGTACACCCGCATATATCTTAAAATATACCAGAAATCCTCGCGTGCAAAACAACAGTACTATTGCAAAAGACGCCATAAACATGGTTTCAATGTTTCAAACTCAATGATTTCAGTTTCACAAATCTCAAAAATTTGTATGAGGGGTTTTCAAAGTGTCCAATGTGTCTGCAAAAATGCCGTTGGCGCTATAATTCTTTCTATCGCTTTATTCGACTTTTTGGTTTATTCAAAAGCTGCCGGTACCGGGAGTGACGTACTTGCGAACTAGACATATTGCCGACATATTTCGAAGAAATTCTCTACACTCCTTCGATGACATACACAGAAAGTTCCCCGCGTGTTTCGTCGATCTTGATATCTTTTTTTTTTCAGCAGCGCTGACGATTTATTGTTTTTTTTTTGACAAATCGTGCATACACGTTTTCTCATTTTTCTACGGTTGTTCCTGAAGCTCTTTTTTGCTGAAATATTAATAAGTATGAAACAAGTCTCCAAATAAGTCCCGCAGAGCTGCTTGTAGGGTCCTTTGTTCCAAATTTAAGCCATATTTACACCCCAATTTTTTAACCACCTATGTGTCATTTATTGTCGCCAGTGGTGTCTCAAAACATGAACATTGTATAATGATGTCGTACCCTTCCAATTTCAAACGGTGATACAAAAGAGAATGCTCAATACTATATTAGTTTGAAGAAACAAAGAGAGGTAATTCTTCTGTAGCATCTAGAGCCCGAGTCTCTTGTTCCCGCTTTATACGCTGATGCAGGGCGGTACGTTTAATACACACACGTGCCATATTATTTCCGCCTTGACTAGACTCACGAGTGCTGTCTCAGAAGAAGAAAATTTGTGTTTGTCAGGTGTCGGCAACGGATCGCAACATCCTGTGCTTAACCGGCGCCGTCTGGATACTATTAAGTTACATGGATTGCACATATATATGCGTGACGGGGATGGTTTATAGGTTATGTTGCCGTACTTTCTTACCTTCATTATGGCAGTACATGAGCACCGCTCGATGTTTGTGCTTGCAGCTTAGCCATCTCCGCACGCGAAGCGGACGTCCGAAAAACCGTACAAAGGCAGGGGAAGGCTTATCAGTTAGGGTTATTTGATTCAGATTTGGCACATTGCTATTGTTAACCCTTTGAAGTCACAGATGAAGGACGATATCTGGCATGGGCAGTGAATGATGCCTTTGCAAAAGTAGAAACTCACTACCCGCCCACAAATACCTAATAAAAAGCACTGTCATTGGCACGTTTTAACAAAGCCTTCGCTGGCAGTATGGGTTGAGGGGAAGTTTTCATCGGAGTCACAAGCATTGAACATGTCAGCGCGCTCTTAATAGTGCGAGAGTGGAGAGGAGGAGCGCTAGAATGCGCCCTGCGCGCTTAGGAGTGTCCACAAGAAATAAATGATACACGTGGGAAAGTGCATCAGAGAAGGCAATGCACCTCCGTTCTACCCTTTTTTTTGTAGAGTGACAAATCAGAAAGAGAAAGAGAGAGAGTGGAGGAGGAGAATTGGAGGGGGAGGCGTCATTCATGCGTGCACCTCCTTTATAACCGTTGTGTGACGTTGTGCTAGGGGAAATTGATTTTACGATGTTTAACCCACCCATGCTGCAGAGGCGATTTCACGCGCCGTAGTGTAGGGCTCCGGATTAATTCTGAACACCTGGGAATCTTTAACTTCCACCGAAATCTCGAAGGCCGGGCGTTTTCGCTTTTTGTCTCCATCGGAAAAGCGGCCGGTGCGCCCAGGATTTGAACCCGCGTCCTTGGGCTTAGCGGCACAACGCCTTAGCCATTGAGCCACCGCGGTGGGTTGCTAGGAGAAAAGATCACCCACATCCCGTCGTCAAATGCGCCCCATCGGTGACCACATGGGGTCAAACAGGGGTCGCGCGTCACATCGGTAGTCGCCGGCACCAGTCTCTCACTCCCCAATGCCTCCACACACAGAAGGAAACCAAACAAGGGAAGCCTTTTGGAGTCTCGTTTGCACTTGGTCACGCAATTGGACACTCTTTGGAAAATAATTGGAAGTAATTTACGGCAGCCAAACGTAAACACGCCATGCTTTTCTTTACCCTCTGGACGCAGTTATGAATTTTAAATATGAGATACTACCATGCCCGGGTGGGCCACTATGCTAATGACACTAATGGCCATAACACCTGTTCACTTCTTGGTTATCATAATTAGGTACTTCACGGTGAGTAGTACATAATAAGGCACTACCACTTGATGTAAAGATCTTGGCTCCTAGCGGAGGCGTGTAGTAATGGGAAAAGGCGGGAACTCGAGTTTTATTGGAATTCTCCCGAAATTGACGGCACCAAATAGTTGCGGTCAATCGACTGCTTGCCCATGGGAAGTGTTATCTCAAAAGGAATGAAAGGAATTGATCGGTTAAATCTTCATTATAAATATGGGCTCGCACGGGAAGGCGAGTGGTTGCAGAAACTCCCAACAGGTGGCGAGAGCTATGCGAACTCGGAAAAGTGAACTTAACTCCACGTCCAGAAAGGTGTACATTTAAAAATTGACCTGGCGTATTTATACGCGTGTTTGGCCAAAATCCTATAATCCGTTTCCGGACATTTGTGTGGGCACGTTTCACAACCAAAAACAAATTGGATATATCAGCGGGCTATTTAGTTATGGAGTAATTTGTCAAAACGTAATTTTCTTAAAACCATGATTGTCCCTATTAGGTGGGTGTTGCAGAAAAATCTTCTAAAACAGTGTTTCGAAACCTGTATAACTTGCCTATATCAGCACAAACCAGTTTATTATCTGAACTGTCCTGCGATAAAAAGTGAAAGAACTATTTCAGCGCTCTTCATTCCCTTCTTAAAAGTAATTTTTTAAAATTTCCGCAATATTAAGCTCCTACACTATAATAATTCAGAATGTGGCCATGATATTTTAAACGGTTGGAATCAGCACTTTGGCTAGCCGTTGATATCACCTGTTTAGGCCCTTTCCGCTTGTCAGGCGTGTCGGTTAAAAATTTTTCCCCACTTGCAGCCTATTAGAGGTGATCCACGCACCCTTGAAAGGGTGGGAAACTTTGCTGTACAAAGTGGTCTGTACAGGTGCCGTCAGAAGTAATTGGAGCACGGCAGCTGTGGCCGTACCGCGTAGGAGCGCCCTGTAGCTACACCGCCGGTAAAGGAAAGGAGCAGAACACACATGCGCGCCTACCGACGGTGATAGCCCATGTATACTTCTCAACCTCCTTCTTTTAACGCGGCTCTGAGCATTATTCGCACCATACTGGTCTCAAGAATGGCGCTAAGCGCAGAGGAGGTATCTGGCAGCGTCGCTCACACTTTCAGCGCACGCGAGCTGGTAGAGGAGCGTCGCAGTCGAAGGGATCTGCAGTGGCAATTTTTCTTTCTTAATATGTTGAGGTGGATCTCCTATCAGCGCCATCGCCAAGACCAGTATGCAGCGAACAACGCTCGAAGCGGCGTTAAACGAAGTGGGTTGAGAAGTATAAAGGTGCTATCGGCGTCCGCAGCCACGCATGCGTGTTTCGCTCTTTTAGCTACCCGCCAGTGCAGCTTCACGGCGCTCCTATGCGGTTCAGCGACAGCTCCCGTGATCCGGTTATTTCTGACGGCACTTGTACAGAGTTGTATAGTGGCTGACTGACTCCCACCCCTTCTTCAAATGTTCGTGCACGCGACTGTGCTCGTGTGAACGTTCCTGACAGTGCTCCACATACCATCGACCAGTGCCTATGTGAACACTGAAACCGTGACTGCAGCTAATCGGAACAGAAACTCTAAACGATTACAAGGTCATGTGAGCATTTATTGTAATACGGTTCTTCCCCTTTCCTTTTACTCCTATCCCCCAGCAGGACCTCAGGCTTCTTCCTAAATAAAGGTGATTCTTCTTCTTCTTCCCTTTTTACCGGCGTCGCAGGCCGAAATCATTAAAATTAGTTTTGCGTATTTTTATTAATAACATTTGTTAGCAAACACCATTAGGATAAACAAATCAGTGAAGCATTTCTTGGAGATTTTTTCAGAACGCCCATTTTGTGCCATGGTGCAAAATCAGCCCAATAATGTTCGTTAGGGCAACACACCGAAACTGCTTTTTAGATATTCGTAAGGGCTACACGTATCACCAAAAAGCACGTGGATATGTGTACGGGTGAGGGGGATAATAAGGAATTTAACAAAACACAGTTTCTCCTTTTTTGTGTTTAAATGTACACATTCAAAATATCGCGCCTTACTTATCCCCATCACCCGCCGCGGTGGCTCAGTGGCAATGGCGTTGTGCTGCTGAGCACAAGGACGCGGGTTCGACTCCCTGCTGCGGGGGCGGCTTTCATTATGGAGGCGAAAAGCAAGAACGCCCGTGTGTTTCGGATTTCAGCGCACGTTATTGATCCCCAGGTGGTCAAAATAAATCCCGAGCGCTCCACTACGGGGCGCCTGGTCGCCTGTGTAGCGTCCGCGCATCAAACCTCATAATAGTGAGCCCCTACGTCATGACACGAACGCATTCCCGAAATGCCACGTCTCTAAATGTAGCAGTTTTGGCAGGGCGTTGGCGAATCAGTCGCCCTGTCGGTCGGTCGGCCGGGCTTTTCTCTTTATAAGTACAGACGATTCGCGGACTTCGCGCGTATGGTTTCTCAATAACCTGGATGGCTCTTCCCTTGAACGATTTTTTTTATTTCAATGCATTGGGGAATTCCAGACACGCAGTGGCGCCCGCGTCATGTTTTTCATTCTGGGCATTCACGTAATAATTTTAAGGGAGAGATACTTGACCACAATAAAAAATTGCCGCCTGTCTGCTGGTTTCGTTGCAAATGTCGACGAAATACGACAGTCGACTGGTGCTCCCGCCTTCTCTTTCGGGCTCACCTTTCATGCTGTTCCTCTACCGTCTAGTTCCTCTAGAGAACACCCTAGATGAACACCCTAGATGTTTGTTCCTCTCCCGTCTCCTTCCTCTAGAGAACAGCCTAGATTAACACGCTAGAGGTTTGCTCAAGACAATTTATATTTACCGCGCTCCAATTCGCCAAGTCGGGCTCCCCGAGGACAGCGCTGCAGTACATTGAATACGCGCGTGAATTGAGGCACCCTACTACAACGATGTTGCCCTACTTATATGACGTTGAACCACGTTGCTCTACTCCAAGAGCGTTCTGAGCGGAACGTGGAACCAATATAGTGGAGCCTTTCGTTGCTGTTGCGGGTTGACTTCTTCAATGCAGCCAGGAGCTATAGTAGCGCGGGAAACAGCAGGCGACGGTTTTTTGCACTTGATGTAGTATTTCAAATTGCATCGCAAAAAAAAACAAGCACCCATGAATTTTAAAACAAAGCTTTCTAGCTATACCAGCCGACGGTTCTTTCGTGGCGTGCGGGACAACAAACTCCCAACGCGGTGGAGGCGGTGGAGGGGAGGTGAGGGGGGGGGGGGCAGTGGAGGGTTTCACTCATGGAGCGCAATGTAGATGGCGCGGCGAATTTACCAAAAGTTTCCAGCGCGGAAGTGCCTGCTCGCCGGCGTCGGCGTCGGCGGTACGGTTTCGTCGTCTCTTTTAGCGACGGTTGTGTTGAGCCTGTTTTGGCGCACGGCTTAACTTGTTCTGTAGCACCTCCAGGGTAACCCACCCCCGACGGAATTAAGTGGTCGTACGGCAAACGTGCATTAAGGATTGGTTTGCAGGACGGGAAAAGAAAATGTACAAGCCACATGCAGACATCTGTCCGCTAGAGAAACCCTACCTTTTGCGCACTGCTTGCCACGAATGGGACTTCATTTTCTAAATTGGTGAATACCAACTCGGCTGTGTTTAAAAAGGCATTACAAAATGCGAAAGTAGCAACCGGTTCTGATAAAAAGCGATTTTAAAGGTCTCCTCAGCTTTCTCGCCATTCTGAAACTTATGAAACTAATTCGTTAAAATCGGTATAAATGGTAAGCGCTAAGCTCACATGCCAAATTGTTTCGGTGTCGGCGCTTTTGTCGCGCGGTGGTGTACCCCCAGCTGACACATCAGGATGGCTAGGTTCCGCTGTTTCACCCTTTGAAAGACGTTCAATTTCGTTTTCTTTGTGCCGACGTACGGTCGGGGTACAGCGACGGCGTCGGCCGCTCTAGCCCGGCCGTGGCCGACGCTGCTGCTGCGTTCGGGACGCCGCCCCCATGAATTTTAGGTAAAGGCTGCCAGAATCTCTGGTTTAATTATTTGTAGAGCCACGTGCGTAAATTCAAGTGACGTCGCATGGGCAATTGTTGTGGGCGCCGTTTAAAGCTTTGCTTTAAGCCGATTGTGCAGAGACCGGTTGTGCTTTTGGCGCCGCCAACTGTTCAGCAGGCCACTTCTGGCGGCCCAGAGCTGGTAGAGGTGGTTATCAATGGTTGGGGTATCAGCGTTAAGGACTATATGCTTAGTGTGGGCCTGCTGTACGTCGTATATGCGCTGCGACCTCAATTCAATGATCTGTGTTGGTCATTGTAGGGTTGTTGGGTCCTGCCGGAAGTTAGGCCAGTTGGTAAGTTTGGCAGTTCCGATGCGGCGCTGGCCTACTGGATGTGAGAGCGTGAGTTTGATGATGGAGTGATCGCTGCCAAGAGTATCAGGCAGGGTCTCCCAGGTTAGCTGGGGCGTGCTTCGGGCAAACGTACGGTCGGGAATGGTATCCCTCGCTACGCTAGTGCCCATGCGCGTCGGTACCGTTAAGTCGCTGTATAGCCTAAATCTGTAGAGCTGCGTAGCACGTAGGAGAGCTGTGCCTTTTTTGTAAGCATCAGAGTATCCCTATGTTATATGCGGGGCATTGAAGTCTCCTAGTAGGAGCAGTGAGTTGTTACCAGCACACTTCACTGCTTGTTCGAGTAGGTTTTCTATGGCTCTTAAAGGTCGCTGCGGTGGTCTATGGATATTCATGATAAAAAGGCTGGGCCGGCCGGTTTGCCTTGGGTGTGTTTCTGCGAAGATATGGTCCAGCTGATAGCTCAACGTGATCGTGTGGGCAGTAAGGTTGTGATGGACTAGAACTGCTGTGCGGTTGCTGTTGGTGTTGATGAATGTGTCATAGCCCCTTAGAGTAATGGTGTAGGTATGGGTTTCCTGTAAAGTAACGATGTCGGGGAGGGATGTACTTGTTAAGAGATCGATTGCTGATTTTTTTCCCTTTGAAGTTGCGGCAATTCCTTTGGTAGATGACCAGGGGTGGAGAACCACTAATGCGGAGGTGGTGGGTTATGCAGCTTTTGCATTATCTTGGCTTGCGGAAGGTCGGGGCCGAGTGCTTGTTCTAAGGCCGATATTCGTTCGGCAAGGAGTTAGAAGGTTTGTTCTGCCGTCCGTGTCGGTGATTAACTAGGACGTGCGCAGTGAAGATTTCTCGATTTGTGGCGCCACGTAGAGGATAACTTTGGCGGTAAACTGAGCCTCCACTGCAGCCTCTAGCGGGTCCTGCATAGGCGAGGGGGTAGACGAGGGCGGTGCGGCGGCGCGAAAAGTCTCACCGTGCTATCAATTGGGCGTTCTGCTGTTGAAGGGTTTGATTAAGTGAAATCAATGCGGGTATCTCCGGCGATGGTGCCATGAGGGGTGGGGGAGTGTGCTTGATTGACAGTTGAGGGGCAGTTTTGGCAGTTTGTATCTCGCGCGATACTGTGTTGGGGGGGGGGGGGGGGGGCGGGGTCTGCATGACGGTTTGTTTAGGGCGACTTTGGGCAGCGAGAGAAGGAGCAGCAACAGCAGATCATCTCACCAGCTAGTTGTTGTTGGCAGTCGTGGAAACGGCCCGTGCACCCACCGGCGTATTTGGAATGAAGCGCAGTGGGCAGTCCTTTCCCGCCGTGGGGTGAGGTAGGGAACGCAGCTGGCACATAAAGTTACACACGTGTTCGGAGTTTGGGTCAGTTTGTCCGCAGCCGGGGCACCGCGTGTTCTCAGGTTGTGGGCAAACGTCTATGCGGTGCCCCACTTCACCGCACACGCGGCACACTTGCGTTGTGCAACGAAACGGTCTGCGGTGGTAGGGCATGGTTCCCACGTTCCCGTAGAAGGGTACGTGCTTGCCTTGAAGGTGAGCAGCGCCGACTGAGTTTGGCCCACCATGCGTGCATGGAGTAGAAGTAATTTGTTGGCTTGCAGACATTCAAGAAGGTTGCTTGTTGCAGTCACTGGCGCCTCCAGCCGTGAGTCACCCCGCGGGACGTGTCTGGTGGCGGCATCATGTAGGTGGAGAACTCGTAGACCGAGTGGAGCACTTTCGGTGTGTCGATGTTGCTAAGCTTGGTGGCGAGCTCCGGGCCTGCGGTGCTTGCGACGACAACAATTGGCGTAGCTTGCAGCCCAAGTGTAATACGATTATAGAAACTGGCAAGTTCAATTACGCACTTTCCAGCGAGTGGTACACAGTCATATCATGGGTGGTTACCTTGGCTACACTTAAGAATGCCCTGGGCATGTAGACGACTGTATAATTACCGGGGGGTAGCCATGGGCTTCATTGCTGCTCTGGCTTCAAGGCCGCAGTGGGAGGCGGCGCCAGCTCTTGGTGTCTCGTGGCGGTCTGCTTCGTGCTAGTCGAGCGGGGGACTTTCTCTTCTTACGAATCGCTTACACCCACGGGTCGATCTCCATGTTGATAGCGGGGTTGGCTGTCGGCGGCAGGGCAGTGTTCATGGAACGATATGGCAAAGCGGCTAGGCCTGCACTGGAAGCGTTGCGCCGGCGGTGCTGTTAGAGAAGTTCAGGAGGTCGTATCTTACCAAATTTTCAAGTCTGGTTGTCGGTCCTGGTGCGAAAATGTAGCTTTTGACTTCCGCTTTTTGCTAGTGGTCGCAATTTTGTTGATGGTGAGCGAAATTCGCCGATTCGGGGATCCATTGCGGGGATCAAAACGGAGCCCTACTGCTCGCGTCGGCCCCTGGTGGCGAACCCAAGAGAAACGCTTGAGGCATTTATTTTCTTCCAGTAATTTGGGCTGCCGATATTCGCAGTAGGAAATTAAGGATGTTCTTCGCGAACAATTTATTAGAAGACCTTTGCTCTCCTTGGCTAATATTTTCACGAGTACCCGATATCTATTTATCGCAAAATTAGGTTCGTGCACACGCACTGTATTTGTTGGTGCTGAGGAAACATCGTCTGAGCTTTCTGTGCGGAGATTCAAATGCTCGCATTTTTCAAGCTAATCTTGAAATAACTGACTTGAACCTGCAATGTGTGTATGCTATATGTCATACAGTAAATCTGACATAAGAACGCTGATGATGATGACTTGAATTCACGTTCTCGGGGGTATGGGTAAGCTGTGGGAGATTCGTTCGGCCAAAGAGCTTTATACTGAACGCCATGCAGTTAAGCCTACCTTAAGGGCCTCTGATGATAATGATGACCTGACTTCACATTACCAGGCCTCGGAATAGGTCATAGGTGACTCGTTCAGTCGAAAAGCTGTATGCGACACGCCATACCATAAAGCCCACATTAAGTAGCTATAATAAGAATGATAATCAATCAATCAATCACAATCAATCAATCAATCAATCAATCAATCAATCAATCAATCAATCAATCAATCAATCAATCAATCATTTATTTGCGCGCCCAGGAACAGCCGGGGCCCCTGTGGTGGCGCACGGAAACCAAAATGCGCGAAACACGATGTACATATCTTGTAAAGAAAAAAAACTATGAGGGTAATGGCGCTGCTTATACACAAAGAAAACTACGCATTTTGACATAAACACACACAAAGACACACACTTACAAGTACCCATTCATACACACAAGTAATGCCTAGCAGTGAGGCTCATCCGACGGAAGTAAAAGAGTTAATTAAAAAGTGATTACAAAGAAAAGGACGAAATGATCGCCTATGCCAAAGACAACTGAATGAGAGTCAATCAATTTCATCACAACATGGGTAGTGAAAGACAAATAAAGAATAAGTAAAGTTGAAAATTACGCCGATAGAAACTCACAGACATGTTTGTGAAACAGAGTTGGGCAACCATTAAATATATCCAGGTAACCCGAGCACCGATTGTACATGCATTGCAGTCGGAACATAGGGCACAAAACACGCACACATTTGGGATCGTACAAGGTACTATCATGTTTCCTGGTCAACTTTTCCGGCACGTAAAGAGGAACATGTCGTTCCACAACGCTTGAATTCTTCCAACGAGCGGGGAACTTACCAGTCTTGAGAAAAGTTTGAAATATGCACGTCAAGACTGGAACGAGGGTATCACCAAACGTTTTCAGTACTGCAGGAGGAACGCGGTCTGAGGCGCCCCAAAATGCCCATTTAAATTGTTTTACAGCATGAGAAACGAGGTTTTCCGAAACTAACACGGCTAAATATTTATAGCAACCTAAAAACAATTGAGGTGGACAAGCTGCACTTTTCTTGCAGTATGCGAAATGGAATTGTTACGAAAAGGCATTGGCAACGTCCGATGTGCTCTATCCCCGCTCATTGAGGAGGTTACTGTTTCTGGGTGAATTTTCAGAGGTTTGTGAACGGACGTGGACCAGAAAGCTTTGGCATTGCATGTTGCATCAGCCTCAATCGCGGCATTGTAAGTGGGCCTAGTAATAATAATAATATTAATAATAATATAAACAATCAATCAATCATTGTTTATTAGAGTGCCTAGAACAGCCGAGGCCTTGGTTCTGGCGCACTGAGGAAGACAAAATGCGGCACTAAGATACAGCAGAAGCTCACAATATAAACAGTCAACGAGAAGGACGAGCGAAAAAAAAAGCAATAAAAATAAACCCAAAGGATAATAAAAAGGTATTCCAACCAGTATTAGACGATTAAGAAACTGTAATGGTGGGTCAATGGCGAAAGTATGTGGAACAATGGTCACAGCAGTTGGGTGAAGCAAGCAGACATAAAAACATATTCGCAGATATACGCGAAAGCACGAAGCTTTAATTAAACATGAATGTATGAAACAAAATACAGGAACTGATTTATGAAATCACAGCAACAGAAGATGAAAAGCACAAGACACATCGCTGTGGCTCCTCACGGCACAATAAATCGTGTGCGATGGAAGACAAATACCGTAATATATGACAAGTCAATGAAGCAATTACAGCCACAAAGTCACGAACATACAGGAATTACAAACAAGAAACAAGAACTATGAATACATTGCACCCATAAAAACGACAAAAAAACTGTGCCGAAAAGGAGAGTAGTTATTGTATCGCAGCTAACAACCCACTTAAAAACTCCCGATGGGGACGTTCAAATATATCAAGTTTCCCAGAGCGACAGTTATATAGACGCTGCACTCTTTGGAGGGGGGAATGGGTGTTAAGTGCTGTAGCATTATGGAAAGGGGGGGTAACCTTTGTCGTTCTTTAGCGAAACACGAAGGCTGACTAGTGCAAGTAGTTCCTGGCATGAGATAATACCATGAAGCAGTTTATATAGAAAAAGATCTAGGCGGGTTCGCCGACAACTCAGAGAGACACGTAATGGGGATCTGGATACTGCTAAGGCAGTCTGGGAAGGCCCAGAGGAAAAACGATGCCTGTATATTGATAGAAATTAGGTCTGAACACGCCCTATACGTTTGCTGTTAGAATGGCAGGTTCCATTCCACACGAGAGAGGCATATTGTAGTTGAGGAATACAAAGTGTTTTGAATAGTTTCAGGAATGAATTAGGAGACCGATAGTCTCATGAAAATCTGAATACAGCACCAAGAGAGCGAAGAGCCCACCGAGTAAGTTGATCGACATTGGGCGAGAAAGTTAAGGCGCTGTCAAAGAGCACTCCAAGGTCTCTGGTACCATAAACTCTAGACAGGGGGCCGCCGTCAATGGTGTAAGGAAAGTAAAGGATGTTTGTTTTTCGGCTATAAGAGATTACCTTTGTTTTCTTTTGGATTAAGATTTAATCTATTCTCTGCACACTATTTAGAGAACAAGGGCACATCTTTGTGGAGGAAAACACAGTCCTCGGCAGACTCAATACGTTTGAATATTTTGATGTCGTCAGCATAAATTAAGAACGAAGACTTCTTGATTGCAGCTGACACATCGTTTATAAAAATAGAAAACAACAGAGTGCCCAACACAGAGCCTTGGGGCACACGACTTGTCCTGCTCATAGCGGACTTCTTGCCGTTAACACTCACATAACAAAACCTATTGTGTAGATAACTCCACAACAATGCCACGAGTGGTGTATCCATACCAGACAGTAAAAGCTTATTAAGTAACAACGAGTGGCAGACAACATCGAATGCCTTTCTCAGGTGGCAGTATACAACGTCCAACTGGCCCCTCTCTGAAACTGCGGCGGAGACCTGCTCCATGAAGCAGGCGAGATTTGTTGCTGTCGACCTTACCGATATAAAACCATGCTGGTTAGGTATAAGGACATTTTGTACAGAACTTGATAAGACTTTGTGAAGCCTATAATTTGTTTCGTCAGACGTCGTGCCTGTCTTTAAAATTGGACGCACTCGAGATATTTTCCACGTGCGAGGGAAGACGTTTGTTTTTAGACAATTATTGAATATATAAGTTAGAACGCATAGAAAAATACTGCCGTACGTTTTAACAATGGCTGGAGGGATTCCGCCAGGGCCACAGGACAAAGATGGTTTCATGCGCTTTAGGCTCTCACGAACCAGCTTTTCGTCTAATAGTATAAGGCTTGGGCCTTGTACATGGTTTAACAAAAGGTTCATTTCCGTCTCATCGCGCTGGCCATATGTAGCGCTAATTGCTCCGCAAAATAGTTGGCGACGTCATGCACGTGTTCCCCAGAGGAATTCACCAGGCTGATGCGATCACATGAGTTGTTTTTACGAGACCGGATATACCTCCAAAATTCTGCAGGCTGGGAATTCATGCTGCTGTCCACGGAATGTAGATAGGAGCAGTTGTCACGCTCATATAGATTTTTGCATATTTTTCTGTTAGAGCGAAATTCCTCCTTCCATTTATCAAGTCCAGTGCTCTTTGACTTTCTGTGGGCGCGGTCCTTTTTTTAAAGCGCGGTAGACGGACGCCGCTAGGGGGCCGAACTATGCGGTCGTGCCTCGCATAACGTCTTGAATATTGTCCAACAGTTCTGGAACGTCGTTTCACTGACAGACGTAAGTGGTGAGACAGCTTCCTTTCCATGTGCTGACCACCCCGGATGACCATTCGGCCCCACCGGACTTTTCGTGCTCGTAAATCGATCAACGCAGCTTTTAAAAGACAGTTAAGCCTAACGAACCGACGGCGTGCTTTGGAACCCCAGCGGCGGCGGCTGCCGCTGCCGACGCAGCTGCCGGCGCACGTGCAAGTGTGGTCAAAGCCTCCGCGCCGCCACTTCGTGATATGAACGTGGACGAAATCCAGCAGAGGAACATGGACAACCACGAAGCTCATGAAGTGCCACCGAGCGCCCGCTCCAGCCCAGCTGGCCGCTACGACGCTGCCCAAGGTGAAGACGCCGAACGTGATCATCTGATGAACGAAGACGACGGCGGTGAATGGCATCGCGTCTTGCCTACCAAGAAGAACAAGGTCACAAAAACCGAAGGGGTAAGTCGGACTCGTTTCTCACTGCAGTTGAGACCACTGGTTAAGATGAAAGTACGAGATATCCCCAGACAGGACATAGCTAACGCCATTGGTTCTAGCTCTCCCAGCGCCGAACCTGCTGAAATGGCTGCTATTAGGTATGACGACGCCACTAATAGCGCCCACATCACCCTCTACGATGCCGAACATGCTGCTAGGCTTTCCAGAACTGACCACCTCATGTACCGGCACAACGCGCGACTTGAAACCATACAGGTGACGGTCGACCGAATGGACTTTAACAAAAACACGATTCGCGGAGTTATACGGGTTGACCCGGCTGAAAGTAACGACACCATCTTCAATTGGCTGCGTTGCGAACAGGCCGAAATACTACGAGTTCAGAAGATAGGGAAGTCGGACCGCGCCATTATCACCTTCAACTCTGCAGTCTTTCCACGAGTTGTTAAGTATTACATGGAACTGGTGAGAGTAGCGGAATACAAACCGAAGAGGATAGTATGCTTCAACTGCCATACACTGGACCACATGGCGAAATTCTGTCCTGCCTCGAGTGTCTGCCGGGACTGTGGCCGCCCACATGCCACAGAAGAAAAGTGCGATAACAACCCCTTCTGTGAGGCGTGCAAGGAGCCCGGTCAACTCGCAGTTAGTCCAGTATGCCCTAGCCACACGGGGAAATCGGCCGACCTAGATCAAGATGCCACAAAAAAGGAAACGTCAAAAACGAACAAGAACACATCGAAGCTCAAAAATGGGATATCTTTGGCCGACGTGGTCCACACCCAACAAAAGGACGACACTGTTCCTCCACCAACTCGAACAATGAATATTATCAATCAAGAGAACAACAGTCTTAAACAGGAACTTCAAGAACTCCGTGCCGAGCTGCAGCAACTCCGCTCGGAACTTAGTCAAGCCCGAACACAGCAGCAGCGACGCCAATCCACCTCTCCGGGTGCGCCGCCAGCGCGCCGAAGCCGGTCTCGAGTGAAGAAAAAAAGTTTGCCGCAGCAACATTCGGACAACACGCAAAAATGGGTTACGAAACACATGCTGGAACAACGGGACGCGCATTTGAAGTTCGAAGCCTCCAAGGAACTACAAAAAGCATTCAAAGGGATTCATGAGTTACAAGGGCACGTACACACGCTAAAGGCCGACATTCAACAACTAGCCGACCAGCTCCGCTCATTTATTGAAACCGTCACCCCCGAGGAGACAAAGCGTAAAAAAAAGCATTCCCAGCACTGACTTCTCGCCTACGACGCGATGCCAATAGACTCATTGTATAATGGAACTGCCGTAGTTTTTCACAGAGCGGTCCCCTTCTAAAGCACCAGATCAGTACCCACAATCCCATAGCCATCCTGTTACAGGAAACACGGGAACATGTAAACTCCAAAATTATACAACCTTTATGGATCCCGCCATTGAGCATGCAGGGAGGCATTCTCCAGTCATTGAAGGACAAGCAGCCATTTTAGTTCGCAAGGACTGCCGTGCCGTTCAACATAGATTGGACCAGGACAGCAACGCTAATAGGGAGGTTATAATAGTATGCATCGAACCACCTGGTAACCGGCGCCTGCTTCTAGTGTCTGTGTAGTATCGCCCGCAGTGCAGCACTGGTTACAGAGATACATACGACTGGATCTCGCACATCACGTCTCTCCGGTTCGAAGGCCCCATTGTGATTGGAGGGGACTTCAATGCACGCAGCACACTTTGAGGTTACTCCCACACGGACATTAGAGGGAAGAACCTTGAGAATGCCCTCGAATTCAGCCACGTTATCATTCGCAACGAGCCATTTCACCCGACGCGGGTAGGCCTACACCGCAAACAAACTGATACCACGCCGGACCTTACTTTTTCAACCCCAGGATTTATCAAGCGACGGCAACCACTAAACACGACATGGGGCAGTGATCATTACCCCATTTTTCTTCATATCAACATTAAGAAGATGCGCCAACGGACCACCCATAAAACCCTCAATTGAAAAACTTTCCGAGATAACTTTCGCGTGGAAGAGGACCCCGCTCTACTCGACTTTGGCTTTTGAAACTGTTACAAGCACAGTCGATGTAGAGGTCCCCGACGCTCACATGACCCGCCTCCTTCGGACAGCCGAGCGCCTTACTGAGCGGTACCGCGCGGGCGGAAAATGGCACCCAGATCTGATACGTCTGAAGAAACATTATAAAGTAGTTATTGCCTACCAAAGAAACCTTCAAACAGAGAAATGGCACAACCTCTGTCACCGCTTGGGTCAAGAGAAAGGTCTTGCCCGTCTGTGGAGCATTTTTCGAAGCTTGTCGGGCAAGACAAAATCAAAACTTCCTATTGTTGAAGAGTTGATGTTACAGGCAGATCCCTACGATGTCGAGGACAAGATTATCCACATGTTCTTCTCCCCCGAAACGTGCGATAAGGCACAACTGTCCCGTCTACCCTGCCTCTCAGTCCCCAACCCACAGGAGTCGCTTGACGAACCCTCACACAATGGGCGAGCTCCAGGTGGCTCTGGGACAAGGCAAACCTCGCTCGGCCCCTGGCCATGACGGGGTTACGTTGCAGGACCCCCGTAATCTTCCTGCTGTGGGACATGAGGCGCTTCTCAAACTGATAAACTCTTCCTGGGAGCAAGGCCAAGTAGACGATCACCTGAAGCTTACGATCATTCACCCCATCCCCAAAACAGGTAAACACTCCCGCCGACCGGAAAATTTGCGACCGATCGCACTAACACCGACGATATGTAAACTCATAGAGCGCTTAATCAACAACCGAATGCAATATCACCTAGAACGAACAGCGTGGTTTCACCCGGCACAAACTGGTTTCCGGCCCAATCTCGGAACACAAGACTACCTATGGTTGTTACGAAGAGTTATAAATCGGACCTCACGAAACCTCACACCAGATTACCTCCTGGCAGTAGACATGCAGAAAGCGTTTGATAACGTTAGCCAAGAAGGCATACTCAAGGAGCTCGCGCTGGCCTTCCCCAGTCAACGAGCGCAAAGCTGAATGCGCAACTTTTTTGAACACCGCCCAATTCGGCTCTCGAGCAAAGATGATAGATGGACCCCATGCACATTCTTCCTAGGCAGAGGGGTACCGCAGGGTTCCATACTAGGGCCAATGCTTTTCAACCTGGCTATGAACAGAGTGGCCAGATCCCTCGAAGAAGACACGTCCGCTCGCTTTGCTATCTATGCCGATGTCGTCGTCGTGTGGACGGAAGCAGTGGGCTATCCAGACGCTCAGCACATGGAAACGGAACTTTAAGCAGCTGTGTTCTGCCTTGAGAGATCCCTCACAGCCCTGAACTTGCAATTGTCCCCAACCAAGACAGAATTTCTCAGCGTCGATGGCCGACAGGCCACGAATCCGGTTTACCAGTTAAGACTTGAGATGGGCAACACTACACTTATGTCCCAGAATGGCACCAGCCGGCTCTTGGGCTTGCAAGTTAGCAGCTGCAACAGCCCCAATGCATGGATCCGTAAACTAAAAACGACCTGGCGGCAAACTTTGCATTTAACTACAAGAATATCCAACAAGTATGGTGGAACCCAAGAGCGCTCCTGCCTCACCCTGGCTCGAGCCGTTGCAATAGGCCGGATGGCATGTGGCTTCTCCACTTACAACCTACGAGATAGACATATGAAAGACCTCGGTGTATTGCATCGTGCCACTATACGTGCCATTACGGGCCTCCCGCGACACACCAGAGTCGACCTCCTTGAGAAGGCTGCACCGCTTCCACCCGTCCCCATCCTCGTGGAAGAGACAAAATTGCGTCACCAACAGCGCCTTGACCTTACCCCTCAAGGGAAAGCTCTCCAACAATGGGACCACCAAATCAGCCACACAGATATCTCAAATATGCCGCCTGCTCTTCCGCCATGGGAACGCCCGGTACTCGGCCTACTTCGTCGCCGCCCCATAGAGCGACGTTGAAGAACTGTACGGGAGCAGTACATTGCCCAGTTGGCCCACGACAAAGGCCCCGAGGAGTCAGGCATCTTTACAGATGCGGCTATTAGCGGCATGAGCGCAGCAATAGCCCGGACGTGCCCCGAAGACCCAACCCTGAATGGATCTCGGCAGATCAGCAACACGTACGGCCTTACTGGCGATGTCGAGCTATTTGCCATTCTTGGATCACTTCAACAAATTCAGATCTCCCAGCAACCCGAATATCACCCTTACCGCATCATTACCGATTCACACGTTGCCCTCCAGGAACTCAACAAGGCTTATACCCATAATCTCACCGCCAACCACATTATAAGCACAATTCAATCCTTGCGCGGACAATGCATTAATATTCGTCTGGCTTGGACACCTCGTCACACAGCTGGAGCGACTGGAAACCAGCAAGCACACAACGCTGCTAGGGAGTGCCTTCTTTCGACTCCTCCCCTGGCTACCACGCCTGCTGACGAAACTTCACCTAGATCTTGAGCCTGGTATCAAAAAAGACGACAACTGCGGCAACAAAGTCAACGGCGGCTCCAAGAAGCTACCCCCCCCCCAGGCTTTCTCCCTGCTTCGATATCCCTCTCTCGGCAGGGCGAAATATTTATTAACAAGGCTTGCGCGGACGCCGCCTACACTCCGCACATTGATCGCAAATGGTACCACGGCAGCACATCTCTTTCATCCGCACCTACGTGCAATTTCTGCGGTGCCGCTAATATCCTCCTAAACTTGTTTCATCTAATATGGTCTTGTCCGACATTTGAAAGCGGCCGAGAACAGCTGGTGGCCAATTGCCCACCACCACGTACGAATGCGGATCACCTGGAGCGCCTGCGTTCCGATGATAGTCTTCTCGAACTCGTAGGAATTTATTCACTTGCCAGTGGTCTTTACAAAGCGGCGTAGAGCGGTCTTACAGCCCTAGTAGGGCCTGGAAACGGACAATTTGTGTTTAATAGCGTACATGAGATTTTCATTGAGGCTTTCGACTCCCTTTCCCTCATCTTCCAATAACCCCCCCAGGGCCTCAGGCCTATTTCTAAATAAAGTTGTTCATTCATTCATAAGCGCAGTACAAAGTTCTGTGGAGAACCAATACTTTGAGCGGCTGGACTTAAAATTGGGGATAAACTTCTCCATACCGCTTTTGACAACTTCTGTGAACCGCTCGACCTGCGCATCACAATCACGAAGATCTTGAATTCCAGACTAATCAAAAGTACAAAAGAAGTCATACGAGCCAATGTACTTCCCACGGGCATAACGGTAGCAAGATAATTCGTTATTCTTCAACGAGACACTACGGCGTTGAAAAAAGATTGGAGTAGAAACTAAAAACGGAGGATGAAACTTGCTGGGTTCAACGAGAGAAATACCAGACCTCGATACTCGTGCATTCTGAATGTTTGAAAAGCAGAGGTCTAAAATGTTTTCGGAGCTATTTTTGATATTATTAAGTTGCATCATGGATGTGAAGGATACGGAGTTTAATAGCATGCTGGATTTCTGTTGCACGTAATAGTTGTAGTGTTGAAGAGTAAGGCTATCCCATTGTACACCAGGTGTATTGAAATCGCCCAGAATAACATGGTGATGGTTTTGGTGAGAAGCGAATACTTGTTCTGTAGATGTAAGAACCTGATTGAACGATGAAGGAGCAATATCAGGAGGAATATAAAATTTCCCCAGTAAAAGCATCTCCCCTCCATTTAGTCGTATATCTAGCCAGACAGACTCGTGGTCGCCCTCCAGTTCATGACGCCGCACATATTGAAATGCACTGTCAACCGCAACTAACACGCCCTCCGTCTCCCTTTTGCTTAACCCCACCAAAATCCCTGTCTTTATGAAAGACTTGGTAGTTTGGTGGAAAATAATCAGAAGAGCTAATATCACCGCAGAGCCAGGTTTCAGAAATAACAATAACCTGAATACTTGAAGAAACTAAATTTGAGAAAAATTCAGACGCTTTGGTGCGAAGACCGCGAGCATTCTGATAATAGATGTCAATTCTATTTCTTTTTTTTGTCATCATATGCGACATCGGTAGTAAGTATCAATAATAATAATAATATTAAAATTGTAATAATAATATATTAATAATAATAATAATAATCATGTTCATTTACCTGCCCAGGAACTGCCAGACGCCTGAGTGCTGGCGCACGGATAGTTACATAAAAACAAAATACAAGAAACATTGCAAGAAACAACCAAGCGACAAGACACACACAAATTGAAGTAATGAAAATGACAGAAATAAAGAACAGGCGCAGCCTGGGTACTGGTACAAAAGAAAAAAAAAGAACATGCCTTTGTTGCTCTGCTTGTTGTAAAGACCACACAACAAGCGGAGGAATAAAGATTGACAGTAATACAACAAAAACAACGGCAAGAGTATAAAGACAAATGATAAGACGAACAATGTATAGAAAACAGTTTCAAAAATAGCAACTATCAGTTGGTTAAACAGAACCGCAGTGAAACCAAATACCAGCAATGAAAAAATAAATAAAAAAAAGAACGACAGGGATATCATAGATGTTTAACATACTGTAGTCAACAGCGCAGCACGGTAAATTGTAAAGGATCTTTGAAAGATGTCAAGGCGTTCAAAGAAGCGGTTGTAACAATTCTGTATTCTGCGCACAGCAGAATGATTGGAGTTGCGCGCAGCAGTCAAGAACGGGCGATGCGACCTTGTGGGCCTTTGTGGTACACTAAACTCTAAACAGTTAAGCAGGTCTGCGCAAGAAAGGTTACCATGAACAATTTTGTGAAGGAATTTAAGATCTGCCCGCATACGTCTGAAGTTCAAGGAAGGGATAGAAGGAACTATGAGTAAGTCAGAATCAGGATGAAAACTGTGATTGTGATAACGGTGCCTAAATATAGATAAAAACTTCTGCACATGTTTTATTAATTCACTACTAGATTTGGAGATGCCGTTCCAGGCAACGGACGCCTATTCTAACTGAGGGATACATATTGCATTGTATAGCATTAGAAATGGATCTGGAGAAGATAATTCTTTTGTAATCAGACACACATTTCCAAGACTTCGGAGCGCTCGCCGGATGATGAGCCTAATATGAGGGGGAAAAGAGAGGGTACTGTCGGAAAGCACCCCGAGGTCCCTAATCTCCTCAACCCTTTGCAGAGGAAATCCCTCAATAGTGTAGGAAAACAGTAGCCGGTGGGTTTTCCGGCTGTACGTGACAACCTTCGTTTCAGCGGGTGTTAAAATTAGACAGTTTTTCCTGCACCAGACAGATAATTCGGACACATCCCTCTACAAGGCAGAGCAGTCCTGAACACCGCTAATGTGCCTAAATAGTTTGACATCATCAGCATAGAGAAGAAATGAAGAGTTTGTTAACACTGTTGACACATCATTGATAAAGGTAAAAAACAATAATGGACCCAGCACGGAACCCTGAGGTACACCGCTTGTTGCAGTGTAAACACTAGACTTTTTGTAGTTTACATCTACGTAAAAAGACCGGTCAAGGAGATAGTTGGACAGCAAGGCAACAAGGCTTGAGTTTACACCGGACGTAGTAAGCTTGTAAAATAATAACTGACGATTCACCTCATCAAACGCCTTACTGAGGTCAAAATAAATAACGTCCTACTGGCCGTTTTTACAAACTGCAGCCGAAGCCTGTGTCATAAAGCTTGAAAGATTTGTGACCGTCGATCGACCCGAGAAAAAGCCGCGCTGATTTTGTATCACAACGTTCTTGACGCAGGCCGCAAGAACTCAAAGAGTCTATAATAATCAATCAATCAATCAATCAATCAATCAATCAATCAATCAATCAATCAATCAATCAATCAATCAATCAATCAATCAATCAATCAATCAATCAATCAATCAATCAATCAACCAATCAATCAATCAATCAATCAATCAATCATGTTTATTTACGTGCCAAGGAACAGCCAGAGGCCTGAGTGCTGGCGCACGGATAGTGATATAAAAACAAAATACAAGAAACATATAGCAAGAAACAAACTAGCGACAAGACACACACAAATTGAAGTAGTGAAAATGACAGAAATAAAGCACAGGCGGAGCCTGGGTACAGGTAAAAAAATAAAAAAAAGAAGATGCCTATGTTGCTCTGCCTGTCGTAAAGGCCACACGAAAGGCAGAGGAACAAAGTTTGACAGTCATACAACAAAAACAACGGCAACAGTGTAGAGACAAATGATAAGACGAACCAATGACAGTAAACAGTTTAATAATGAGCAATCAATAAATCGTGTATATTTATTGTGCCCAGGAACAGCAGCGAGGCCTTGGTGCTGGTACACAGATGGATACAGGTGAAAAAAAAGAAAAAAAGTGAAAGGAAAGAACACTTTGACAGCGTATAAGATAAAAAGTAGAAAAAAAATAACTTTTAGAATGTACATTACAAAGTATACCGTACAAACCACTACAAAACGTACATAGCGTATACACTACATGCAATGAGCACAAAGAAAACTGACAGGATACAACAGAATTGGTAATTACATCGTACCCATAAAACAGAACATCTGCACACTACAGATAATCGTGTAACCTTATAACAGCAATCCATAAAAATGGAAAACAACAAAAGAGTCATATAAACAGCATATTATCCATACAGTAAGGCAAGCAGGTAAAAAGAAGTTACTGAAGAAGAAGTAAGAAGAAGAAGAAGTAAGTAGTAGTGATAACTAGAACAAGATTCATCCAGTATGACAGACCAAAGAAATATTCCATATAGTTCCATGTGAGAGAATAAGAGGGAGCATATTAGCAAATGAGAATTCTGGAAGTGTCTGAACTGAACTGATTGAGGGAGCTGTTAAAAATATCTACGTCTGCAGAGTAGAAGTTACACGCGCTCTGCAGCCTGAACAGCCGGCAATTTCGGTTACAGGAGCTGAGAGTACGAAAAGAATGACATTTTCTTGTGATTTTAATAGGCACTGTTAGCTGGAGCTCCGAAAGCAGTTCCGCACTGCTAATTTGACCATGTATGAGGTTAAAAAGAAATAAGAGGTCAGCTGTATCGCGCCTAGCCTTTAGCTCAGGCAGCACTTGCAAGTACCCTGGTCCAGAGTCAAGACGGTGATACTCGTAAAGGAAGCGATGTCTAAGTATGGACAGCAGCTTATTCTGCACTTTATCAATTGCCCTGCTGTTAGATTTGAATGTACCATTCCAGACAACCGAGGCATATTCCAGCACGGGACGATAGACATTGGAGTACAGTTTCAGGAAGGACTTTGCACTACGGAATTCTTTAGACATCCGGCAGACCATGCCCAAGCGGCGGAGAGCTCGCTATTTGATGAATCGAACGTGCGGTGTCAAAGTCAGCTTGTTATCAAAGAGCACGCCAAGATCAGTTGTCGTCGAGATTCGAGGCAAAGTAACATCATGAACTGAGTAGTGATAAAGCAGGCAGTTTGTTTTACGCGTGTATGACAACACTTTGGTTTTCGCGGCGTTCACTATCAATTCGTTCTCTTTACACCAGAGTGCAAATGCATCTACGTCTCTTTGCCAATGCTCGCAGTCGCTAAGAAACGAAACTTCCCTAAAAATCTTGATGTCATCAGCATAAAGTAAAAAAGAAGAATGCCTTATAGCAGCTGAAACATCATTGACAAAAGAAGAAAACAAAAGAGGTCCTAGAACAGACCCCTGTGGCACACTACTTGAAACGCAGTAACATAAAATTGCTGGCCGTTAACATTTACGTAGCAGGTCCGCCCACGCAAGTAACTAATTAGGAGGTCAAGAATCAAATTATCTATGTGCAGGAGTGACAGTTTAGAAATTAACAATGGGTGACTGACCACATCAAAACCCTTGCTCAGGTCAAAGTACACAGTATCAAGCTGCCTCCTATGATGAACCGCTTCGGACGCTCGCTGAATGAAAGAAACGAGGTTAGTGGTTGTGGAACGTCCGGACATAAACCCGTGCTGTTCGGAAACTAGTATGCCCTTAACACTGGAAGTTAAAATATCGTGAAACACATTCTCAAAAAGCTTAGACGCCGCACACAGAAGCGAAATAGGCCGATAGTCTCTAGCACTATCTTTAGCACCAGTTTTGGAGACAGGGACCAAGCGTGCTAACTTCCAGGCTGCTGGAAAAGTAGCAGATTGAATTGAATTATTAAATATAGCGGTTAGTATGGGAATCAGAAGCTCCCCATAGGTTTTTAATATTGCGGGAGGATGCCATCAGGGCCACAGGAAAATGACGGTTTCAGGCGCTTCAGGGCTTTCCGAACGTCGCCCTCACTTATTCTGGGAACGCAGAAATTAGACGACGCAGAGGAAGAGTTGGACAAAATGTTAACTTCACCTTTTGAAAATACTGAGCTGAAATGATCCGCAAAGGCATTCGCAACGTCTCCAATCGGGTTTCCATTGTCGTCTAGAAGGTTAACGATTTCGGCAACCTTGCCAGCAGATCGAGAGCGAACATACTGCCAAAAACTTTTCTGGTCACGCGTAGCGCTGATTTCTACCTTGGCTATGTAGTCTGACCGATCGCGATCATACAGCTCTTTACACAGGGCTCTGAAATACTTAAACTCCTTTTTCCAAGCTTCGGATTGTAGCCCGCGAATTTTCTTGTGAGCACGGGCTTTACATTTTAAAGCCTTTCGCAGTTCCGCAGAAAACCAGTTCGGAAATTTAGATTTCTTTCCGGACGTTCTTTTTATAAACATTTGCATTCCTTGCTGAATAATTGTAGAAAGTTTCTCGACTTGGTCATCAACAAAGGGAAGTTTGACGAGGAGAGACCAGTCAGTGTTACATAAGTAGTTATAAAAAGCAACGTAATCTCCAGCAGCATAATTGTACGCCTGATGTGCAGAATGGCCGGAGCATCTCGATTGCCCCGACACATACGGCAGTGAGATATGAAGGACAGGATGAAATTTGTCGGGACGGACCAGCAAGGTATCCGACAGAGAAACGGTAAGGCCCACCTGGTTGGAAAAGCAAAGGTCTAAAACATTACCACAAATGTTTTTACACCTATTACCTTGTTCCAGACCAGTGAAAGAAATAAAGTCTAACAGACAGTAGCCCTTCTGGGAAATGTAATGATGATCGTGTCTGACAGTGCGATCATCGCAACCTACGCTGGGAACGTTGAAGTCGCCGCATATAAGAAATTTAGTGTCTGGGTAGGCAATAACAACATCCTCTATTGATGTGACACAGCGCTTAAATTCGGCGTAGTTTATATATGGAGGTATATAAAAGGTGGAAATTAGGATACCATTTTTTCTACCGCCGAGAACCTCCACCCACACTGATTCTGCAGCAGTTTCGAGGTCTGAGCGACGATTGCAGTTCAACGACTTGTCCACCGCAATGAGCACTCCACCACCGCAATTTTTAGAAGTGGGGCCAGTAGGGTCACTTCGGAAAACAACATAATTATCGGTAAAATAATCGCTAGACGTAATTTCTGAGGATAGCCAACTTTCGGTAAAGACGATTACATTATATGAGGACGAAGCTATAGAGAAAAACAACTCAGCAGATTTGGTCCACAAACCACGGACATTTTGGTAACAAACACTGATCATGCGGGCGAGGCAGGTTCAGACAGGTGCAGCATGGACTCACGCAGTACGCCCCGGAAGGGTTTAAAAAGACACTCATTTGGCCACAGAGCTGGATCCTGCAGTAATTCATAGCACACGTTTCTTACGGCAACACAGAAGGAGGCATAGGTGTTGAACCTAGTTTTTATCCGCTTGCAAGCAAGCGGAGCAGCATCTCTGGCAGTCAGGTACGAGCACAGCTGAGCTTCCGTGGTTTCGGGTGAAAGTTTCGTGACGAACAGAGCCTTCGGCAGCCGCCGCCGCTGCACCACCGTGAGCTCAGACGAGTCCGAGGTTCCAAAGGATGCGGGTTGACGAGCCTTGCCGTTGACACCACCAATGCTGGTGTGGCTCACGGTGGATCCTCCTCCTCCAGCTGACGGTTGCGATGCGAAACACGCATCGGCACCAGTGACGACAGCATTCGGGCTGGAGCCGGGCGACGCAGGCTGCCGTTGCAGACGTTGCTGTCCGTGTTCCGCCACCGGCGGGTGACGGTGGACATCGTTTTTAGGCGCACCACCGACAGTAACAGCAGGAGCGGCTGCGACGGCAGCGGCGAACGACGATGTCACAGGGACTACAGGTGACCCAGACCCAGCCAGACCCGACGCCGCGGTTGAAAGCATCACGCCGGGAGAAGAGAAGATCTCGGGGGAGGCCGGCAGGGAAACCGGTTGCCGCGCGGCGAGCTCTTCTCGTAGAGTGCGTACCTCTTGCCGAAGGGAAACGACGATGGCAGTGTGGTGGGCCCGCTCCCGCTCAATCTCCCGACGAAGGCTGTCAAAACCCTGCATATTCTCCCGGCGCAGCTGGTCATTGTCGTCACGCAGTCGGGCCATTTGGTCACTCAAAAAAATATAATATAATAGTAATATAGATAATATTGGTAATAATATTAATAACACTACTACTACTACTACTAGTACTAATAATAATCAATCTTTATTTTCGGTGCCCAGGAACAACCCTAGGGTCATGGTGCTGGTACACCATATACAAAACATAAAAACCCTAAAATGAAGACGACAGAACACACAAAAACCATATATATGACAGAAACAATAACGTAAAAATAGTTACAGAAATCTCAGAAAGCAAAAATGGAAAAAACAAGAACAAAAGGTCGAAAAAGAAAAGAAATGCCTAGTGGTGCAAGCCTTGACACTCGTCAAACGAAACGTTCAAGACACTTGAAAAATAGGAACTATACAAGCAAATATGCAATAAAGATGACATGAGTATACGTATAAAACGAAGGTTTTCTGACAAAATGTTTGAAAGTTCTAAAGTGAAAAAAAAAACGAAACAAAAAACTTCTGCGTTACCAACCCTGACACTGGATGGTTGTTTTAGGGTTTAACGCGCCGACGCAACGCAGGCGATGAGGCGCGCCGTAGTGGAGGGCTACGGATTAATTTGGACCACCTGGGGATCTTTAACGTGCGTCGAAATGTCGCACACAGGGTGTTCTTGCTTTTCGCCTCCATCAAAAAAGCGGCCGCCGTGGCCAGGAATCGAACCTGCGACCTCGTGCTCAGCAGCGCAACGCCTTAGCCACTGAGCCACCGCGGCGGGTACCAGCACTTCACTCAAACCTACAGATATTGAAGCGACACAAAACAAGAATAAGTGAAAACAAACAAGCGAGAACACAGTTTGCATATATTAAATACGGCACATAAATTTGAATGCCATAAAGGAACTTAAGTTACAAAAGTTCTCAACTCATTAGAGAACAAAGTAAAAGAGCTCTGGAACGTATCAAGACGATCAGAATATTCACTATATGCACATAGTATTCTGCAGGTGGACGAGTGTCGGCTATTTAAAGCAACTGGTCTGAAAGCTCCAAATTTTCTGAAAGTTTATTTGGCAAGTTGACATTGATACGTGTAACGAAATCGTCACACGAAATATTATCATGAAGAAATCTATAAAGAAGGATAATATCAGCTCTCATTCATCGACACCAAAGGGAAGGAATACTTTTCAGAGAAGACATGCTGCCGTTTGTATCTCCTTGCACGTGGCAGAAACGAAAGATTGAAAGGAACTTACTTTGAACCGTTTCGATACGGTCACTATTTGACTTGCAAATTCCATTCCAAACAACAGAACCGTATTCGAGAAGAGGTAAGCAGAGAGCCGAATCCAACTAAGTCAAGAAGAGGACCTTTAAACTCTCTAGAATACCTGCAAACAGCACCGAGACATCAAAGAGAGCATCGGGTAATTTGTGTAACGTGGGAACGGAAAGTCAGAGAAGAATCAAATAGTACTCCCAGGTCCCAAATTTTGGTCACCCTCGGCAGTGCAGTGCTCGCAATTTTATATAAGTGTTGCAACTTTTGAGTTTTTCTACAATATGAGACAACTTTTGTTTTTAAGGGGTTCAAACTTGGATCGTTTTTGGTGCACCAACGATGGAATGGCACGATATCAGCCGGAAGTGATTTACAGACCTGATCATTACGCACTTCTCTAAAGATGGTAATGTCATCAGCACGCGATAAAAAAGACGATTTGTGGATGGCAGAAGCAATATCGTTAAGGAAAATGAAACAAAAAAGGGGACCCAGAACAGAGCCTTAGCGCACACCACTGGCTGCTTTGTACCTAAATGAAGTTTGACCGTTAACACTTACATAGCAATATCGCTGCTGGAGATAGCAACGTATAAGACCCACCAAAGAAGCGTGGACATCTAACAGAATGAGCTTGGCAAGCAATGACGAGAGGTTGACTACATCAAAGGCCTTGCTCATGTCACAGTAGACCACATCAAGCTGGCTTCTCCCAACGATTGCTGGGATAGCCTGCTCTATGAAGCACACAAGGTTCGTGGAAGTTGAATGACCACACATAAATCCATGTTGATTAGAAATGAGGATGTGTTGAAATGAGATAGACAAGACCGTATGAAGAGATAACTCGAAAAGTTTACAGGCAGAGCCAAGGAGGTCGACCGGGCTATAGTTTATAGAGTCCGTTTTTAGGCCTGACATGAAAACTGGAAATACACGAGAAACTTCTCATGAGTGAAGGAGCGTGCCAGACCGGAGACAGTTATTTAATATTGAAGTGAGCACAGGACCAAATATATTTGCATAAGTTTTTAGAATTACAGCAGGAAAACCATCAGGCCCACATGACAGCTAGGGCTTTAGCCACTGGATGCTGGTCCGAACGATGTTCTCATCCAGTTGGAAACAACCGGAGTTACCGCCCTGCCGACAAAGGACGCTGCTGTTATCACTACCACCACTAATCCCCCAAAAAAGAAAATTGACGACCAAAGCAGTTGGCCACCTCGGCAGCCTCATCGCCATTGGAGTATTGTAGACGAAGATATTATTCAGTTGCACTAGATCTAGAGTGAATGTACTTCCAAAGGCTTCCGATTGATGATTTGCTTCAGCTTCTACCGAAGCCAAGTACAAAGTATGATCACGTTTGTGCAATATTTCACATAGGGCACGTACGCGCCGATATTCCTGAGCAAACTGGTTGGCACCAGAGCGCTTCATTTTTCTGTGCGAACGTTCCTTGACTTTCAGGGCATCCCGTGATTGAGAATATAACCAGTGTGAGAACTTGAACTTTTTCGGTAAATATTGCGGGATATATTTTTTCATATCCAGAAGCACAATCTCAGTAAAGCGGTGAAGATGTTCATTGACATTAGTGTGGTCAATTACTGTCGACAAAGGGGCAGCGAAAAGTAGCCATACAGCCTAACATCATCTCCCCGGGCAAAAGCGTAACGAGGTAGCGTACTGCTGGAATTTACGGAATGGTGGAGCATTGAAGGGACGCAACAGAAATTGAAAGGGGAGGATGAAATCTGTCGGGTATTACTAAAGAACAATCAGAGTGCGACACACTAACCCCATCAAAGTTGGAAAAATACAGGTCCACAATATTTCAACTGCAGTTTTCTATTTGATTACACTGGGCCATCGAAGTGAAAGACAAAAAATCTAGTAACCTATTACCCTTCTGTTAAATGTGATGGTTATAGTGGGAACAGGTTATCTGGCTCCACTGGATGCCAGGACCGTTAAAGTCTCCAAGGAGGAGGAACTTGCGGCTGCAATGAGAAGTAAGCACCTGTTTAATGAGGAGATTAACTTATTGAACTCGTCTGGAGCGACATCAGGAGAAATATAAAAAAGCACCCACTAGAAGTTGTTCAGTTTTAGAGAGATGAATTTCAACCCATAAAGACCTATCTGCGTTTTCAATATCGCTACGTAGCGCACACGGGAAAGATTTGTGAACGGCAAGAAGGACCCCGCCCCCTTTTTATTTGCATCCCGTTAAGGCACGATGATTACGATATACATGGTAATTTTGAGGAAAATAATCACTAGACAGGATATCATGGTACAACCAAGTTTCAGAGACAGCTATTAACGGAAAACAAGAAGCCAGACCATTACCCACAAATTACGAAGATCTCGCACATTCTGATAAAACACATCTTAACTAGTCATTATTGTTTGTCTTATGTGATTCGCTCATAGCGGAGAAGAAGTGTTCTACGGAACGGAGTTCCCAGGAACGGTGTTCCTGGAACTAGTTCCTTTTTGGATGAACGAAGGAACGCCACTGTTTCATTAAGTGTCGGTGGAAATGTAACAGTAACTCGTTAGGTTTATAAAGGTACGGCAGGAACGGTGTTCCTTCTGCAAACGTAACATTGCTAGGATTTGGCTGTTTTTGATGCCAAGGCTCGAGTAAAAAAATCCACAAGTCCCTATTGTGTTTTTCGTCCTACAAGCTGGCCGATTTGCCCGCGCCCTTCAGCGGAACGTGCTTCCTCGCAGGTCAAAGGCAGAAGAGTAACCACGAAGCGCACCGCAGCTTGTGCTTGCTTTCATGCCGGTCGAGCTTACGCGGTGTTCGACGTGTGAATAGCGCAGCTGAGAGAATGCTTTTCACCTTTCATCGTTTGTTTGGAGAGGCGATTCAGAGTCAAGACATCCAGAGTCGAAAGATCCAAATGGTCAGAAGGTC
Organism: Haemaphysalis longicornis; assembly: GCF_048455015.1. Lineage (NCBI taxonomy): Eukaryota > Metazoa > Arthropoda > Arachnida > Ixodida > Ixodidae > Haemaphysalis > Haemaphysalis longicornis. The sequence continues at coordinate 509,042 of NW_027526228.1, forward strand.
CAATACTGGATCTTTTGATGCGGTGGATCTTTTGACTCGTTGGATCTTTTGTCTCATTGTGGACCTTTAGACCAATTGGATCTTTTGACTCGTTGGATCTTTTTACTCGTATAGGACCTTTTGACGCGGCTAAGGCGAGTCAAAAGGTCCGAGTCAAGACGTCCAATATTACACATTCTGACTGGTATCTTTTGACGCGGCTAAGGCCAGTCAAGTCATCTAGTCTCTGTATGGGCCTCACCTTGGTGCCCTTTTGTTTGCTTAGGGTCAAGACTATAGTTCCGTTACCTCTTCGCTTTCCCCACAAGAAACGTGTTCATTCGTTCTAAGCACCAATCTCCGAGCCATATGCCAGCGTTTTTTTTTTCAAGTATCGCATGTTGCTCTCATACAAAAATACGTTGGCGTCACGGGCATGGGAAATTATCTCAGTTGTTTATAGCATATTAACAATGTCGTTTATCGGCTCTGGTATTCTCAGTATTGGGAATTTCGGTTTCGGGATGTTTGGGTACACCGAGCTTTCGGTACAAAAACCAATTCAAGCGCGCGTTTTGGGCAGCAAGATATGTGCGTCGTGGCAGTTGCAGGCACAAAAATCGTACCTATTTAATACACGTGTTCTTGCTGGTAATTCTGCATTATTTTAACGTAGTGAAAAGGTTATGCGGCCTTAACAAATGAAGCACTCTTTATCTGCGAAATAGTTGCCCGGAATAACTCTAGCTTTGATATAATATTATTGTTGCATATATCGTTTTCTTTCTAGCGACCTATTATCACCAAATCTTTCTTTAAAAATCAGTGAAGATAACATTTTTTTCGAACTTCGAGTACTTGTGATAACAAATGTGTAATTGATCGCCTTCGCTAGGGGATAGGAGCCAGTCGCTTACTAACTCAATCACAAAGAACTTGTAATTTTTTCTCATTTTGCATCCATGTTCTCTTCCGTTTACTGATAAAGCAACACACATATAGCCTGATTACCAATGCGTTACCAAGGGCACCTGCTACCCCGCCGGACGTTTCCGTCCCGGCGCCACCCCCATTTCCAGGAAATCGGTGTGTTCAGTGCGTTTGTGATGTCAAATACCGAAACGCATTTTTAATGCTTTCGGGAACATACAGAGGTGTTATTTGCTGAAAGGAGAGCTCATTTGTCATTTCCGGCGTTCTTCCTCAAAGCATACTGGTCATAATTTGGCCGTGGCCCTGTTCTTATTTGAGACCAAAGTAATCATCAGCTCCCCACCGCTTGTACCTCTTTATCTGCTCAAAAGGGAAAAATCACCTATGGAAGCGAAGCCGCACAAGCAGGTGTTGTCACTACATTATATAGAGTGTCATAAGAAGAGACACGCGGACTGCAACTAGCGGCTTCAGGTTATCATGACGGGCTTCAACCCGGACCGCCTGGAAACCTTGTAACGAGCTTCCCAACATGTAGCCGTGTAGCACTGATATTCAAACTCTTGATTTTTTTGTGGGTGTAATCATGAGCCATATAATGTTCATTTATATGATGGATGTTGACTTTGATTAGCAACATGCAAGAATATTTGTCCGGAATATTTTCAGCAGCGATCATACAAGTCAGCGCAGCTTAGCCGAATATGAGCGACATGGGGTGGTGGCTCGTTGACACCACTGAAGCTCACATTCTAATCAAGCAATAACTACCAAATTATTGTAAAGTAATAGTGTCCAATGACAGGGGAACGATAAAAGAGGATAACCTAAGAAAATAATGATAAATAAAAACAAGCTTGATGAATAGTTTTGAACGTGCAAATTAGCCACGACTTAATTCGGAGCGCAAAGTGCATAGCTTCTGCATTTAGAAGTGAAAGTTCGGGTACGGGTGGCAAAACAGCACTAGAAATACATTAAAATGACGCAGTCTATAAATTGATATACTGGCCATGGCTCGGAAGATTCTCATAATTCCTTGGACCTTCTGATGCGGTTTCGGAATTATGGGACCTTTTGACCCATTGGATCTCCTGACTGGTTGGATCTTTTGACTCGCTTTGGACCTTCTGACTCGTTGAATCTTCTGAATCTTTGGACCTTTTGACAAACATTGAACCTTTTGACCCGTTGGATCTTTTTACTCGGTTGTCACGTGATTATTGGATCTTTTGACTCTTTGGAACTTTTGACTCTGGATCTCTTGACCATAAGCGTAGAGAGGCCAGGATGCGCGTCTCGGAAAGGTCATCTAAGCCCGAGCGGCTTCACAGGTTCCTGTGAAACCACCGTAGCTGTATATTGTCAGAGGTAATTACCGCATTAGAGCGCGCGAGGCGTGGGTGCGTTACTGTCGGGGGAGTTGCGCTCGCTGTGAGGCCATTCGAAGGGTCAGCGGCTATCAATAGGGCTGGGCTGTACTGCTCGAAGTTACAGAGTACGCACGCAGTATCTTACGGGAGCGGGCCGACGGAGTGCCAGGTCCTTTTGTATTGCACGCGTCGTGTTGACAAAGGACAGGAATTTCGTCATTGTTGGTCATAGTTTCGTCGCGCCGTATGGACAACACCTGAGAGAGGCCGCCCAAGCATGGACGGCAAGCGTTCCGAGTTGCTTTAATTGGTCTGTTTCAATTTGTGCTTTGATCTTTTATAGTGTAAATGTTTTTGACGCACGTGATTAGGCTCCGCGTTATTTCCTGTGATTTTCTCACATGCGTATTTCTAACCGCAGCAACTGATTTCTGCGTCGTGTCCACATTTGGCTATCTTTGGTTGTTTCCTTTATCTACTACCATGATTGTGTTTGGCATACTTTGTAATTCTTGCGCGTTGATTTCATGTGTGACTAGGCTGTTGTCCATTTTTTCTTTTTTTTTGCTATCGTCTTCTGACATAAAATTGTGTTGCGAAGCTCGTAGCCCTTAATTGTTCTGCTGTGTTTTGTTTATTCGCAAATTTGTGGTGTATGATCCGCAAAGCTTTACTTTTGTAACCCCCTTACTCAATTTCCTGCAAAGGGCTGTAAGGTGTTTTAAATAAACTGCAATATTTAAAACCTGTCATTAAATGCCTATGTATTGTTCCTTTCAACACAGTTTGTTATGGAAGAAATTTAATTATGTTCGTGCATGTGAGTAAATTTCTATTTGTACATCTAAGCGCAGTAACTTTACGCCGCCTTTCTGAGATCAAAGTGGAAAGTGTCATATGTGTTGCACCTATAATAGAGGAGCACCAAAATCGCAGTTACACATCTCTGGAGTTCGTCCGATGCTCTCTGAAAACATTCGTATAGGAGCGTTTCTTTATATTCTTTTTATCTCCAGATAATCTGCTGCCGGCGGTGTTTCTATTCTTATAATATACGTAATCGGTGTGAGTTTTTATTTTCTCACTTTATTCCGCCTCAGGAATATTTGACACACTTATCTGAATTGGAACCCGTTCCAATATTCGAAGTAGAACTGGAACGGGTTCCTTTCGCAATGAAGGAACTTGTAACGGGAACTCGTTTCAAAATTGCGAAGGATCGAGGAACGAGCTTTCGTTCCTGTTTTAGAGGAACGCGTACAACACTACTGAAAAGCATGCCTTCACGAAACCAGCCTCGAACCTCCTTGAAGAGACAGTCTTTCAGCCAAACAGCCGGGTCATTCAAGCGCTCGAAAAACTATTTACTCAGGGAAATATTAAAGGATGCATACGTGTGAAATTTAGTCATCAGTCGTCGGCAGCTCAAGGGCAAGAGAACTAAGGTTGGCAGATGGGCATTGAGTCTAGCAGAGGTGGTGGACGGAGAAAGCTTTGAAACAAACATAGCTTTGGGGCGCTTCGGCTGTGAAACGACGGCGAGTCCAGATGTGTTAGATGCACCCACACAAGCCGGGCTTCGGTGCTTCTACTTAATAGTAGGGCGGTGACACTCAAGCACAGGCACGGAGAGGGCCGGGGAAGGTGTGGACGGAGTTGGAGGCAGTGCAGGAGACGCCGGAGACACCGACTGCAGCGAAGCCGACGTAGCCGACGAGAATGACGCTTTCTTGTTGAAATCCTGCGCGAAAGAAGGCTTCCCCGGGCTGCTACGCACTCCTTTCTGCAAGGCAGCGGGCAAGGAGCAATCCTCTCAGGGCTGCCAACCTGCGAAGCCACTTTTTCCCTAGCTCAGATGAAAAAATTCCATAGATTTCCTTAGATTTTTGCTGAATGCGGTTATCAGATGTTTTCTCTCAGATATTGGTTTCTAGTTATGCGATATGACTGCCGAATTTGCTTTTAAGGCATAGTTATGAATTCGTTTGAAACCATTTTTGAAATAACGGAGATGAAGGTGAAATAAATGTTGCAGCACAATTTGTTATGCTTTAAATATTTTATTTCATCAAACCAGAAAAGCAATAGAGGGTCATTATTTGAGGGGGGGAGCATGTAATAGTGAATAATACCTATAAAAAGTACCTAGAAAGTAAAAGCAATCGCTCGGCGCACACACAACGATACGACATTCCAAGAAGCACTACGCGTTACAGTGCCTTGTATATAAGCCGAAGACGTGTTAAATTATAAAAATAACATAATCTTGAAGACCGCAATTCAATTCAAAACACAAAAATCTTGTACTACGACCACGGAGCAACAATATGTAGGAGGCGAAACCGCCCATTGCGGCAAGCGCGGGCGAGCGACCAGATAATGTCACAATGAAAACCAAGGCGGACTGCAAAGCTTCGCAGCTGCGACGATGAAGGAGAGTGTAGCGGCACCTAATGGACGAAGTGTTAGCGGCCTCGCTTATTCCGGGGCTAAGCAGTGAAATCCCGATTGCTACGGCCGCGCAGTTTCTTCACCCACGGCAGATGCCGCTAGCTTAGCTTATGACGAGCGCTTTTGATATTATCTGATCGCACTAGGCAGCCTAGTTTCGCCTCCTATCTTAATCTTGCTCCGTGACTACGACACAGTGCACTTGTAATAGCATCCAAGTGTATATGAAAGGAGAATATTAGGAACGAGCACAGACGATGCGCAGTGCATGAGATATTCAAGCGAGGAAGTTTATGAACTTCATCAATCATGTTCTTTTGCTATTTACACCAGCAGTGTCAAACGTAGGAGCGATAGCTTCGCTCGATGCACATTAATGGGAAATAGATATCTGCCGTCGAGGAACTGAAATGCATAGGTACATAAATATAATAGATGTACAACTTAACAAAGGACACCATTACACGACTGAAGGCATAAGTCCATGTGGACGCAAAAATTTCCCTAGATTTTGACAAATTTCCCTTTTTCCCTAAAGACAACCCAAATCCCCTAGATCTAGGGAAATTTCCCTAGATTTGGCAGTCCTGAATTATCCTCTGCACGCAGGGAAGCGACCACCTTCACATAATGGGCGCGGTCTCCCTCCCTGGGGCATTTCATCCCTCAGCGACCAAGTTGCCCTGCTGCCGGAGGACAACGACCTTCTGCGGCCGGAAAACGCGCAAGCTTTTGACTGCCTCCGCAAAGGCCGATCCACACGACGGACCAAAACGATTATTTGGACCGCGGTCCGCGCATCACGTGATAGCGCGTCACCAGTTCGCGCGGACCGCCGTTGGACCGGGACGGACCGCTGCCCTCGCGGTCCAAATATTCGCCGAGGCTTTTCGGTCCGCAGTCTAGATTGCAGACTACGACATCAATCAGCGTGGTCTGGCAGCGCCCGCGTCGCGTGGGCGGAGCCGAGTCCAGTTTCGCCAATAGAGAACGGCGCGGGCAGCGCGGCTGTTTTGAAGCGCTTGATGGGGCTTGTCAATCACCCCCGCTGGGATAGGCAGCGGGCTAGGCTTACAATCGCGACGCATACTTAATCCGCGCTTTCACTAGCGACTCCAATGAGTCTTACTAGTGCAATTCTAGCCATCATTACCACATTGTTTCACGCATGTAGACCTCAATTTCCGGGAAGAGTTCGGTTCCAGCGAGCGGTGACGAGCCGTATGCAGCCCGGCTCGCCCCGCCGTCGCCGCTCGTCGTGTCGCCTTCGTTCGAACTACGCCGGCGGCTGCGTGAGCGCGCCCGCCCGGCATGCATGTGGGTGGCTGAAACGTTTCGTGTAGGCTTGCTCGTTACAACATGTTATCGCGGCCAAATGGCGCCTGTGTTCAACCTTCCAGCTTGCGAGTTCCGACGGTCGGCCATTCGCGGTCCGCTCAGCCGGCCCGCCGTGCGGATGCGCCCTGCTCCGGATCGTACGGCGGCGCACAGTGCCGTCGCGTCACGTGTGACCGATTGGACCGCGGACTTGGTCCGTCGTGTGGATTGGCCTTAACAGGCGCCTCTCCTAGTTGGTCGGCACGCAAAGGCACATCCCGCATGCATTTCTTAGAAAACCTGGGCCTTGGCGGCCGCAGAAGCAGTTGAAAGAAGAAAAAAGCAAATTGAACGGGGGCTTCACGACAAGGGCAAGAGTACTAAACGGAGCTTAGCTGGTGGTGAAGGTGTTCCGGAGTAATTAAGGGACCAAAGACGGGCGGCAGTGTTTGTAAAGTTGGACCCCGGCGACGGCTGCTTCTTCCTGTGAACCCTGCGGACAGGGCTTGGCTTTGTTTCGACCGGGTCATCGAAAAGAAAAGCGCATTCTGGGCCCATTTTCCTCAGTCAACCGGAGATATGCTCCTTAACACCAATCAGCCATGGTCCCGCCAACAACTAAGCATCCGAACACTAACAGACACAAAGTTCAAACCCTAAAACGCGCACTCTGACAAAACAATTATTGACGTAGATGAAATAGTTGAGACAAAATAGTGAAGCAAAAAGTGTAAAGAACGGAACGGCCGTTGGAAGTAGGTAGAGGGCTCGGAGCCCGGAGCGAGCACCACAGGGGGTGCGGAATCTTCCACAGCGCGGATACCCGATCCCCTGCGACACTCGACCGGGACACTCTACATACCCCGTAATAGCCGTGTCTTCCGGTCGGTCGGCTCGCAAAGACAGGCTACATACGTTTGTTAGTACTTGACGCTCGAAGTAGTTCTAAACAACAGGGAAAGACAGCAAACGGAGCGAGGGCTTCGCAACAATTACTGGATGGTATACCAGATACTAAAAAAAAGGCTATTCACCTGTCTAGAAACTGCAAAATATGGTTGAAACGGCGAAGCGAGTTTCGAGGAACAAAGACAGGGCCAACTTAAAACACGTCTGAATGTGAAAGTTTACTCCAATTTGATATGCGTGCAAGTGAACGTAATGTGTTCGTATACGTTGGCACAATTTGCACTGAACAGCCAAATTAACACATATTTCTGAAAGCCTATTTAACACAACATCAGTGTTGTCCGTGATCACTGGTTTTCGTAACGTCGCAATCCGCCGTTGCTGCTTTCCTCGCTATAACGTACCAAAATCAGGCGATATATATATATATATATATATATATATATATATATATATATATATATATATATATATATATATATATATATATTAAGAAAAAACTGAACCTTTTTTTATTCAATGGGAGAGAGAGGGCTCGTACTGTGGTTAGTATTGAAGGAAAAACAGTTGTTTAAGCTTTCAAACGAAATAAAATAACTTCGATCTGGTCTTGTTAGATTTGATTTGAGGCCAGAAGGGGAGCTCTACACTACTGAGTCCCAACCTAAGGAAAATTTCAGCATCCTTTTTTCAGCAGCCAAGGTTGAACAGCAGCCGAGGTTGAACAGTTTCGCGTGAACCTTGAAGGGCCGTGCTGCGCAAGCGCGAAGAGCATTAGATTGGATTGGATTTGGATTGGGTTTGGATTGGATTGGAATTAACTAGATTGTATGGGATTGGATTAATCCAATTGGAGTACGGGTGTGTAGAGAATTGGGTCTGCACATTCGTCGGTCTGCGCATTCCAAAGCAGTGACGTCATAGCCGCGGCAGAAGCACTGGCGCCGGAGCGTGCCCAGCTGTGCGCCTCGGTTTCACAGCAGCCAAGTCTGACGCTGCGCAGGAGCCTCTTGATAGCCGTTTCGCGTGGCTTCTGGGGAGCCGTGGTGCGCATGCGCGAGGAGCAGTGACTGGACTGAACTGAACTGTACTGAACGGGACTTTATTGGACTGGATTGGATTGGATTAGAAATCGTTTCAGCAGCCGTAAGCATGATAATCAGTTAATCCTACACAACCAGGAACCCTCAGAATAACCATGTGAACCTTAGCTCACGCTACGTATATCCGGGCATAGGCGAGCTAAGCCACTGCTTATTTTTTTCTACTATACGATGAATAATTCAAATGGCGTAATGGAAGTTGCGCACAAAAGTTCAGAAAGTGGTATAATCTGGCCCTACAAAAATTGTGCTACTGTTTGCGGTTTAGCTTGGCCTAACAGGCGTGCCGTAGGGGGAGGGGGTCTACGGAATCATTTAAAACCCCAAGGAATTCTTAAGCATTCAGACGTTCCTGCCTACGGACACTTTTTGCGTCACTTAAGTCCCTAAAAATTTTTTTAATTCTTTTTCTTAAACTACTTCAAGTTATACGGAAGTTGGGCCGCACAGTCTCAAAAGCCCAATCCTAAAAGCTCGTTCTCTAGTATTCGTTTATTTTTTAATGCCGGTCATACAATATTTTTCTTCGAGATTTAACTGCGAATTTCCAAAAAAAAAAAGCTTCCGAGGCTGCACTCTTCGCTCGGTGAACATCGGTTTCGGTTCGGTGGAAGAGGCCCGCTGAGGGGTTTGGGTCAACGGACCTTGGGGGGCGGGGGGGCACTACAACTCCCCCTCCCTCCCCATGGGTGCGCAACTGGCGGCCCGGTTAGCAAATGTTTTGGCGAGGAAGAAAATGTTTGCCTTGAAACATTGAACAAATTCCTCCGTTCTAGCGCGCCGTGGTGCCTGCGGATACTGGCGCCCATGCCTGGTTGTGGCTCAACCTTTTCCGTGCCTAAGCCGAACTCACCGCCTGTTTTTCACTAGTTTTCGTGGAAGTGCTGCTTGCCGCAGAGAAACCCGCTGTAGGCTTTCCCTACGGCATGCCTTCCAACGTCCGGCTCGCGCACGTGCGCAGAGTCCGCCGAACAAGCCACGGCGACACAAAGGCTTGCAGCCGGATGGCGACGAGCGGAGTGGCGCGAGGGGATGCTTGACACCATCGCCCGGCGCCTCTAGCAACTGTTACGCCCGCTTAGGGAAAGTTACCCTGGGAGTACAAAAACACTGTTCCACAGTGGGCGCATTCGTCTGGACAAGAAGGATCGCTCACAAAGGAAGTGCAAGAACGTTACCAAGCCCGAAGACGGCAGGTGACAAAGGCAAGGCAATGAGGTTTTGGCACCCCGAACGGGAGCCTTGTTCATTTAGTGTGACCAAGGCTCCCTTTGAACGAGGCTCCTGTTCGGGTGGCCGGAACGTCGTTGTTTTTTTTCTTCTTTTGTGGTCGGCGTCTTCTTTATTATGTATTCAAACGTAATTCCCGACCAGACGGGTGCCCTTCGAAGCCTCGATTTCAGCATACCAGCTATCTAAAACCACGCAGTTCCATTCAATTTTCACGATTATTCTTAATTTTCATGCTTCACAAAAATCAAATCACGCGAACCCCTTCATAATTTTAATCACCGTCGGAAGCTTGCGAGGCTTGGATTGTTTCAAAGGTTTTGCAACCTATCATCACCCAGCCCAAACGCTACGCTAAAATCGCATGAATTAAGCCGTATCAAAAACGAACTTCAAGTTTTATACCCCTGTATACGCACCAACAAATTTGCGCAATCTTCTTTTACTCGCACTACAAACGATTGGAACGACAATCCCAATCACAAGTGCAAAGGAGATTCCTTAACCAGTTTAAAATCATTGCTCACGGCACCGGGAATCGTATGGTGTGCTAGTGCCTTTTGGTTTACTGCTCTTTTCTATTTTCAGTGTTCCCAGTCAGCGCATTCTGAGTGCTGGTATGCCCATAGAAATATTATGTTGGTATTTTTATTCTGGTACCGACTCTGTAGCTCTGTTGCTTTTTGTTGTCGCACGCACTTCAATGGACCTTTTTCCAGTAGCGCTCACAGCATGCGCCACTCTCGTTCCAAGCGACCGATCCGCCATACAAATCTTGCCCATTGCTCGCTGTAACAGGTATTGCGCGTATTTTTGTCCTGCTGTGCGACTCGTCCTCTACGCGGTTCAGTTTGGTTACTTTGATGGATTTCTATGTAACCTATTTTCGGCATTTTCTCTAGATAGAGATAGTTTCATTTCTCACAGAGGGGAAGGTTTCTTTTTGTTGGTATTTTTGTTTTTTAGTCGTGTGCCAGCCTCCAAGGCCCCTTTTTTCGATTACGGAACGTATTTACTGTTCGGGATGGGCTCCGCTCGAGGATGAGGCTTACCCGGAGGGCCATCCGTCAATAGAGGGAAGCGCTCCTCCCCCTTTCGTTTCTCCGGCCACGGCCGGGTTAGAACGGCGGCGCGCCTCCGCTCTCGCCCGGCTGTGCCACCCAATCCGTGCTCAGGCAGCGTTGTCACACGTTTGGGGCTCCTGCGGTGTTTGTCGCGGAGTACGGAAGCAGGGCCGTTCGTCTCCGGGCGGCCCGTTTAGTTGCGGCAACGTTATTTCCTTTCTCATTTGTTTTCTTTTTTTTTTCAGCTTTTGTGCAGACTACTTTGCCTACGAGAAAAATTACTTCACCGGAACGCACGCCTTTCGGTTAGGACGTCGTATCGGTCTTGTTTTTGTTTTTTTTCTTAACCACGTTTTTTTACCAGCGTTTGCCCGACTGACTGGAAAAGTGGTGTTCGGGAGGGCTTTTCTTCGGATGGTGTACGCGGTTCAAGGGGTTCTAGCCCGCTTCAACAGCTCTACGGGGAGGAATCGCTCGTGGGACTTACTCGAGGACTTCTTGCGGCCCGTCGTCGGGGCCACAGCGCCGGGAAACCTTCGTTTGTCAGCTGTGTTTCCTTACGTACCCGTGTATATACATTTAATTTCATATAATAAGAGTAAAATATAAGCTCTATGCCCGGAATAAATAACTTAAGCGAGACCTTCAACAGCCCGTGGAGTCCGTCACCGTGGCAGCAAGATGCTGCGATGAAGTCTGTTGCGGAGGAAACACTTTTACGTTATGATACATTTACCTCGATTTCCTCAAAAATATTTCAGCGGGTGCAATATTAGCTTGTACGACCGCCCTGTGACTTTGCTGTGTTTTATTGTCTCTTTTTGACCAGGGCAATCTAGATGCCTTGAAAGCGACGCTTTTATACTCTCAATGATGGCGTCCGTACGCGGAAAGGGACTCCAGGATACTCGGCTTCCTCAGACGATGATGATGATTGTGGGTGAAAAGAAGAAAATTAAAACGCCTCCCTTCCAGGCTTGGTGACAACTCGGTTAGGCCTACCACACTAAAGGTTGATTTTCAGAAGAGGAAGGAAGCGACGTAGGCGTGCGACGGCGGGTTGTCTATAGGCAAATTATGTCCTCAAGGGAATGTCGACGGCGTTTATTTACAGTTCGATGTACGATGAAAATGATCTTGCTCTGCATGCCGTAAGGCTGTTAGCCTCGTGATGTAGCCTAACGTCGCATTCGGAGGTTAAACACGTTTAACCGATATTCATGCGAAAAACTGCTTATTTTACTCCAGACAGCACGTGCGGATTCACGCCGTAGACCCCGAACCCACGCGTTAGGCCTACGGAGTGCATACCCGATAGTGGCTGCGGTTTCCTAGAAAACTCGTGTAGCACAGCCAACCAACCAAAGAATCAGTGACCATGAAATTCATGACCATGAATTTCATGGCCAATTAACGAATCCATGAGGAGAAAGCTTCCCGTTCCATATTCGTCGTCGTTAGATGGAGAAGTGCATAATTTATATCGCTGCTCGTCCAATCCAAGACTCCCACGAAAACTCCGAAACATGCCGCTGGCGCACTGCAATGCCAAGCGAATGCATCCAATAAAAATTGTACGGGGCCAACTTTGTACGCAGCGCCTGAATGGCTCCGCGCACCTCGGTCAGCGTTATGGGTTCATTTAACTTAGGGTTCGAAGGTCCCTCGTAATCCTTGAGTTTCACACGGGGGTCGTTGCCCACGTATCTGTTTCGGATCTCTCTTACGAGGTCCTCGTCTGAGCCTTCGAATTTGTGAACGATTTTGCTTAGATTGTTCTTCTTAGTTCTTTTGCTCTTTTGAGGGTCTATCAGATACCTGAGTTTGTTCCAGGTGTTTGCTAGCCCCATTTGCCTGTCCATCTAGTCACATCTGTTGTGCCACGTCTGTTGAGCCAAGTGATTATCTTAGTCTTCAATTTCTTTTTTGAGTCCGGCTAGCCGCCTGCGGAGGTTGCGATTGTATTTTTGCTTGGCCAGTCGTCTTTGCAGACCCTCTTTGGCTTCCCACACATAAAGGAGCCTGGCGTCGGTCCGCTCGAGTCCCGCTTTCTCCGGGATTGTCTTATTTGACGCTTTAACGTCACCGTGCAGCTGCGTGACCCACGCTTTCAAATCTGTTATGTCGCGGTTACCTCCTACCAATTCTCCGTTGCCATCAGCGGTTTTGCAACGCGTCCGGAGCCTAAAGGAATCCCAGTCCATTACCTCAGTGGAGTACCACACCCAGCCTTCGTCGGGCCCACCACAAAATCGGTGGGAACAATAAAGTGGTCGCTGCCCAAATTTTTCGTAAGGTTCGTCCACCGTACGGTGTCTTCCCCGACATTCCTTACAAATGTAAGGTCCGGAGTGGTGTGTACGCTCACGCTGGTCCCGTGGGGCACCCGAGATCCGTCACGAGAGTGAGGGCCTCTTGTTGAGAGTCCAGCCAAAGATTTCTCCCTTAGATCATATCCGTCTTGTACCCCCACGCCGAGTGCGGTGCATTAGTCTCCCACTATTACAAGTGGCTGCTTACACGCAATATCTAGGGCCTTGCGGGAAAGTTTCTTGAATCTATGTCTCTTCTGAGGACTACTGTAGACGTTCAGTAGGAAGGCACTTCTCTCTCCACGTTTTTAAGCGGAGATAATCTCCATGAGTACGTGGGTTACGGTCCCTGTGCCCGTTTCGCGTCGCATCGCCGGAACGTTGCGCCTAACCAGGGCCGTGACCGGGGTCCGCTTGTCGTCCGAGTGCTCCTCGTCAAAATAAGACGTGTATCCCGATAATTTTGCCTGCCCTCCTGTTTCCTGCAGCACAATGACGTATGGCACTCCCCCAGCGCTTTTAGAGTCTATAAAGCTTTATGTGCGTACCTAAAAGACAGAAGTCTTTATCATGTCTTGTAAATAGTTAAAAGCATGTGTTCCTCTTCATCACTGTAATCATCATCGTCACCGCATTCATCGGGCGTGGCAAACCAAAGCCGCCTACGCGGGCGACATCGTCAGTTTTAGTAAAGATTGTTCTCTTTAGGTAGTGCAGAAAAACCACCTTTACACAATAGGTTTCAAAAAGGACATCAATCATACCTCACACATACCAAATGAAGGTCTTCACGTACAAAACATAATATAGTGCACCACTGGAAGACACATTTGCATCATAATGAACCGGTGATGATGATTACCGTTCCATCCTTGCATTCGAGTAGCTCAGCATTTTATTTGAGTTCATTCCGCGGGGATGAACTCAACTTCGGCGGAGTTGAAGTAGACTTTGACTTAGGAGTTTGGGAGTTTGTACAGTGGTATTTGGCAGTGTAAATATCTCACATTAATTTTTTCAACCCGCCGCGGTGGCTCAGTGGCTAAGGCGTTGCGCTGCTGAGCGCGAGGTCGCGGGTTCGATTCCCGGCCGCGGTGGCCGCTTTTCTGATGGAGGCGAAAAGCAAGAACACCCGTGTGAGCGAGACTTCAGCGCACGTTAAAGATCCCCAGGTGGTCAAAATTAATCCGGAGCCCTCCACTACGGCGCGCCTCATCACCTGCGTTGCGTCGGCGCGTTAAACCCTACAATCACTTGATTTTTTCATTTCATTTCATTTCATTTATTGCACCCTGAGGGCTTTACAACATCGCAGAGGGGAGCGGCACTGACGAACAGTGTACAAGATACCGATACAAAAACACATGAATAAGGCACAGCAACATTTTCAAACAAGATGCAACTAACATCAAAATGCAACTGTTCACAGTATCATAATTCAATAAAAAGCACGTAACGAAAGTCAGCCTGTTATACTGTCAATGAAAAATAGATTATCAGGTGCTCTTTTAAAACTGCATGGATCGGCAATGGATGCAAGTAATTGTGGGAGGTGATTCTATTCCTGACGTGTGTTAGGCAAGAATGAATGAAAATATGTTGACGTCCGGCAGCGAGGTACGGCAACTTTCTGCGCATGATCAGTATGATTTGACACATAAGATGGTGGGGTTATCAAAAGTGAACGAAGAAGGGAGTTGTTATGATAAATTGTGTGGAAAAGTACCTGGCGCGATATCTTACGGCGAGTAGCGAGCACTGGAATGGCAAGAATAAATTTCATGTTTGTAACGCTAGCGGCTAGGCGATAACCAGATAATATAAACCTTACGGCACGATTTTGAATCCTCTCGAGTTCGCTAACTAGGGTGGTATTGCAAGGGTCCCATATACGTGAAGCATATTCCAAATGTGGACGAACATAGGTAGTATAAAACAGCTTTTTTTAGATCCACAGGGGCCGTGAAAAAATTTCTTCTCAGGAATACTAAGACTCTGTTTTCTTTGCATGTAACAGACGTGATGTAATGTTTCCAAGATAGGCTGTTAGATATATGGACACCAAGGTACTTGTAGGAATGGACGGAATTGAGAGTGGTTGTGTTAAGGAGGTAACTTGGACATGCGGCGTTGTTACGAGATACGCGCATAGACTTACACTTGGAGGCATTTAATTCCATTTGGCATAATTTACACCAGTTAAGTACTTTGGTTAGATCTTATTGGAGAATAGCAACACCATTATCATCGTATACTGGGCAATAAATTACGCAATAATCCGCGAATAGGCATATTTTTGATGAGGTACTATTAGGTAAGTCGTTAATGTAAACTAGGAACAGTAAAGGCCCCAGGACCGACCGTTGTGGGACACCGGAAAGTACTGGTGCTGTAGAAGAATCGAAATTATTGGCTGATACAAATTGCGAACGGTTAGTAAAAAGCCACGAATCCAAGCAAGCACATATGGGTCAATGTTTAATAGGCTGAGTTTGTGTAAGAGCAAGGAGTGAGCTACTTTATCAAAGGCTTTGCTGAAATCCAGGAAGACGCAGTCAGTAATTGTTCCGCAGTCGAGAGATATGTGCCAATTATTGGTAAATAGTAGTAGCTGGGTTTCGCAGGAGAATTCTTTTCAGAAGCCATGTTGAGCAGGGGTAGAAAATTATGTTCTTGAAGAAACTTGAAAAGGTGAGTGGTGATGATATGTTCCAAAAGTTTGCATGGCACAGATGTAAGCGAGATGGGACGAAAGTAAGTGCATTATGGATTTCCCCCGACTTATGCACTTGGACCACCTTGTTTATTAACCATTCGTTAGGAAGCTCAGCCGCAATAATTGACTGTGTAAATATTCGTTTAAGAATGATAGCAGAATACTCGGCGGTATTTTTCAATAATTTTGTGGTGATGCGATCACAGCCGCAAGCAGATGAAATCTTCAGTTTGTCGATGACAGAGCCTATTCCTTCTGAGCTAACAACTATGATATCCATTAAGGGTAACTTTGATGGCTCTGGGGGAATTGTGTTATTAGTACTGGCTGGGTCAGAGAAGGTTTTTGCGAAGGTACGGTTAAGTAAAGATGCACACTCATTATCCAGAACTACATTGCCTTGAAGCATTAAATACAGTTTGTTATGCTTCTCCTTATACCTCACAATGTTCCAAAATTGTTTAGGATTATGTTGCAGTATAGAGGGCAAAGTACAGTTAAAAAAGGAAAGATTAGCAACTTTGAGCTCACTTAGTTACGTAGCAGCTGCAACTTTGTATGCTGACCATCGAGCCGAAGACGGGGACGATCTTGCAGCTCTAAACAGTCTTTTCTTGTGGTTGGAGAGCCTATTTAAGCGTCGATTGTACCAAGGGGAATTAGCGTTACAGTACACTTTTCTTAGTAAAATATATTTATGTGTGAATTAAAACATTTTATTTTTAAGCAGATTCCAGTTTTCTTTTACAGTGCGTTCAAAGCTTGCAGGACAAAACGAGTCCAAAAAAGAACGTAAAACGTAATTTATTGCGTTAAAGTCGGCTTTGTTATAATCTCGGATCTTTTTGAAATGATTGGGCGAGCGCAGGGTTGGAAACGATACCGAAAAGTGAATTATGTCATGATCGCTGAAAGCAAGCATCACTGTTATCGGGGACACAAGATCTATGAGTGATGATAAAGTCAAAGTGACACGCGTCGGATACTGCACTAGTTGTGACAGCCCAAAATCACTACAAATTGAAGAAAAATCAAGAAATTCGGATGACGTTGCAATAGAGCACTGATACGCGTCTGACCATTTTTGAATGTCGGAAAAGTTGAAATTGCCTAAAAGAATAACAGTCGCGCAAGGGAAACGTACAGTTATCTGGTTCAAGCAGTCGTGAAACGATTCACAAAAAATTGGCGGGCTGGATGGTGGTCGATAACGCACTCCTAATATTAGGTTTTTAAATCCGGTACGAATACAGCACCATGTCGTTTCAATGTCAGTAAGAATAGGAACAGAGAAGCATTCAATTGATTCTTGGACCGCGAGTAGAACACCCCACCCCCCCCTCGACGCTCAAATCTGTCACAGCGAAGCACCTTGTACTGTTTTGCGCATTGAAATATTTCATCATCAGAGACTGAGCCGGACAACCACGTTTCAGTTAGAGCGACCATATGAGCGTTACAACCATTCATCAAGGCACACAAGTCATCACTTTTTGAAAAAAAGGCTGCGTATGTGAGTGCTTTGTACCACTAACTTAGTGTTGGTGGTTGAGCTAGCACCGCCCGCTGCGTTCTCCTAACTTACAGCGCTGGACGGCGTACGGCCTGACCGAAGTCTACGAGGGGACGCAGCCTGGGCAACATATGCGGTGTCACTTGCGGCACTACTGGAGCTACTGCGGGAGCCGTTACTTGTAAGGTCGGGAGCACCTGTGCTATTGCCAATGTTATTATTTGGCGAGGAATGTTTACCTGTAGCATTTTCGATAATAACCACAGCTTTAGTGGTTTTATCGTAGCCGAAGCATTTTCCATTGGCAAAGAGTGTTGTGGGACGAAGATTGAACGGAACTTGTAATGCCTTACCATACTCGTACTAAATTTTTCTCGCGGCGCGCGTAGTTGCGCAAAAGTCCTCGCTCATACTAATAGCGCTGCCGTTTAGTAAGAAGCGTCTATCAAAGACAATTTCTTTTGTTTTGTAGGCCGCAAATTTTGATACAGCTTGCATCAAAAAGCTTTGCGTTTTAAGTGTCTTTCTCCAGAAGAAATTGTATTTTCTTCTGCTATAAAAGAGGCCTTCTTTCTGCAGTGCACTTTATGATAATTATAATGTATATGACAGGTTGGTGAATGAACCTACCGCTTTTGATGCTTGTAAGTTTACGGAATTTACGTCAACAAGGATGCTTACAGGGGCATAGATATTCGTTGAGAAACACCGAAGTATGTTTGATATAATGTATATTTCCCAATCACAAGCGGAAATTCGCGCTAGGAATAAAACCCAACTTGTACAGAGAACAAAAATAAAATTTAGAAAACCTAGTTCTATTTGATAAGAGGCTGGCGTATATTGTGCAAAATCTGTATGAGCGAGCGAACGAAACTTTTTTTCTAGCTTGACTGAGTTAAACCTACGAATAGCCTTAAAGAATGCGCGTATTTGACGTGCGTGTACCATTCTTTGAATACACCTGTGCAGTCTGGGATCCGGCGCAGGCATCTGTCAGTGATAACATAGAAAGAATACAGAACAGGGCCGCAAGGCTTGTCCCGGGACCGTACCAATAGCGGGAAAGTTACACTAGTATATGAAACAAGAATTCAATTGGGAGTTGCTTTCATTGCGCAGAAGGAAATTGCGATTAAAACTTCTATATTAATTATATAATCATAAAACTGGAATTAGCAAAGATACGTATTTACAGATACCATATGTAAAATCGAATTGGTCATTCCTTTAAACTCTGGGAATACCGTCCCCAGACTTTAATTTTCGCCAATTCATTTTTTGTTAAAACAATACATGAGTGGAATGGGCTTTCAAATCTACAACTGTCTGCTGTGAGGTATAACGTTTTTTTTTTCGAACATGTAACCCCCCTGCTATAACGCCTTCGGTATACATTGAATAAAAAATAAGGAAGTTATGTTGAAACTTACCAGACCCCTTCTGGTAAAAAATAAGCGTATTTTCATAGTCACATCAAATTTGTGCCATAAGCCCTGAAGCTACACCTTCGCTTGCAGTTCCCTCAACACTACGCGCTCATTTCAACTGTTTCCTTTCTAGTGTTGGAAGCAACGGTGGCGTTGGGATTGCAGTAGCAGTCCTTAATCATCTGCTGACAGTCTCGTTTGGCCCAATTTTGCGCCAAAGTAATGAGTAATGACTTCGCGTTTTCTTGTCCCGCGATCCTCCAAGGCTACCTTCTCTCCGTGTTCCGGGTTGTCATGTGTAGGCAAGACAAAAACATATAAATGGAGCCAACATTGAAGCGCGATTTTAAAGCGAACCTTTGGTGTTCTCGCTGATGTCGTTGTACGCCAATACACGCAGCAGGAAAGGCAACTTTCGCTGACGAAGATAATGAATGATCATGGGTAAACTGAAATTAAAAAAAAACGCTTCCCATGGCCGGAATCAAAGCTGGGTCCCTCGTGTGTTGAAGCCGGCGTATATGCGATTGTTCCATTTTGTCATTTTCGAAGCGAATGCCAAGCAGCAGGTACCGATTCGCGCCGCTCACCTGAAACTCCAACGTTTGGACTACAAAGTGCACACCCGAGATGTGCTGTGGGTATTCTAGAAAAGCGGCACGTTCCTCCAGAGCAGCACACTTTCGCAGTGTGGGATTTTGCAATCAAAGAATCAATCACGAGTTAGATTCGTGTTCAACCATCTTAGTTGCTTGACTTATTAAGCTTCGCTTAAATATGTGCCTCCATTGTTTGCCTGATTAACTTGGGTTTAGTCTATGGACTTGAACAGCGTTTCTGCCCGGAGAGTTTGTAATGGCCATCAATGTTAAACTGGGAGGGGTGGGTGAGAAGGAGGCATAGTGCTGTCGCTATCGGTACAATCAAGGGGTGCAGAACTGCGAGTTCACAAACCATAAACGCTGTCTTTATTTTCCCCATTTCTATCATCTTAGATTTGGTACATGTACCGTAAAAAATACGCCTAAGCATTACTAAAGAGTTGTGAATAAGAAATCAATAATGTTTCATTGAATGTAGCTGACTCCGAGTGTTCCTGCCAATATTGCATTGCAAGCAATCGTGGGTGCTTCGCCGCTGTACTAGGTCTTGGGGCGCGTGGTGAATTGCCGTCGGACACGGCGCTCACAGGCGCAGCTGCACTCACGGGTTTCAGCTTGGCGTCGATTGGCAGCGCGGTCTTTAACATGTCTTTCTGCTACACAGAACGAAGCTGGTGCTACGGAAGGTTAGGGAGTCTTGCGCGAGCCCTGCCTTGGTTACAGAAGCCAACGCCAGCTTTTTACAGCGAAGCTGTTAGCCTCTCGTTGGTCGGAAAATTTCGTGTCGGAAACAAAAAAAAAAAAACTAGGCAGGGCCCAACAGTTCTTGCCTAAAGCAGGAGACACATGGGCAGGAGGGACGCGTCTGTGCACGCGATTGCCCGTTCCGGTAGCCGGAACGGCATCCGCCTGGCACCCAAAGCCGGCTCTCCGCATGCGTCAAACCTGCTAGATATTTTCAGCCGCTGCCACGCGTCAAACGTGTGGGAAATTAACAGGCAGGGGGCGGTTGCCAATAACAGCACGAGGCGCGTCTTACACACTAAAAATTTTTACGCCCAAAAGGGTGCTTCAGCTTGTCGCAGCAGGAGCACCCTAAAAACTGAATACTTTACACCCTTTAGGGTGCTTGGATTCTGTTGCCGCAAGGGCACCCTTTGTGAAGCATCCCAGAAGACGTGTGCCTTATAACACACTTTTTGGCCTAAAAGTATCATAGGGTGCTACTTAGCACCCCAATCTGAAGGAGCATCTTCTGCAAAAACACCCACCTGAAGGGGTACAAAAAGGGTGCGTCATCCTCAGTTCAGAAATGGTGCAGCAGGTGTGAGACCACATATTGCACAATAAGACACAGGATTATGGTATGAAACATTCGTGCTTTCCAAGCTCGGTTCTGTGAGACATTCTGTTGAAGCTCAACGTCAGGTGATAATTTCCTTGAACTTGTGTCAACGATTGTTAAAACATCAATTTAAAGAGTCAGGAGCCACATCTCAGTACAGAGTTATAACTTTAGAAGTAGTTGATTATCCAAAACTTCGTGAAAAACCAATTATATGTTGACTTTGCCGAACTGCAGTACACATCCTTCAAGCTTCACTGCACAGCATAACCATGCTATGCAGTGAAAGCAATTAGGTGTGCAACACTTCAACCACACAAAATTTCCTTCAACCTTAAAACCCTTGGCTTCTCAGTATTGCGTCAAACTTCCAATCACGGTAGCTACCTGCAATGTTTAGTGCCTTATTCTTGAGCCGAGCTGGAAGGTTGAATATGAAGGAAGACCAAATGCAAAATGTATAGTTTCCTCCATACTGCGGCTCATAATATAGTTCCCTCCGTACTGCAGCTCATAATCTACTCATAAAAGTTGGGTGCCCAAGCCATTATTTTCTTTTGTATTATTCTTTTTGCTTTACGAAAAAATATTCATATGGTACAGCACTTGCAAGGTTTGGTGGTATATGGAGTTTTATAAGCATACATTTATTCTAAATGACCCCACATAGCAACAACAAGAACTGCAAACATCACAGAACAATGCATACAAGTTCCCTGGTGAAGCCCATGGTTGGAATGTAATGCCATTGTTCATAAAACATTATTTTATCATGAGGCTAGCTTGTACATGGTGCCTTGCATTATGTCCCTGCCGGATTTGTCACTGCTGCAAATGAAAAGCCAACAGCCAGGGCCCATTAGTTTTTGCTAGTATTACGAGGTGCCTCACGGCAAGCATTCTACGTTGATAGACATTTTTAGAGTTGACTAGAACTGAAATCAGCAAAAGAGTCTCTACAAAACATTCAGTCTATCCGCAGCTTTAGGGTTTGCTAATTTCCATATTTGGGTTTCTTCTGCCTTTCTTAACAACATTTTTCTTTTTATAAGAAGGTGCATAACCAAAAGCAAAAAGCTTTTCTGTAAACCTTTGGTAGCTATATAATTGTTACAAAATATTTTACTCTAAATATGGCAGCTTAAACTGAGAATATTTGCATTTAAAAACATTAGAATAAGTTTAAATTGATCATAAATTTTTAGCTGTTTCTACGCAAAACTGCACATGGGATATGAACTGCACCACAGGGAGGGCTCTAGATTAGCTTTAGCAAATTTGGGACATTTAAGGTGCACTGAAATCTCTACACATGCGCTTCTTCACTTTCTGTATCCACCAGGAAAATGGCTGCCAATTTAGACAGTGATTCTTAATAGTAGTTAACGTGCATTTTAAAATAATCTCAAACATTAAACCCACAAAAATAATTTTTACAAGTTGTAGACAATGCGCGTTACACCAGACATTGGACTACACTGTCAAGAGCTTTGACATCTACAATGACCTCTACAAAGCAAGCTTATACTGGTAGAATGTTTCATGCCATAATTACTGTGTGTTCAGAGCTCACGAGTGAAGTATGGATACTGCTGCTTCAGCAAGAATCGAGGATGAGCACCCTTTCTGGTTCTGAAAAAAAAAATAACAGAGGAAATGCCATAAGCAGGATTCTGAAACAGGGTTGAAAGAAACAAGAATGAACAAGAAATTCTTTCGAAACATGTAAAGCAATGCAAACAAATATTTATTTCAACTTCATTTCTACAAAAGGCCACCTCATGAAGACTGGTGATGGGGTATTGGCTCAAAAAAAAAGAGCAGAGAGCACTTATATAAATGCTACAGGGAGCCTTCGCAGCCAAAAATTGTTTGAGCACCTAAACTAATCACTGTTCAACAAACTCATAAAAAACGTTTGAATGCATAAAAAACCAGTGGTAAACACAGGAAACAGTTAAAACAGAATGACGGCACAAGTTTCTCCCGTCGTTCTCTTCTGTGTCCTGGGTTTTCCTATAGTTTTTCATCCATTCAAACATATACCAGCTAGCCCAGTCCAACGCCGTGGTATCATAAAAATATGGATAGTCAATCCTTACAGAAAGTTGAAAAAAAAAGAAAGTATAAAGTAGGTGACAAAATTAAAACGACAGCAAATTGGTTGGCTTTTAATTTTAAATGATAATATAAAAAATGATGGCATGAATGAAAGTGAGCAGCACGCGAAGAACCATGTTGCTTGCCCGACATAACACCTTGAAGCAAAATGACCACTTTCAACACTACATAGACCAAACATGCAATGAGGCATTCCTTTAGGCACACAAAATATGCCATAATTGTTAAAAAAGTTACGAATTAGCTGTAAAAACAAGACCACAACAAATTGGAATACAGTTTCAGAAATACACAGCGACATCATATAAAAATATATGGTTCCCATACAAAGATTGATCATAACAAAAATTCAGGACTACATTTATCAGACTGGCATCAATGGGCAAAGCAGCTTAATGAAGGAAGACGGTCTTCACTAAAAACATGTTAATATTGAGAGCTCATGTGCTTCCCTGCAAGTTGGGTGTGTAAACCCACCGACACCTTAACTAACCCACCTGAATCATCACTTTATAGACATTGAGGAATTTTACTAATTGTTTTATTGTAGCGAGCTGTCTAGTTTATTCCCTATTTTTCTTGGCATTTTGTGTCTAATTCTAAATTTGGTGTCTAGATAGCTTTTACTATGGTCATGCACTGGTGACAACGAATATTTGATTTTACGTTAAAAAAATTCAGTTTTGTTTTATTGCTCACCAGCCAACGATCGATATATCAGAGGCGCTTAAAGCGTATGTTGGTATTTCCTTCCTGCATTGTAGTACAACTAATCATGACTTTTACCATAATTTGTTCACAAATCGCAATATTTGGATATTATTCAGCCGAATGAAAATGTCATTTCAGAAGCATGCACAATCAACATGGCCTCAATGACTCTCACGACGTGGTCCACTTGTTTCTGTCACAAATAACCTGATTGCAGACACATTCCACCGAAGACGAAGGTCACATGCCCTCTTGGGTGATGAATATTTAAAAAGCCTTACGAGTAAATTAGCTGCTGTGCACGTGAAATTGTGGCATTAAAACAAAAGATCCCTCTGCGGCATCTTTCACTTGGAGGAGCGCTCGACCACAAACTTTGAGAAGCTGGAAAATGCTCCATGAGCCGCTCCAGCCAGCAGAAACGATGCAGGACACAAGTTGGTAGGCGGACCGTTGGCATCCTGCGATTGTGAAGATATTTCTGTTTAATAGGTGCTCTTCTTTTTGTACCACTGTTTATTTCACCTTTAACAAGCAGCTGAACTCCTTAACGTTCGCATAATAAAATGCTGAAATGCGGAACAGTTAGCAGGGTTACCTCAATTTTGCTTTTCTACGAATTAACACAATGTAGGTGATCTGCACACAATTACAATCAAACTACAATTTTCACCTACTTCACTGCTAACATCAGCGTTTGACTGCTCAAGCACAAATTCAGGTTAGACATGTGAGCAATCTGCTAAACGTATCCCCACAAACTGAACAATCAGGCATCAGAAATCGGCAAGGAAGGAGGTGTCACCTTTAAATGGAACTTTTTTTGTTTAAAACATAAACAACACCTGGAAGCTTGAAGCGTGAGAAGGGGTCTTTCACGCTGACAATGTCAGAACATAGCTTGCTAGTGGGCACGTGCACGATGTGCACAATATGTTTCTTGAAAATGCGTGCAAAAGCTGGATTGATGTGTAGGAAGAGAATTGCAGCACATTTTGACACAGGCCTTGTGAACGCGTCTGCCTGCTAATGTCAATTCGGATTCCTGCCAGTCGCCCTTTTCGCTTCTTTCTAAATATAATGCTTTAGGCAGCCACAAGGACTGCATCAAAACGTGCAGCAATAACCTACGTCCCACACATCAGTGAAACTCTCGCACACATTTTCAAGAAACGCAGTGCATACATCGTGCATGTGCCCACTAGCAAGCTGCGTTCTGACATTGTCAGTGTGAAAGACCCCCTCTCACGCTCCAAGCTTCCGGGTGTTGTTTATTAGATTCCATGCGCTGAATGCAAATCAGTGTACATTGGCGAAACGGGCAATCCGCACAGAAGATGAACGCAGCACTGGAACGAAGTGAACAAGGGCCATGCAAAAACAAGTCCACTGGCAGAGCACCGTGAGAATACGGGACACGTGGTCGACTGGAACAAGACGAAATTACTGACAACTGAGTGCAATCTATCTTCTCGATTACTGCTTGAGTCCCTCATCGTTCAGACGACGCCCAACATTATCAATATAATGAATGGCAATCTGCACCATATCTATGCAAACTCATTGCGCCGCGTAATGCCCAATATATAGCTTCGTTTTCCACGACACATGCTCACCGTGAACAAGCACCAAACCGTAAATGGCTTTCTTGACTTGGTCAGTGACCTACGTTTCATCATTGCAATAATGCTTTTACCTGCCTACACGGCATTCCGTCAAACACTGGACTACACTACACGAGCAATTGCCGTTGTTAAAGGAGCCATGAAGAGAAAATACAACTTCATTTAATTTAAAAGAACTAGGATTCAGTATCTCACTCAGCTCTATTACAGCCACAAAAGATGTTTTTTTCATGAAAAAAAAGCAAGACGTATTTAAAAACTTTCAAATTTTGCGCCGCAGTGACGTGTTATGAGCAAGAATGACGTCATACGGGCCAGCAATAAAACATAATTTTCAGTGCGTTAACTGCACGTTAGCATTCCAGTGATGCGGTCAAATCGATCTAGAGGCCCCATTACACACGTCCAGTCATGAGTCGTCCCGACAGGTCAGTTAGGCGACCGCCAATCGCACAAACAAGATTCCGTGACGTCATAGAAGAGTTGCGGGAAAGTGGCTAGGGGGTCGCGACTGCTTCACGCGTTTTCTTTAATATCTCCGTTATTTGTTCAAAGATTGCAATGATATTGGTATGATTGTTATCGGGACTAAGCAGTCTTTCTAATAAACCCAACTTGTATTTTGTCTTCATGGCTCCTTTAACCTGCACCAGAGTATATAACCTTTCACTACTGCTATGAGATAGACCCATGAACGCACTTCAATATGACCTTTATATTTACTTCATGGAAACATTATGTATAATTTCACCTTTTTGTTGCACCTGCTACAGCAGCTGGAAATATACCAAAAACATGAAAAAAAACGTGGTTTAACACGCCAAAGCTACACTTGGGATTTGGGGAGCACTGTAGGGGAAGGCTTTGCATTAATTTTGACCACCTGGGTATTCTTGTGCGCACCGAAACCTCAAAATACGGTCATCGTTACGTGTTGCCTCCATCTGAAAAACGGCCACACCAAGCGGTATCTAACTGATATTCGCCTCCACAGCACACCACCCTAGCCACTGCAGTGGGTTAAACATATGAAATACAGCGAGTTTTGAAGTGCAAATGAAAATATTAATCACACGTCTTATTTTCCCAATTGATCTACCTTTTGAAATCCACCATGCAATCCCCCCTCCCCTACCGGACTACCAAAACACCTTTGTCTCTAGAGGTAATCAGGCTGTTGTTAATGAAGTAAGTATTCACAATTCGAGACTTTCCACCGTTAAAGTCATGCACTTTGTTTTAGAGATAAGCGACATTAGCCATTTGCAGCACCAGGAGTTAATTGTGTTAAGATCAGATTAAAAGCATTGACGGTAGTAGTTGAAAGAAATGGTGTGATAAATAGCCACATCATCTGCAAATAGACCTACATGGGAGGATATGCAACATGGAAGATAGACAGGACCAAGCAACCTGCCTGGGGGACAAGAAAGTGGCACGAGCAAAAGAAGTATATAGTTATTAGAAGTAAACTGCATTTGAGAAGAATGAAAATATTTCGCTCTACTGAGGACATTAGGGTGAAGTTTGAGAAGTAGTCTGTGGTGTGCAATGCGAATGAATGCTTTAGAAAAATCGAGAAAAACTACCGCAGTTTGTAAGCCCGCGTCAATGGATCAATGCAGATCGTGAAAAAATCCTGAAAGTTGTGTTTCTCAAGTAACCCTTCTGAAAACCGTGGTGATATTCGAATGTGATATTGTGATTTTATTAATAGTTAGCGACCTGAGAGTGGATGAAATGTTTCCCGACCTTCCATATGGTGCTTGTTAGGGAAATTTAATGGTGAAGTACCGTCTCCTGATTTAAAGATTGGTGCTACCTCGACTATCTTCCAATCATTGAGAATAGTGCCTGTCATGAGAGACTGCGAAAAAAGCGCTGTCAAAATTTTACATACTGCGGGATGTACTTTTCGGTATAGTATGATTAGTACCAGTATGATCTGAAGTTGACCAGTTTGTATTGCAAGTTCAAAACCATATCGAAAGATCCTAAATGTTTGCTTGGCTTGATTGCATACGAATACTTGCTTCAAAGTCAGTTCAATTTCTCTTCTTGCCCTTTAGTCATCGGCCCCAGATTCTCTTCAATATCTCTGCTAAGCAATGACCCGCTCCAAACGCACAGCACTGCTTCATGAAAATGTTTCAAATAATCAGAGGCCACAGCACTGCTAACAGGTATACATCATGGCAGGTTCCACAACATGCAATAACTAACCTGAAAGTACATGATCGGTGGGTGCACCGATATGGCAGCAGTGCCTGGACCGATGTGTCGAGCAAATGCGCTGACTTCTGAACAGGTGGTCCAAGCGGCCAGATGATGGATGAATGACCATTCCTGGCGGCAAAGCATTCGGAGCACCAACGAAAGGCCAGGCAGTACTTGGGTACAGCAGGTGCAGTGTCGGTTGGCCAAGGGAGGCCCTGGCAAAGCCTTTGAAACTGGACTGGAAGGCAGCTGACCCAGGACAGCCAGCAGCAGCACCTGCCGGTGCATAATCTGTGAGTGTGCTGACACTTGTTGAAATACAAGAAGAGCACACACAAAGCACGAATGCTTACATCAAGTAGATTTTTAATCGTTTGAAGACAGTAACCTCCAAGGAACTAATAAGAACATTCCCGGAACACCCCAAGTGAAATTTAGGTCACAGTAAGAATGTATTTATTAGACCCGCAGGTACTGTGAGTGGGGTATGCATGAAACATGCAAAGCTCACTGCTGAGCTACTTTGCATGGAACGCATGCGAGCAGCTCATCTGTATCCCTTGCTTTCAATCGGAACTGGTGTGTGATAGTTGAGGCTCCTCCATTTCAATGTCTGACTTGTATCTGCACGTCCGATTCTCCAATATAAATCGAGTTGAGTGAGTGCCAACAGCTTTCTTGTTAGTCAACTGTATGGCCTGTGGTTTTGTGAAAATGAGAACTTGCGAATTCGCTCAATTTTCTGCACCAATTTACACAATACATACGCCTCTGATATCAAGCCCCAGATTTCCCGACAGCTACTCTGACGGAATCGGCAGGCGCCTCGTAGGCGTTGTGAAATCTCCCCCACTACCCCGAGACTATGCTAACTTCCTGCGAGGCCACATGCGCGCATTTCACCTTCAATTTGCACGTATGTGAATTCTATACCTCTATGAACTCTCAGACGGGCGTCGTCATATTCGTGCCGGACTCGCGAAGCTCGGCAACGTAAATTGCCGTACTCGCTCGCTGGCGCGCGGCCCGAACTCTCTCACCGTTTCCTGCCCTTGCATACTATTTTCTTCCCTTGCACCTTGTAAATTCTTATCTGTTTAACGCGGCCCGAACTCTCTCACCGTTTCCGTCCCTTGCATACTATTTTCTCCACCTTGCACTTTGTAAATTCTCATCTGTTTAACTACACCTCCTGCGTCCTCATCTCTTGCCTGCTTTTCTTCCAGCACAACTCCGTCAGCACCCGGTCGACGCGTACGCTGTCGGGGGGGCGCGTTGGCGAGCGAGTACGGCACGCATATCGCGACCCGAAGACCGCGAGGCGTACGGTCGCCGGTCTCGCGAGCAATAGCTGCGAAGCGCACTGCACGGAATTCGTGTAGGGGGGGAGATTTCACAACACCTACGAAACGCCAGCCATTGAATCAAGTGTACGCTTTTTCACATGCACTTCCAGGGAACCTCCTGTTCATGTTATTTCTTGGTATACCGCGGGTATTCACGAGGGAGGACTAATCACAGCGTTGTGCCACTCACGCGAAATTGCGACTGCGATCTGCAACCGCAAAGGCACTGTTTGAGAGACACATAAACAAACGCCCCGGTGTTAAAGAGCCTTGCGTGATGTGAAATTATTAGCAGCCGTGTACTACAGCGCGAGCATCGTAGCCAAGGTCTAGCTTCAGCGTAAATTGATGCTGACTTCTGCTTAAACGGTGGACTGGGCGCCCAAAAAGTATGCTATATCACGTATGCTCTCAGAGAAAATCAGATGGGGGTCTAGCGAATTACTGACCCATAAACACCAGAACTCGCTCCAACCAAATACAGAATAATAACAAATGCGTACTTACCAGAGCAAAAACGATGTTTCCAACGTACAATTCTCCTTCACTGTCGTCTTCATCTCGCGGACACACGAACACGCTTTGTTCTGATGCAATGTCATCCACTTTTGACGCGCAGTGTTTTATCCGGCGATGATCGTTCTTCCGGGGTCCCCATATTCAACACACGCGTAGGTAGGAAGGGTAGACATCTCCCATAAAGCTTTTATAACTATGATTCAAGCTTGAAATAGATAAAACTGATCAAATCACGCCAGCAACCACTCGGCACAAAACGCCATGAAACAACACACAAAAAGTGAGAGATAGTTGCCAGACTTCAAATGCAGCACCTCTATGTTTGGCGAAAATTGTGTTAGTACTATAATGTTGGTAATTATTTTTCTGCTTTCAAAGTCTTAAATGTGTTTATAACTTAAATATAAAGTTTTTAAATACAAAAGTGAATACACATAAAGTAATTGACATATATACTGATATTGTAAAAAGGTTTTGACGTTTGTTTTGGTTTTGTTTTAACGGCGGGCTTCTCAAGAGAGAAGGTGCGAGAAAACGCGCTACTTTGTGTTTAGGAAGAGGGTGGTAAATGTCGGCGTGATAGAAAGCAAGGAACAGGCGCTTACCCTGGTCGTAAAAAAAAGAGCTAAGGAAACCCTCACCTAAAAAAAAAACAGGTTCAACGATGAATCGAACCATTGACCTACAAAACAATAATAGGAAGCGTTAACTCTCAGCTATCTCGGGGGGCGGTGTTGGGGGCGCCTAAAACAACTCTTACGTAAGTTGTCAACGAACGTTGTCGCTTGTGTCTAGTTTATGCTGCATTTTTGAAATTCTGGCTGTCCTAACGCTTGTTTCTCACGCACCGGTCTTGCAGACGAGCCGGCATTGCTAGCGCTGCAGCGATTGAGCCAAAGCTCCCTTATTTGACTCAAGAAAAGCTATGGCAGTCAACCCGACCTTTTCTGCGCAAGCCACGGTAGCCAAGAAATAAATGGAATGTGCTCTTAGAATAATGGCGTTGATAACGCTTCTTTGTCCGGCACCGTCTTGCAGACAAGCAACGTCGCGCTAATACTACAAGCGATGTCACTCCTGGCATGTCAGGCGCATCAAACCCGTCGTGTAAAACCACTGCTAACAGTGCGAAAACCTCTGAGTTTGTAACAAGTGGGGATTATTAGAAAGCGACCAAAGCATGCGGTGGCGGTGACGTAATAGGTACAGCAAACAGGTAGGCAGAACGGCAGCGACGAGCGAAAATGATTTTACACGACCGCCACCGTCGGCCTGCGCAAAAAAGGAAGATAGAAACCACTTCATACACACCCTCGAAGAAAGCTGTACAGCCGATTCAGTTCGTTGTGGACGAAGAGCAACCGAGGCTGCAGTCACAAACGATTGTGCTTGCCGTGGTATGAGCGAAAGCATATCTTCACATCGTTATGTTATCGTCCGTCTGACTGTTACTTATTGAAGTGAAAATTCAGAACACAAACGTTGACGTCCAGCGTCTATGCCAGACATAGACGCTGCTGTTTAGGCCCTAAAAACCACCTTCAGGGCGTCTGTCGGTTCTGTCTGATGGTGTGCTCGCGCCGCTGATTACGAACAAGGCGTCTGTTGGGGTTCACTGATCGTGTTGGCGAGCCGGTAAACGCCGTCACGGTTGATTTCCCTGTTTGAAGACTACGCTGTTGGGACGATAGAGTGCCGACAGAGTTATTGGCCCCACAAACGCCATCAAGGTTAAACTCCCTGTTGGAAGACTAGGCTTTTGGAATGATAGAGTGCCAACAGACCTTCTTATTGGTCCCATAGGCGTGCTGTCAGCTCAACAAGAAAGTCTTGTTGGACTTTTTGTCCGAAGCATAATACGGGAACAAATTCTTAGGTAAATTCGATTTCGTTGAGGACACCGATGCCTCGCGTAAATGTCTTATTTATAGGACTACAAGAGGCATTTTGTAGCCTTCCCTTCCCGTGCACCCAGACATCTAAACGAACCTTGTGATACACTCGAAGAAGTAGATTAGTGCAGAGTGGAATTTAAACATTCAGCCCGTTTTGTTCAATTTACGAACAGCAATTTTAGAGCATTTCCCCTGGTCTATGTGGAGAGTTCATATTTAAACCTCTCAACGGGATGTGAAATAGTGCAATGTGCGGTGTAAACATTCAGCCTGTTTTTGTGCAATTTTGCATGCTTGCATTCAGACACCGTTCTTTTAGGCACCCTAACGATAGGGTGCTGTGGTAACACCCCAATCGAGAAGAAATACTTTTTAGCACCCCTTTAACGGTCGTAGCACCCTTTGAAACTGTTGATTACACCCCTGAATTTTGGCACCCTCGAGATGGGGTGCCCGAGCAATATTTGGGCGCTTGAAAGGTGCAAAAAGGGTGCAAAATGTTCAGTACACCCTTTTAGCAAGTTAAAGGGTGTAAAAATGTTAAGAGTTACACCCCTAATTTGTGGAACCCTCATGATTGGGTGCCGGAGCAATGTTTTGGTCCCTAAATGGTGCAAAAAGGGTGCAAAATGTTAAGTGCACCCTTTTAGCACCTTAAAGGGTGTTGAAAAGTTTAGTGTGTACATGACGTTTCGCGCGGGTACTAGGAAAAAGGGGAGCCTCTATTTGGTGTGTCCTCCGCTCTATGATATCGCGAGGTGGCTTTCTCCTGCGGCGCAGCCATGAGAAGCTCAAGGGCGGCCCGCATCGCCGAGAACGATCTGCTGATATCTGTGGTGCGAGCAGAACCAAATGTATGGGATCAAAAAACAACTGCGTATCGCAATATTGACGCGCGATCGGCAAGCTGGGCACGGAGCGCCAAAGCAATAGGCATCGAGGGAACATATTTAACGTTTGGTGGTAATTACTGATATTACAAACCATTTTTGGAACTATCTGAAGTCTGGCTTTATGTTGTTCAGGTTGATCTGTATTATTCAGAAAAACGTTCGCAGATCAAAGTGGTTTTCACGCATTCAATGTAGGAGTTGCCTTTCCATTCTCTAATCAATCAAGAGATAACTACTCCTGTAGACGAACCATGGTCACATGAATTGGATGCACCATCGCATCGCGGTACACATGCCAGCTCGTTTTTTGATGACATCGGTTTCTTCCAATAGAAATGGAGCGACTGCTGCAGATGTTAGAAAGACTGCCTGTGCTTGCACAACTATGCGTGATTATTTGCGCGCGCGTGTGTGTGTGTTTGTGTGTGAATGCATGACGTTCGCAAAAACGGGATACAACAAGCACCAGTACCGTCGTGAAATATTCGCTCTCAGTGCGACGAGCCCTCCGTGACGGCCGGACGTGCCACTTGCGCTTTCGCTTTTGAGTGCGCAAAAGTACAGCTTTCTTCTTCAAAAGCAACAATCTCTCACGAGAGGAAATCACGAGCATCGTGGGGCACCCAGAAGAACTCCGTCAAGCGTCAATGCGACCCTTGGGCGGGCTGGCAAAGGCTGCATGCAAGCACGACGGAACGGGGAGGAGCTACGCGGCCCGACGCGTCGACGGTACCCGCGCACCATGTGTCTCCAATTCCACCAAACGGCGGCGGGGAGTGGTTTCTGGAACGTTTACCGGCGCCGAAAACCGGCTGCAAAGATGGACATGTGTTCGGCCCTTAAGAACCAGAGTGCATGCGTCAGGCTAATCGGGCATACATGATAGGGCTAATCATAGGGCACACATCGGGCATACATCATAGGGCATGCGTCGGGCTAATCGGGCATACATAAAAAAGCGCCTATGAACAATGGGACCCCCCCTTCAATGTGTTCCTGGTAAAGATTATGTTTGCAGATTATGTGTGAAGGCTAGGCAGGAGTAGTGCCACTAAAAAGAGCAGTTGTTGCCAAAGACGCCGAGCACATGCGTCAGGCTAGGCGCCACCCAGAATTTGCCGCCAGAGAAGTCGAGTGCAAGCGACACGCACGCCAAGACAACGAGGAACATTTCATGCCCTCCCCCATCAGCACGTGTAGTGGTTTACAACAGCTTCGATGGACATCCACTTTCGCAGGGGAGGATGGCGAACATTTTATGCTCAATTCGCCACTTCAACACAGTTTTTATGTGGAGAGCGCCAAAAAAGCCCATGCCGCCTAAAGGGTATGCTTGCTGATGGTGACAATGGACATGCACGTGTACTACGACGTCAAACGATCGAAAATGCATAGGCCCACCATGTTAGGTCTCGCATTTCGGGGAATATTTCACCAGCACTTTCTTGGGTATGCTGATCAAAATCACAAGCTATACATTTACACGACATGTTTAGTTTCACTGGTGTCGAGCTTAGTTTACAGAAAGAGTATAGCTTCGAGTGATGACGAGCGGCAGATGATGGCGCAAGTAACGCGGCGCCACCTAGGTGGTGATATGTCATGTTTTACGGACCGATGGTGTGTACACCCTAACGTGCATCGTATAAGGTACCATTAGCAACTTTTTTTTTACACCGTAGATAAAATCAGGGATAAAAGGTGCTCAGAAAAGTTCCTGCGTTTTTGGGTCACTCTGTAACCGGTTTTTATGCCTCTACACGTGCCATTGACGTTCGTATGTGCGCACGATACGTTTATTGCCATTATAGTTGAATCCCATCCTCCTTGCCAGTGTAAATCCTGGGGCCAGGGAACCCGAGCAGAGAGAACCACTCGAACCGGGGGCCAGGAAAAGCATTGTTTATTTCACGGAAGCGCTCTCGTAGAGCGAATATGATATGTCTGGAAGCGAGGAGGAAAAGCGCCACCCGAATGGCCCGTATCCTGCAGCCGGCCTTGCTGTTTAGAGGTAGGGTTGTTCGTTTTCGGGTTTTATATTTTTGTTGAAATCGGGGGGTAGTGATGAAACTGTTAATAGGGGAGAAGTGGTTTTTTTAAGCATTCAGGAGTACCAATCTTTGCTGGTTAAATCTGCAGTTGCCCTGTGGGTTGATTGTGGGGTTTAACGCGCCGACGCAACGCAGGTGATTAGGCGGGCCGTAGTGGAGGGCTCCGGATTAATTTTGACAACCTGGGGACCTTTACGTACGCCGAAATCTTGAACACACGGGCGTTTTTGCTTTTCGCCTCCATCAGAAAAGCGGCCGCCGCAGCCGGGAATCGAACCCACGACCTCGTGCTCCGCAGCACAACGTCTTAGCCACTGGCACTGAGCCACCGCGGCGGGTCTATAGATGCCCTATATAATATAGGCTCAGTTCAATGTATCACCTGCCACGAGCTTCTCTAATTTGTTACAATTGATGGTTGTTTCGAGCTGCACTGGTAATCAAGGCGACATCACGGTTTTCTAGCAAATACTCTACGGTAAATTCCGTTAGTTTGTAAAAGAATCAGTAATGATGGCAGTAAAGAGCAGTGATAACATCCAAGTTATGAAGCATTTATTAACGAAAAGCTGGTCATTATTACCCATACTTGTTTACGTAGATTTTCATCTGCAGTTGCATTAGGTCAGTCTCCGTTCGAGACCTGCCCAGCTGTTGAACGCATCTCAGCTGGGAGGAAGTCCTCTCTACTTCACAGCTTTCTTAGCTAGATTCGTGGAGAAATCGGGTTTACCCGATTCTCCTGAAACGTGTTCGCGGCGTAAGAATCTGGTAAACCCCGAAAACGAACAATCCTATTTGTATGCTACCGAACGGTCGCTGGAGGATGCTGCAGTCTCGCCTCTCCGAGAATATGCCGCAGCGGCCGCCTGGGGGACGTCACCGGGTGGCCGAGTCGTGCTGACATGCCGTGCGTGGGCTGCCGTTAATTTTCGCCCAATCTACAGCCAAATCTGCCATATAGTGCATTGCTTGGCCCCTCCCGATTCCTCGCTGCGAGCGGCGTCGAACGAGCCTATTCTCAAGTCGGTTAGTGTACTGCAAGAAATCTTACGATGATTTGAATTTCTGAAGCGAGGACTACCATGAACATACAGAACTGACGATAGAACTAACGAGCGAGCATAGCACCTACTTGCGTGTGCACCGGAGCCCGCCGTGGCCGAACGCCACGTGCACGTGCTGGCTCCCCAGCATCCAACTGCCACCGAGGAACTCAAGCATGGCTGAGGCGATGGAAACGTCCTCGTCGCCCGAGGAGTCATCGATCCCGATCGTAGACGAATCGGGCCGGATGTGCATTGAGGTTACCGGAGAGGAAGTTACCACAGAGGATTACGTGAAGAAAGTGGGCTGGAAGGTAGTCACCCGCAATAAAAAGCCCAAGGAAGAACGAGCGCAGCGAACGTCGCCCCAGACGCGGCCGGACACGAAGACATTCGCAAGGAAAGCAGCCACAGCTGCAACGATGGCAGCAAGCATGCCCAACGTATTGCCCAAGGAGGACAACAAAGTTGTCGTGCGCCCGCGAGGTGGAATGTGCATTGCGAAAACACCCATCGCGATCATAGAGGAGGCGATCGCAGCAGCGGCCGGCATCACCAGAGAAGAAGTGGCGAAAGACACCTTTCTACCCAACAACGAGCAAAACATCGTAATTGTGAGTACCCCGGACTCTTCAAGAGAATGCAAGTACTCTACAATGAAAAAGATCATGATCGGAGGACAGAAACACGAGGTAGGGGCATACGCAACGGCACCCGATAGCATGACGAAAGGAGTAATCCGAGTAGTGCCAATACAACACACGCAAAAAGACATAATCGAAAGGATCATAACGGAAAAGAATCCAACAGTAACGGGAGCTGGACGAATTGGAACTACAACAACGGTCATCGCCACCTTCGAAGGCGACAAGGTACCGAACGTGGTCTTCTACGGATCGGGTGTAACGAAATGCCGTCTGTATCACAAACACTTTCATTTTTGCACAATCTGTGGAGAAGTAGGCCACAAAAGAGATGTATGCCCAACACCAAATGTACGAGTGTGTTTCGACTGCGGAACGAAGAATCCGAAAGAAGGACACGCGGAGGTCTGCAAACCAAGGTGTAAGCTATGCTATGGCATGCACCCCTCCGGAAGCAAGCCATGCAAGAACAAGTACAAGACGCCGTACGTGGTCACCAAAAGGAGATGGGTAAGAAAGGAGGTTGAGGATGAAAGACGTAGGCGAGAACAGGAAAATTTCGCGCCAAGCAGCTTCCCAGCGCTGGGGAACAACGGAAGAGCTAAAAGCCAGGAACGAGCGCCCCGCTCGCTAAGCCGTAAATCGGAAAGGTTAGCAAGCGGCAGCATTAGCCGGGACGTGAGCAGTGGACGATCCAAGTCGAAAGACAGAGTCAGCTGGAGCCAAATAGCCCAAGAAAACGGGAAGAGGAAAGCAGAGCTACAGCCAAGCACGTCGAGAGGACCGAACACCCCGGCCAACGGGAATACCGGACAAGGCGGGGAAACGAAGCATACAGGGCATTACAGGAAACAGTGGAGTGGCTAAGCAGGGAGAACGCGCAACAACGCAAAACCATTGAAAATTTGGAACGGAAGCTAACAGAGACCCTGGAAATAATGTAGAGCATTAGCCAACAACAGCAAGTGCCACAGATACTGCAAGCGGCTCCAGCGACCGCAGACAACAGCGAGGCAGTGGGGAAACCATTAGCAACCTCAGAGCCGGCGCCAAAGAGGAGAGCTCTCGAGCTCCTCAAGTAGCGCAAGCTCGCCGACAGAATGGACAGAACGGAAGACAATGCAGAGAAGATAACAACACGCATGACACAGAATGAGGCTAAACAAGCAGCACGGTTCGCAAGACTGGAACAGACGCTTCAAAGCCAAACGGAATTAATGCAAGAGAACATCGCAGCAGCTGTACAGCAGAGCGTTGCGGCAGCCGTGCAGCAGAGCATGGCGGCAGCCGTGCAGCGGAGCGTGGCGGCAGCAGTACAACAGTGCGTAGCAGCGGCCGTGCAACAGAGCATGGTGGCAGCATTACAACAACTCAGAGAAGAGTTAAACATGAGCAACCCAACATGGACCTCAGCACATCCAGCACAGTAAAGGCTAACAGCCTCGTGGTCTGGCAATGGAACTGCCACGTTTCGCAAGTAAGAAGGCAGTCCTACAACAGCACATTAGATACGCAACCAGGAAGCCCGACATCATTCTGAATCAGGAGACCCTCGTAGAGGAGACCCACCTCCCAGGGTACAAGACCTGCACCTGCCCGCCCAGCCGAGTTGCCAACGGCAAGGAACGCGCCGTGTGCAACCCTGTGAGGAAGGGTCTGAAGTACGAGGAAAGGGAAGGACTAAAAAAATCACTGATCGAAAGCACACGATGATCGAAGTAATCACCGAACAGAAGCGGAAACAGAGCACTGTCTTCATGAACATCTACAGCAGTCCGAGCCACAGCAGGCAGAAATTCAAGGCACTCCTCCATAAGGCTTGCAGAACTGGTGGCACGGACGACAACCTCCTCCTATGCGGGGACTTCAACGTACACAACCAAGCCTGGGGCTACATCACAAACAACGCCAAGGGAAACAGTCTTTTAACCGATGCTACGGAAGAGGGACTTACAGTCATAACAGACCCAACGTACCCGACGCGGACTGGCAATTCAACGTGCAGAGACACGACGCCAGATCTTACCTTCGTTAGAATATCACAAGGCGGTCGAACCCCATCTTGGACCAACACCGGCCACAACCTAGGCAGCGACCACTTAATAATCCAGGTGACGATACCGCTTAAAAGAAAATCGGCCGAGAAGCGCATCCACAAGCTTACAGACTGGGACCTCTACAGAACCCTATTACCGGGCGAAGAGGAAGAGATACAGGACGTGAACGAGTGGTCTAACAAGATCATGGAAAACGCCACAGCAGCAACCAAGGAAATTGAAACGGATATGGAAATCGTAACGATGGACAGCCACCTAGCGCACATGCTTGAAGCAAAGACCTCCATCCACAAGAGATGGCAGAAACAACGCACCAACCGGGGACAACGAAAGAAGGTGGCCGAGCTAAATCACGCCATCGAGAAACACTGACGATCGCTCAGCCAACAGCAGTGGAATGAGATGTGCAGAGCAGCCGACGGCCAATTACTCGTAGGAAAGACGTGGGGCATGCTCCGTCACCTACTGGACGAAACAACGACAAAGTCCCACCAGAGAGACAGTCTGAACAAGACCCTAAACAAGGCTTTACGGGAACTGGGAAAGAAGGAGATGCACAAAAGAATCAACGAAAAGTATCTAACTCAACATCCAGAGGAAACGCATCCAGACTACTTGGGCATGGTGAACGAGAACCTGGACAGAGACAACGAGATATGGGAGGTACGGACGGCGGTACACGAGCTGAACTGCCGATCCGCAGCCAGTCCAGACAAGGTTACGAACAAGGCATTGAAGCACCTCAACGAAGCTGCGATCACAAGCTTGACGGCTCTCTTCAAAAAGTGTTGGAGGGAGGGCAAGCTACTCCAGACCTGGAAGACAGCCAAGACTATCCTAATACCAAAGCCAGGGAAGCCGCCGGGTATCCAGAACCTCCGTCCCATATCTCTGACTTCGTGCGTCGGCACAGTGCTGGAGCACGTTCTGATGAACAGATGGCAGGAATACCTCAAGGACAATGACCTGTATCCTGACTCCATGATCGGATTCAGGAGCAAGCTGAGCACGCAGGACGCGATGCTCCAACTAAAGGCCGAGGTCCTGGAGGACGAGACCACCACCAAGGACAACAAGGCAATACTGGGGCTAGACTAGCAAAGTGCCTTGGATAAATTGAAGCACTCGGCAATTCAAGCCCAAGTCTGCGCTCTGAACATGGGAGCCCGGACGTACGACTACGTTAGGGACTTTCTAACGGGGTGCACGACGAAGATCCAAGCAGGTGACGAAACTCTCGAGGAGAAGCAGCTCGGCAGCGTCGGGACCCCACAGGGCTCGGTTATCTCGCCGTTGCTCTTCAACATCGTCGTGATTGGGGTTGCTCGCCGCCTTCAGTCACTAGCGGGCGTACGGCACACCATATACACCGACGATATAACGCTATGGGTTCCAGGTGGCAGCGACGGACACATCGAGTCAACACTACAGCAAGCAGTTGATACCATCGATGACCAGCTGAAAGGAACGGGACTTTTCTCCTCGCCAAGCAAATCGGAGCTCCTGGTGGTTCCACCGAGATGGAAAATAAAGACGAGCGAGGACAACGCGGTCAACAACAGAATCGTGGTACGGACCGGCAACGGACAAGAGATTCCTGAGGTCAAGAAGATCCGAGTGCTGGGCTTTCAAATCGAAAAAATTCGCACCAACGGGGATACGGCCCACCGACTCCTAACCAAAGTTACAGCGGCCACTCGCCTCATAAAGCGGGTAGCCAACAGGAAAGCCGGCATGCGGGAGGACAGTCTGATACGGCTGATCCAATCGTTTTCCGTTAGCCGTATAATGTATGTCGCTTTCTACCACAACTGGAAAGCGGCTGAAAGTAATCGTCTAAATGAAGCTATACGCAAAGCATATTGAGCAGCATTCGGTCTTTCCGACAGAGCAAGCAGCGAGAAGCTGATGGACCTCGGCGTGCACAACACGCTCGAGGAAATCAGCGAAGCCCAGCGATCCGCCCAGATAGAGAGGCTCAAAGGATCCAAGACCGGTCGAGCCATCTTAGCCAAGCTGGCACTCGAGCCCGGAACGAGCAGTAGATCACTCAACAGACAAGAGGACATACCGGCTAACATCAGGAGAGGAACGCGGGTACAACCCATCCCCAAAAACACAGACCCTATCCACAACGAGGAGAAGTGAAAGGCGAGAGCTAAAGCCATGATCGAGCAACACGCCAACGCACCTGACACCCGATATGTCGACGCAGCGGAGTAGTAACTGGGAAGCCTTCACTGCAGTGGTGCTCGACACTGTAACCGGAGAGACAGTCTCTGCAACGAGCGTTAAAAGATGTGAGGCGCAGAGAGCAGAAGAGGTGGCCATAACCTTGGCTATCGTGGACCCCAACACCCAGACAGTCCTCTGTGACTCAAAGGGAGCCGCGAGGAACATTTCCAAGGGCAGGCTGTGTCGTGGAGCAGTGCGGGGGCTCACCGCATTGGATTTTACGGGCAGAAAAGTAACAGTGAAGTGGTTCCCCGCCCACGTGGGGACAGATGTGTCTGAACTTGCGGCCAACCACAATGAGACAGCGAACTCTGTTGCGCGAGAATTATCTGGCCGCGCAGCAAAAACGAGCCTGTCTGCAGAGCTGTGGGCGGAATCTAAAGATAGGATGGGCACGTTCCACGAAATGACAAAGTATTATCGGATGAACAGACGAATAATGGCACCGCCGCACCGTTATCTTACCAGGGAGTAGGCAGCACTATTTTGACAGCTGCAAACGGGCTCGTTACCGACTCCGTTCATAATGAAGCACATATGCCCAGTACAGTA
Organism: Haemaphysalis longicornis; assembly: GCF_048455015.1. NCBI lineage: Eukaryota > Metazoa > Arthropoda > Arachnida > Ixodida > Ixodidae > Haemaphysalis > Haemaphysalis longicornis. Next base: position 549,231 of record NW_027526228.1, read on the forward strand.
TCTGAACGACACATGTAAGGTGTGCTGCAGGGCTCGGGCCACTATGATCCACATCCTGTAAGATTGTGCAGCAAGACCAGCAGAAGAGGAAGCAGAGACTGTGATCCCGCCATGGCTTCAAGCCGCGGCGCGAAGCTGTAACAAGGAAGACCAACTCCTGGCCGTCCAGCAGATCCTGGAGGCCCTCGAAAGACAGCGACCGAGCGAAAGTTGCAAGGCGTCAGCCACCCCTCGGGGTAACGGCGACTAGCCTGGGGGCGAGTAGCGAGGACGCTGACGAGTAGAGGGTCCAGACAGGATCGACGTTAGGCCGCGTCTAGGTATCCCGGCAACGGGGTGACTACTGCAGGCGATTTAATAAAGTCTTTGTCATGTCATGTGTGGGCATCATCTTATCCTACCCTTAATACTTTCCATTAAGGAATAGAATAATAATAATAGAATAACGCTCCGTCGTTATTCTCACTGCTCTCGCGCAGCACCGAACTGCCCTACCGAGAGACTCTGCCCACAACGGGTTCGAGAGCGAGCCACGACTCTCGCCGCGAGTGTACGTTGTCAGTCACTTCACATGGAAGCGATACATTTCATAGTACAGGGGTTTATTACGCGGGAAACCACGATACAAACACTACACTGTACTACGCACCTAGCCCCTGGGGCATATACAGCCGTCAGCGTGTGCCCAGCCCATAGTCGGGCAGCAGTTAGCGTCCGCCGGCGTTGGCCGGCCGCAACGCTCGCTGACGTAGGGGAAGGGGGCTCTTTGTGGCCGCTACACATTTCAAGCCGCTGGACTCGATCGGGCGGCATCGGCGCTCGTCCGCTGACCTTAGACGGCGCAAGCCGTCACATCGCGGACGCGGGGGCAACCCACCAAGAATTGGAATATGCCCGCGGAGACTCGCCGGGCATCCTAGATAAACGCACTGACGCAAATCGAGGCATGCGCTAATCGACACGGTGGGTGCCGTGACCCACGGAAGTGGGAAACAACGGCCAATGCAAGAAACGGCCAAAAGTGGCCGAAGGGCATTTACGTACCTTGCGATCGCTGCTCGTCCCAAGGGCGGTCTCCCCGGGGAGTCTCCTGCGCGCATCCCCCGTCGCCTCGTAGGGAGAGGAGGGAAGCGCGCGAGGATCGACCTCGCCCCACCAAGGAGGAGGACGTCGCTAGCGCCTCCTCGCCCCGATATGAGGGGCTTGGCCCCCACATCCCCCTCTCCTTAAATGCCCCCCTGACGGTCGGAAAGCCGGCCATCAGGTACTCATCAAAAAAGAACAATCTTAATGTAAGTAAAACAAAGCTAGTGCCCACCAGCCTCTACTCCAGCCCTTAAACAAACACTGCATTCACAACGCACGCTACACATACTTAAGATATACATACACACTATGAACAAGGTGTGAAACAAGAAATGTACATTATAAACAATACTCTACTCACTTGGTGAGGGAACTAATGTTACGCTATACAGAGGAGGTCAACTAAGGTTGCACTCGTACACTATACTACACGAACTCAGTTGTTACTTATATTACACAACCTACGGTTAAATATAATGCACTAAGAACAGTTAATTACATTACATTACGTACACTTCATTACATTACACTAGATACACAGGTGTAGAAAGATACACAGAGGTGGAAATATTGCACTAAGTCCGCAAAGGGCTGCAGTGATCACCACGGGGCCACGCATTGTTCGGTAGTACGGGGCACAAAGGGGCGAAAAGATCTTCCCGCTGTCAGCGTTCGTTGTCGTCACATCGGGGAGCCACACTCAGCATCGAGTCTGCAACGCAGAGTTCTCGAGGCGCGCAGATAATGGGCGGACGCGGAGGAGCGATTCCACCGTTGCGTCGAGCCGCGTCGCCCCGCAGAGGGGTGGAGGGGAAGGAAGCAGCGCGTGAGCCGACGATCCAGCAGGAAGGCACCACAGCGCGTGCACCTGCTGGAAGCCAGGAGTCGAGATCGGCGCCGATGAACGGGGCAGCAGCCAGAGAGAGGAGCGGCCCGAGCTTCAGCCCCACGCAAGGAAGGAGGGGCGTTAGGCTGAGTCGAAGGCAGCCCACGGTCAGCTCGGCCATTCAGGCGCCCGCATTCCTGGAGACGAAAGGCACCTCTGCGCTCGGTTGTCGGCGTCCCTGGCCGCAGCGAGCCAGCCGAAGAGGCCGCGATGCCGCACACACCACAAAACATGGCGCGCTCTCCTCAGACACGCACCACCAGCGGGGTGTACTGTTCGGCCGAATGAAGCTGGCACACACACGCACGCACTCACACACGCCAGTCTGCGGTGTTGCACGCGAGGATGGAACGCGGGGGCGGAAACAACCACCGGAAGCACACTCGTCCCCCTCTGCCGACGCGCACACACGTCACATTCATCAAGGCGGCAGAAGCACAAGACTAGCCGCGGCGAACGGATGAGGCCTCCGACGAAAGTTCGCTCACAGCAGACGCTGAAGAAAGCGCGCGCGCGCACACACACCCCACAGCTTGGGCCGAGAACACGCAACAAAACAACAGCATACGCAGTACCCCGCGCGCGTCAGGCCTGCGAAAATCGTCCTAACGGCCGAGAAGACGCGGAGAACGAACCGATGGGCAGTAACTCACTCACTCCACACACAAAATGAACACACACACAACAGATGAGACAACGAAAGCTACCGCCAACCCCTGCAAAACGCCGCTCCCGATCTTCCCGCCCTCGTCCACGCAAGGACGAGCCGGACCGCGGCGGCGACAAGAGACGAGGGGCCGAGGGAAACCAGAGTACAGATTCGCCCAAGCAAGGGGGCCATCACCCTCTCTAACCCAACGTTACTGCTCTACCCCGGCGTCTCGTTGCCGCGGAGAAACCGGAAACAAAATACAAACTAAACCATCCTCAGAGTTTCTAAGAACCAAGGGAGGCGGCAGAGACGGCGGGCCTAGCAACAGCCCGGAGTTCCCCCTCCACGGCGAAGGTGAAAGCCATTGCGCCTCTGTTTTTTTTTTTTCGTCTCCTCAACACTGTCAAAACTAAGTCTCTTTTGCACTTCTCTATACAGGTTGCCTGGGACTAGACAAAGAAATGCACAATTCCAAACACAACTGTACGAACAACAATATGAACAGCGTCACGCGTGTACACAGCGCGCAAACATTAGCAAAACACAGCAAAGAATTTACAATAAGAAACATGCGTTCTCTCACTTACATAGCGGGCTGGAGAAAGGGTCAATTGGCTCACCAGGAATCGCCTTGGGAGGATTGTCGACAGGCTGGTGTGCGCGTGCGGGGTCATCAATCGGCTATAACCGTCATCCGACCAGGCGACTCCACAAAGGTGATGTCGGCAGAAACGGTACAATGTGTCCGCCCAAAACAGTCGGACATACCGAAGGTGCTCGGGCCACGCCACGGATAAGCCGGGTGCGGTATTGCGACGTGCTCTAGGAATAATCCAGGTGCACAATTTCCACACTATGCTGGCGGCACATGACTAAGGTCATTACAGGCCAGGTGTCTCCCAACAATGGGAAACCCAATTAAATAACTAAAAACGTCCCACTTCACACCTGCCAGTGACACTGCGGCTGATCATTTACAAGATCTTCGAGCCTACCAGACTGTATGGCCAAGGTGAACCAAGACAATGACGCAACAATACGCATATCTGACTTTTCGGGACTTCTGCCTTTAACCGTTCATACTCATTAACGGTGGCGTGTATTACACCACGAGCCCCCAGTCGGCCTAGCGAGACACTCATCCCCGGAACCACCAGCAATACAAGCTGGTCCCTGTCCCCAGCGCCCGTTGCAAAGCAAGTCAACGTCACGGCGCTCCGCCTACCAAAGGCGGCCGAGAAACTGCTCGGAAAAAGGAATCGTTCCGGCAAAACCGTGGCTAGCTCTTCGGGGTGAATACCTGCGATACAATGCATGGCATCCCCACAGAGGGAACCGGTCGCATTAATCCCTATAGATAAGTTGTGGAATGAGGCTACTCGAATTCAAGCATCTCCTTTAGCACCCGAGCGTGGGTTGCGTCAAAATCAACCTTAAAGTCGAACACAGCACAAAAGCCCTATGTTCTCATGCTCGAAGCAAGGAAAACCTCGCGCTCTCGAGCTCCGCCGGCATCCACAAAACGAGGAGCCGGTCCGGCCGGCGGCCCGAATGCGGGCTCTCACCGGAACGTACACTGCACGCAACTAGCGTGCCTGGCGCGGCCAGCCGATTGCACAAGCAAAGCTCGCTACGGTATGGCAGCAAATGAACAATCAAACGCTGCCCCACGTTGGGCGCCAGAAATGTGGGCATCATCTTATCCTACCCTTAATACTTTCCATTAAGGAATAGAATAATAATAATAGAATAACGCTCCGTCGTTATTCTCACTGCTCTCGCGCAGCACCGAACTGCCCTGCCGAGAGACTCTGCCCACAACGGGTTCGAGAGCGAGCCACGACTCTCGCCGCGAGTGTACGTTGTCAGTCACTTCACATGGAAGCGATACATTTCATAGTACAGGGGTTTATTACGCGGGAAACCACGATACAAACACTACACTGTACTACGCACCTAGCCCCTGGGGCATATACAGCCGTCAGCGTGTGCCCAGCCCATAGTCGGGCAGCAGTTAGCGTCCGCCGGCGTTGGCCGGCCGCAACGCTCGCTGACGTAGGGGAAGGGGGCTCTTTGTGGCCGCTACACATTTCAAGCCGCTGGACTCGATCGGGCGGCATCGGCGCTCGTCCGCTGACCTTAGACGGCGCAAGCCGTCACATCGCGGACGCGGGGGCAACCCACCAAGAAGTGGAATATGCCCGCGGAGACTCGCCGGGCATCCTAGATAAACGCACTGACGCAAATCGAGGCATGCGCTAATCGACACGGTGGGTGCCGTGACCCACGGAAGTGGGAAACAACGGCCAATGCAAGAAACGGCCAAAAGTGGCCGAAGGGCATTTACGTACCGTGCGATCGCTGCTCGTCCCAAGGGCGGTCTCCCCGGGGAGTCTCCTGCGCGCATCCCCCGTCGCCTCGTAGGGAGAGGAGGGAAGCGCGCGAGGATCGCCCTCGCCCCACCAAGGAGGAGGACGTCGCTAGCGCCTCCTCGCCCCGATATGAGGGGCTTGGCCCCCACACATGTCAGCGGCCGCCTCTTTGCCACGTGCTTTTTAAATGCAGAGCATTTCAGTACCTCACGATGTCACCCGCGTTGGCGTCCGTAGTCCGCACCGTCGTTGTCCCTACTATATAAAAAAAAATACTATCCGACGCCCGGTTTCGACCCCTCGACCCTGCGGGCGGAACGCAATGTACATGATACTCTAACCACTGCGCCACAAAGCCGACACAGAATGGAATGCTTTGAACGCGCCTTATATCGTTTACTCATTCAAATTACTGCTGACGAGCGCTCTCTGACGAAATTTCCTTGACTCATTCAAACTACGTCAAGAAGCTGCGATACAACGCATTCACTGCCACCAACTCCCCAAACACTAAACGTTAACGCAATACACCCACCCCCTATGCGACGCATTTACTCGAGTCCCCCTCCCGGGGAGATGGGCCCAATTTGCAGTTCGCGCCCTCTCCGATCGCTAACATCTGTGGCGTGATCGTGACGTCAACATCCCGCGTTCGTGTGGTGGCGCGATTTCGGCGCTATAACACTCTCTCGCGAGGGGCATTGGATTGGATTGGATTGGATTGGCTTGGCTTGGCTTGGCTTGGATTCGTTTGGATTTGGGTTGGATTGGATTAAAGTGTATTGTGTTGGATCGTGTTGCGTCATAGTCGCGCCAGGTTGCGTCATAGGCGCTCCACGTTGCGTCGTAGCCGCGGCAGGGGGTTCACGGCACGTTTGACGTTTCACCATCAACTTCATCGACAATGTCTACGCTGGAAGAGAAGGCGGCGCGGCGGCGTGCTGCGGATGCTGAGCGCAAGCGCCGGAAGCGAGTCGCCGACGCCGAAATTCGGCAGCGAGAAGCCGCAGCCATTCGCGACAACTGAAATCCACACCTAATGACAACTAACGATCGCCTCATCGACTACCCCTCGATTGGGAACCAAGCCAACGAGAGGCATTTACGCGTTCACGAAGAAAGAAGACAGAAGAAAGAAGACAAGATTAAATAAAGAGATCATAACCTGCTAATAAATGATGTCACGTGACCTCGCAATTAGGAGTCGTCGTTAATTACAACAATTAGCAACAACAATGGCAACAAACATTACAACAAAAACCAATACGTAATCTATACGACTTGCAGGCGCGCCCCCCGTGGAAATGCTCTGCATTTGATTGTGCCCCTCGCGAGGGGGATGTTTAAGATAGCGAGAGGTGTCGATTTCAGCAAGAGAGCAAAGGGAAATCTGGGCGGCCGGCAACGCATGAACATTATCGGCCCGAGCAAATGATTTTTTGTGGGCCGCAGTCGGCGCTCCTCTTTATATCTTGCTCCGTGGGTGTGACTACATTAAGTTTTTTTTAAAGACGATAGCCTTTGTTGGGCTACCTAAACCCACAAATTTTGGTCTGTCTGTATGTCTGTATGTCTGTCTGTCTGTCTGTCCGTGACTCGATTCAGCCACCCGGCCAAAGTAAAACAAGGCCTGCGCAATTGTCTTATGTAGTCACACCCACGGAGCAAGATATAAAGAGGAGCGCCGACTGCGGCCCACAAAAAATCATTTGCTCGGGCCGATAATGTTCATGCGTTGCCGGCCGCCCAGATTTCCCTTTGCTCTCTTGCTTCTTCGTTCGCCCTCTCTTCGCTCTGCCTCTGTACATGGCTCTTCCCTTCTTCGCTCTCCCCAGAGGCGTCCTTATTTCGCAGCGACGCCTGTCTTACGCCTGTCCTACTATGTAGGAAGCATGCATGCACGCGCGGAATTTAAACACCCGTGCGCGGCCGCAATATACGGCGCCGATAATCGCACCCCACCGCATACATGGCGTTCGCTTATTCCATATCAGGGAGCGTTAATTGTGACATTATGGAGACCCGCTAAAAATATTGTACTAACCCAGCAGATGTAAGACGCAACTGAATGACGACGACTTCAGAAGCACCAAAGAATGCGAAAGAGTAATATGGAACGCCACAACATACTGTCTAGCGGGATCCTGCTTGCGACAAGTCGATGCAGCGCAAAAATTACCCTCTGTTATGAGCACGCTCTCCGGCCGCGTGCTTAATTATTTATGCTGCTTCTGCGCACGAACAACGCTTACAAGGGTCGCTCGGAGCCTTCATCGGCAAACGGCAATGATGCACATTTCTGCGCCAATAACTGAGTTGGACGGCTGCCTTGCTGTATTAAGTGTACAAAAACACTCTCAGCTTGATAAGGCACCCAAAAACACCAAACGCAATCTTCATTGTAACTCATGCCGCAACATACCGCCCCATGTTCCCTATCGCTCTAAGGTTGTGTTATCTCGTCAATAACGCTGCGGACAACAAATAAAATGCAGCGATTTGTATGGCTGCAATTTTGGGCCTACCAGGGTTCCCGGCGTTTTTAGATGCGACGCATCTCTTTACCTCGCCTTGTCCCTCCGGTGTCCATAGTCCGTAGTCCGCATCCCTCTAACCCATTTTCCTCGCCACGGGAGCTGTGCGGTAGCGCCGCTCTCACCGCAGCGCCATCTTGCGTTAGCGCTCGCTCTCCTCGCCGTGACAGCTGTGTGTCGGCGCGCGTAGCGTTCATTTAACGCGGCTACAGTGAACTAGAATATTGTAGTTCACTCTAGCGCGGGTGTATGCGGTGCGCATGCGCTGCTTGCGCTGCTCTCTCTCATTCCCCTCACCGCTAGCGCGCGCTGTATATATAACCGCGATAACTGCGGCGCTCCGCTCAGTCGCTCCACCGCCGGCACTCCGATGACATCCGATGACCACTGCTGATTTGAATGGAGACTCTTACGCATGAACATCCTAACGGAAACGTAACGGAAACCCCCAGATCCGTGGCATCACCCTTGGTTTACCACGTGGAAAGATGTGGACTTTTTTTAAATGCAGAGCATTTTTTAGCCTCGCCTCTTCCTGCGTCGGACCGCGTCCACAGCTCCGCGTCCGCAGCAGGTGCGCCTCTCCTCCTTCCCTCTCAACAGCAGCTGGCGCGCGCATGCGTTGTAGTCAGCCCGTTCGCTCCGTCGCGGTCTCGGCGTAACAGGTGCGTGATAGCAGTGCGGTGGGGCGTGGAAGGGCGCGCTGCTTGCGCATGCGCGCTCTCCCCCCCGTACTGCTCTCCCTCTACTGCGCGCGCTGCAAATATATAGCGGCTAGCGGTCGCTCGTGCTTCAGTCACTGCGTTGCTCCTTCCTTCCTTGGTTGACGCTCGCTCCACACTAACGCGACTTTACTCTCCTCTCTCTACCCCAAACCAACACCAACGCAACTACGACCCAACTACCCACCCTAACGCGACTTTACGCGGCGTTAACGACCCCCAATGCTCAGTATTTACTCGTGTTCCCCTCGCGGGAAGGCGCGGGAATTTTTTTCTTTGCAGCTGAACGTTAAACCTTTTCTTTCGGCGAGTCATCACCACAGACATATAGGGTCCGGACGAATTCAAATATCGCAAAATGAAGGCTTGTGAAAACACCGCACTGTCAGGGCCTTGATCTTGAGCAGATTGCTACGTCGCGGGCAGTCGCGGGTGATGTTATCGCGTTTCTGTTCTTTTCTGATGAGCGTGTGAGTGCCGGTCCGTGTTCTAGGCACACTCTGTTTTGGACGAAAGTTGGACAACTGCGAGAAAGCTGCGGGATCTTTTATAATCGCTATTGATCAGAACCAGTTCCTCCTTCGCCTTTTGTAACACCTGTTAAAACACAGCCGAATTGGTGTTCACAAATTTACAAAACGAAGACGCATTTTCGGCAAGCACTGCGCAAAAGGTAGTGTTTGTATAGCAGCCATATGTCCATATGTGGTCTCTACATTTTGTTCTCCCGCCAGGCAAACCAATCCTTAACGTATCATTGCCGTACGACCACTCAATTCCTTCGGGTCCGGGTTACCCAGAAGGTGATGACGAACAAGTTAATCAAGCCGTGCGAAGGAGGAGCGCAATGCACGCGAAGCGGCGCCAAAGCAGGCCCAAATCACTCCGTGCCCGAAACTACCATCGCCGAAGCAGACGCCAAAAGCCGACGGAATGCGTTCCACAAACGCACCCGCCGGCGCACAGGGAACGCCGGCCGCTTAGCCGGCGGCTCATTCGCTGCGCCATCTACATTGTGCTGCGCGAGCGATGAACATAAAGGCCCCGCCGGAGAGAGCGAAGTCGGCGCTCCTGTTTATCTTGCTCCGAAGTCACACCTAAATCTACCCGTCTAAGTCCGGTGTAGTGTTCATACTTGTCAACATTGTTGAAGAATAACACGACATTACGGAAATATAAGACAAGAAATTGATACAGAAATGATATTTGCAGCATTTCTTTATAAGAAATCCCAAATGCTGGATTTTTGCGAAATTGAATACTTCATCAACTGCAGAAAAAAAATTCACCTCGCCGTCGCCTGCTGTCGCGAGCGCTACTATTGTTTCTTGCGCCATTTTAAGATATCAGTTAGCGACAGTTACGAAAGGTTCCACTAGATAGGTTTCACGTTCTGCTTGGAACGCACGTGGATTGGGACAACGCGGTTCTATAAACGCTGAAGTAGGGCGTCTCGATTCACGCGCGTCTCCGCCGTACGGCAGCATTGGCATCGAGACACCTGGCCTAGCGCAGTTGAACGCGGTAAATTTAAAACGATTTAAGCAAACATTTGGTGTTTTTTACCTTGGGAGGAGCGCGCCGTAAGAGAAGTAACATGAGAGGTGAGCGGGAAAGCAAAGGGAGGCAAAAGTCGATAAAGACTATCTTCTTTTGTCGACATTTGCAACAAAAGGAGCAGAAACGCGGCCAATTTTTTCGCTGCGCGCGTGTTGCGTTTCTCGCGCTAACATGAGTTCATATTAAAATTTCCCTTTACATAACGAAAAGCATACACGTGAGCACGTGTCCATTAACTTCGATTTATACGTAGAGTAGCTACTGAGTTCATTTTTGCAGGGGCTTGTCTTGTCGTCTGCTACGCGCCTCTTGACCGGCTGAGTGCCCCAGAGGGGTTCCACGGGATGCAACGTGCTTTTGGGAAGTCGTCGGTTACCATGTTTTCGTCATTCGGGCGATAGCTGTTCAATTTGTCACAGCGCATTTCCCACTTATTTGCAACTTCCTTCAAATGTTCACACTTCGAACATTCGGAATTTATGGACTGCAGAAACATTGAGGCTTGCAAGAAAGGTGACATTAACGTGACTGATTCCGGTTATTCTTTTATTGCTGACTCCTGAAATAAACGCATTAAAAAGGCAGATGCTAATAAGAGGGTGCGTTTACAACGCCGCATTTCCATTTTGCTTTTATTTTAAGGCATTTGTGCCCGCAGCGTTCGTCACAGAGAATGACCATGTGGAGTTCAACTATAAGTTAGAGTGACAGTTCATGGAAACAAAGAACAGCTTGTTGTGCATCACTTTTAATTACTATGAATAGAATGTGGTTTATAATTTTTAATTACTTGTTTTAGTAAATGTAGGAAAAAACGAACAAACACCAGTCAAGTCATTCTTATTTATTTATTTATTTATTTATTTATTGCACCCTCAGGGTGAAAATACTTCGTAGAGAGGAGGGGCAATAAAACTCAAGAAAGAAACTATACAACCAACAAAATACATCAAAAGGAATATAAGTGAAGAACATCAAGCTCCTATGCTTAACTTGTGCAGGTTACAAGTCAGTTCACAGTTAACACGTAAACAAAAAATAGCATTGGCATATAACTGTAATCCTCTATACTTCACATACAAACGACGACACTTTCCAAGTATGGAGAAAAGAAACCAGTCGCTAGCCTCTCCTCCGACAGCGGCCAAAAACAAAGAAAAAGGTACAGAGAAAAAAAGAGGCCCTCATTTCAACAGGGCACGCGCAGACAAGAACAAGAAGCGGTATATCGAACAGTCTATAGCGTTATTGTGTACACTAAGAAAGAATCGTTTGGCAATTCCAGTTCACTGATAATTTTGAAACAGTTTTAATCCCATACAGAACACGTTACAATAGCAAGAAGGAAGGCAGCTAATACAGCCAGGTAGATTGGGAGAGTTTTTTTTTAACCCTGCAGATTGTGAAGCTATTGTGCTTATATGGACGTTATCAAACGGCACAAGCTACACAACCCTAAAGTTCATTATCATAGCGGCAAGCAATCATTAACCGCACACACTTATTTTAAAAGAATGGAGGATGGGGTGAGGGCTAGAAACAATTTCAGAACACTAGTTTGCATTCTTAAAGTCAGGAAATGACGGGCTTGAAAGACTCTACAGGCCTTAAAGTCGTGCTTCTTCCACATTTCTACCCGCTGTTATCCATGCTTGCCGTCTTTCCTTTCGGAGCGCTTTTTCAGGGAATCTGTGGAACTACACGGATGGATTGTTCTCTTTCGCCTTCTTCCTACGTTTGTGGCACTCTTGGCTTTCAGTTTTACCACTGTAGACATCGCGAAGCGACTGCGGGAACGTCCGCTCTTTCCCACACTACCGAACGGAATGAGGATCCCACCGGCTCAGCCGCGCATAGGTGTTTCCCAACCTGCACAGCCAAGCGACGCATGGGGCAATCTAGGGGCATGTTTGAAGCTATGTCCACGTGCTTGTGGCCCTGAATTTAACCGCTCAGAACCGCTGGCTTTCGTAGAGTAGTAGTTCCGCTCCTGCGAAGCAAACATCCTAAATCGGGTTGAAATCGCGTTACCACTGTTTCTTTTCATTTTAAAGAGTTTGTCATATTTGAATATTACATTTGTTATCAAGCATATAATCCATTTATTAAGTGCGAATGCACTTCTTAAGCGAGCCTGAATCGTCCGCCGCCGTCGGCCGCATAGCAACAGCTGTGGGTGCGCGCGCTCCTCGTCTTCCCTAGCAACGGGGGGAGATGGGCGCGCGCTACTCTCCTCCTCCTCTCTCCGCTCAGTGACTGCGGGTGTTGGGCGCCTCCTCTCCACTTCGGGCGGGAGAGCTCTCGCTCGCGTAGCGGGCGCTCCGCATTCCGACGCGTGAGGGCGCTCGTGTAGCCCTCGCCGTAACGGCGGGCGCTACTCTCCTCCTCCTCACTCCGCTCAGTGACTGCGGGTGTTGGGCACCTCCTCTCCACTCCAAGATCACGATATCCACCGTAATCGCGCAATCAACAACCATGCATTCGCACTTACACACTCTCCCCCTCGGGGAAGTGTGAGGGAATTTTTTTACATGTTTATGCTAGGTAAATGGGATTTAGGGTATTTTCGTTGCCTGTTGGTCCGTTTTAGGTTCTGCTTCGTGTGCGTTTTTGCGGGTTTTCCCCATTTATGTCGGTTTCGGCTATTCCTGTCGAATATTTATCTACACCGTGGTTTTCAACAATTGCAGGTCCGGTTTGGCTGTTATTTATTTAAATTCGGGTGGTTTTGTATGCCATAGGTACGTTTATGCTGTGTTATAACCCCACAAAAAAGCTGAAGTGACGGCTGGCTGTACTGCAGACTAGGAAACGCATATAGGGAGGCGAAGCTAAAGTTTGCCGGGCGAGGGAAACGCTGCCCTCTCTCCTCCGGGGGAGTACGCCGGCGCGGCCGCCTATTCGGCACGTGCTTTTTTCGCTGCGCGCGTGCTGCATTTCTCGCGCTAGGGTGAGGGCTGGGTAAAATTTTCTTTCGACTTATGAAGGCATACACATTAGCACGTGTCCAGCAAGTTCGGTTTAAACGTAGAGTAGTTACTGATTTCATTTTTGTCGACGTTTGTCTTGTCGTCTGCTATAGACGCGCCGCCTGCTTCCCGCCGCTCGACCGGCAGACTGCCCCGACGATTTTAAGGGGGGAAACGCGTTGTTCAGCGGTCGTCGGTTGCTCTTTTCTTCTGCAAGGCGACAGCTGTTCAACTGGTCACAGCGTACTTTTCTCTTGTTTGTTACTGCCTTCGCGTGCTCGCGCTTCTGACATCCGGACTTTCTGGACTGCAGAAACACTGACGCTTGCAAGAAATGTAAGAGAAACGTGATTGATTATGGTTAATAGGTTATTTCCTACTATTGAAACACTCAGCTGCATCTTATAAAAATGCATTAGAAAGGCACACGCTAATTAAGGGGTGCGCTGACAGCGCCGCATTTCCATTTTACTTGTCCTTGAAGAAATTTTTGTTCGCAATGATTGTCACCCGCCTGCAGTACAAATATGGTTTAGCGTGACCGTTCGCGGAAACAACAGAACAACTTGTGGAGTATAACTTTTAATTACTATAATATACAGAATTTGGTGTATACCTCTTTTAATTACCAGTATTTCTAAATGTGGGAAAAAAGCGAACAACGCAGCAATCCCGTCCAGAACACAAGTCACAATGACAAGACCATACATCGGCAAAGTTGGCGCGGCTCACTCAAACTCACTCACAATTTTTTTTTCGGAATCACCACTCACTCAAACTCACACTAAATGCTGAGCAGCACATCTGCGCTCACTCAAACTCAAACTCACCTTGAGCGCAAAACTCAGAACTCACTCGGACTCAAAACTCAAAATGTACTCAGAACTCAAAATGTACTCAAACTCAAAATGTAATCAAAACTGAAAATGTACTCAAACTCAAAATGTACTCAAACTCAATATGAACTCAAAACTCAAAATGTACTCAAAACTCAAAAAGTACTCAAACTCAAAGTGTACTCAAACTCAAAATGGACTCATAACTCAAAATGTACTCAAAGTCAAAATGTACTCAAAACTCAAAATGGACTCAAAACTCAAAATGTACTCAAAACTCACAATGAACTCAAACTCAAAATGTACTCAAAACTCAAAATGTACTCAAACTCAAAATGGACTCAAAAATCAAAATGTACTCAAAACAAAATGAACTCAAAATGGGCTGAGAACTCAAAATGAATTCAGAACTCAAATGCCCTCACAGAGATTGAGACAGTGAGAGAGTGAGAGTGAGAGTGTGAGAGTTAGAGTGAGAGTGTGAGTGAGAGTGAGTGAGAGTGTGAGTGTGAGTGTGAGTGAGAGTGAGAGTGCGAGTGTCAGTGGGAGTGAGAGTGTGAGTGTGGGTGAGATTGAGAGTGAGAGTGTGAGTGAGAGTGAGAGTGTGAGTGTGAGTGAGAGTGAGAAGGTGAGTGTGTGACTGAGAGTGAAAGTGAGAGTGTGAGTGAGTGAGTGATAAGAGTGAGAGTGTGGGTGTGAGTGTGAGTGTGAGTTGAGTGTAAGTGTGAGTGTAAGTGAGAGTGAGAGTGAGAGTGAGAGTGTGAGTGTGAGTGGAGTGAGAGTGAGAGTGTGAGTGAGAGTAAGAGTATGAGTGTGCCTGTGAGTGAGAGTGAGGGCGAGAGTGTGAGTGAGAGTTAGAGTAAGAGTGAGAGTGTGAGTGTGAGAGTGAGAGTGAGAGTGACAGCGTGAGTGAGAGTGAGAGTGTGAGTGAGAGTGTGAGTCTGGGTGTGAGTGAGAGTGAGAGTGTGAGTGTGACTGATAGTGTGAGTGAGAGTGTGAGTCAGAGTGAGAGTGTGAGTGAGAGTGAGATTGAGAGTGAGAGTGTGAGTGAGAGTGAGAGAGTGAGAGTGTGAAAGTGTGAGTGAGAGTGTGAGTGACAGTGAGAGTGTGAGTGCGAGTGCGAGTGGGAGAGTGAGAGTGTGTGTGAGAGTGTGAGTGTGAGTGTGTGTGAGAGGGAGTTTGGGTGTGAGTTGAGTGTGAGTGAGAGTGTGAGTGTAAGTGAGTGAGACTGTGAGTGAGAGTATGAGTGAGAGTGTGAGTGTGGGTGTGGGTGTGAGTGTGAGTGAGAGTGTGAGAGTGTGAGAGTGAGAGTGCGATCGTCACTGTGAGTATGAGTGTGAGTTGACTGTGAGTGTGAGTGAGAGTGTGAGAGTGTGAGAGTGAGAGTGTGAGAGTGAGAGTGTGAGAGTGAGAGTGTGAGCGTTAGTGTGAGTGTGAGTTGAGTGTGAGTGAGAGTGAGAGTGTGAGTGAGTGGAGAGAGGGTGAGAGTGAGGGCGTGAGTGTGAGTGTTCTAATCTTCTTTTCGTCCCCTCGACAGCCTTGAAGTTAACTTCCTCTCTGATACCCTTCAATCCTAGGGCTTCTGGAAGCCCAATATTCCGTTCATGTAGATTTGGATGGATACCTTCACAATCTAACACTATGTGCCGCATTGTTTCTATTTCTTTTCCGCAGACCACGCACACCCCATTATTTTGTGAATACTTCCGCACAAAGCTATTAGTTCGCAGGCAACCTGCTCTAGCCTCAAAAAGCAAAGCACTTCCCTGGGAATTATCGTAGAAATTTTCCTTTCTGATGTTCATCTTCTCAGCCCTGTACATCTCTAACGACGTTTTAGCTTCCATTTTTCCCCTCCATTTATTCGTTTCAGTCTGCCTTGCCTCTTTTTTGGTTACCTTGGCTGTTTTGGATTCCCCACTGTTCGTTCCGTATTTCATCGCTAGCCTTCTAGTCTTTCTTAACCACTGCGTGTCCACGCTTTTCAAGTATAGGTACCTAAAAACCTTAGCTGCCTACATTCGTTGATCCATTGCCCTCAACCTCATCTAAAGCATATTTTACTCTGAGCTTCTCTAACTTCAAACGACGCCAAGCCCATATCTCCCTGAACTGCTTCGTTAGTTGTTTTTCCATGCGCGCCTAAGGCCAAACGTCCTACCGTTCTCTGGTTTACTTCAAGGCCTGATAGAACGTCTGATTTTAAGCAGAGTACAGCATTCGAAAACGTGAGACCCGGAACCATTACTCCTTTCCACATTCCTCTTACTACTTCCTATTTGTTATACCCCCACGGAGCTCTATGCTTCATTATAGCTGCGTTTCGCTTTCCCTTAACCTTAAGTTGCTCCTCGTGAGTACTTAAGTAGTTATCCCCTTCATTTATCCAAGGAGGGTAGAGTGCAGCGCCACCCGGCGATCGTTCCGGAGCCTATGCGCGGCCCGGCAGGCCACGTCTGACAACCGCACGTGAAGCTCAGTGTGCACGCTGTCACACTCCCCGATCAATTTTTGTTTACCCGCCTCGCCGTAGGCACCCACTTCGCCAACTAATGAATGCGAACAAAGCGGCCGCCGGCTGCTCGAGCCACTTAACCCAGCACGATGAAAGCGCGGCGCGAACCCCCCTTACTGACGTGGAACGAAAGGAACACCGCTTCACAATACAATCAGCGCTTCCCTCGACCGGCAAACTTTAGCTTCGCCTCATTATTCGTGTTCGCGTCGTCGTTTTTTGGGACCGCCGTTCGTGGACTGCGAAAAGGTTAGCGCCATACCCAGCGAAATACCCAAAGCAGCAGTGATCGCGCCGACAACGCTCACTGTAACCACCGTCCCTCGTGCAGTCGTATACGGAGCAGTGTCGCGCACTTTCAATCTATTAAGTAGCTCTGTAATCCAATCCTGGCAGTTGTGTAGCACGATGCCGTAACTGCCCCAGTTCCTCATGTCGTCCACCTCCTGTTGAACACGTAGCTTGGAAATCTCGAACTCGCCTTGATCTTCCTGAAACGAAACGAAGAAAAAGACTATTATATGCAGAGTACGGCAGCACTGTATACCGCGTCGAAGGACTGTGATGGAAAGAAATCGCCACGACAAAAAGGACCACCAAGAGAAGATAACACGGGTTTAAGAAGACGACGTTGACAAAGACGCGCTCTGCGGTGTGCGTTATAAAAACACCCCGAGGCCACCATCATCATCAGCGTCCAGCGGGGTCATTTACCCCCCACGCACGAGCGAGCTAATCGCAAGGCTCCAGCGAGGAAAACCGAAAGGGAAGCGATCCCCACAACACCAAGTGAGAAGAGAGTAGGTGTGGGGCGCTACCGGGTTGCACGGCGGTCGGGCGACCGGACCGGTGCCGTTTCCCAAAAGGTCCTCCACAACCGCAGCCTCCAGAACATCTCCTCAGCAAAGAAGTCGGTTGGCCGTGCATCGGTGAATGACAGCGACGCCCCAATACAGCTCCGTTCGCTACTCGGCAACGGGAGCTAGGAGAGGGATTGACCACCGCGGCCACAACACTTCACCTGGACATTTAAACGCTACTTCGACCTGTGCGGGTAATCACCACGTACTATGTCTTCTTCCTTCGTTCTCCGATTGTGAATTTTCCGCCTGTTTGAATTCGCTGTTTTCTATACCGCGTCCTCGCAGCCCCCCATTCTTGTTTAGGTTGCATCGGCTCTTCGTGTGTATTTTGTTTGGGTTTCGTGTATTACATAAACTAGTCTCGTTTAAAGACTTTCTTCATCAATTCAGGGGAATGTACGTGTAGGGGCACGAGAGCAGACGTGCCTTCGCATCGCTCCGGTGAAAATGTTTATTTCTGGGTTCAAATCATCATTCGTCACCCGAAAGTAGTGTCAGGGGCGAATTTGTCGTCCCTGGAAACTCCTGAAACGATCTGAGTGCGCAGTGAGTGCGATATCTCTTACTTTTGCGACCTGTTTGCGGGCCACGCTAAGCGGGCTCCCTAAGCCTGACCGCTGGGCCCAAAGACGTTCTATTTGCCGGCACGCCACCGCCGGCACGGCGCCATCCCGCTCGGCCGGTAGTGAGGCTGCTACGGCGCTCATCTTAGTATGTCCACAAGATACGTTCATCGAGGAGATGGATGGATGGGCGTTGTCAAAAAAAAAGCACCGCCAAGCTCCCAAACAACGCTTGTCTTGGGCCCACAAGAGGGGTTCGTTGTTGAATCGCACAAAACGGATGAATCACCGTTACCATGGCGCTAAGAGTTGCGGCGCAATTCACAGACGCGGAATCCAACACCACATCTGTAGAGCTACAAGCCCAGAAGATATCGCAGTTATCAAGACCAGTAAGTCCAGCTTTGCAGTGAAACTTGAAAAAATCTGAAGCATGAAGAAGCTACGCGAAGACTGTGATGTTGTTGTGTACACGTTGCATCCGGAAGACTCGTGCAAGGGTTTAATTCAAAACGTGACTGAAGGAACACCCTGGAACTATTAGCTTACTTGAAGGCACACGGTACAAACATAATTCGTTCGAGAATTATGTGGAAGTCTGAGACAGTCATCATTACTTTGGAAGGTACCTATA
Source organism: Haemaphysalis longicornis (assembly GCF_048455015.1). Lineage (NCBI taxonomy): Eukaryota > Metazoa > Arthropoda > Arachnida > Ixodida > Ixodidae > Haemaphysalis > Haemaphysalis longicornis. Next base: position 567,423 of record NW_027526228.1, read on the forward strand.
TACCACCGAAAGTATTATACTACCAAACCGTGTATTATACTCTTAAACCGTGCACGCCGCACCGATCTAAGGCGCTGTTTTGCAAAACATGCCTCGCCATAGGGCATCGAGTAGACGTTTGCCCAGATGAAGGAACGCACAGGTGCAAACACTGCGGCACCCGACTTGACTCTCCAGAGCATGAACATACTTGCAGTCAAGAATGCTCAAACAGCGGAAAAGAACACCCCGCGGACAGTCTTCAATGTTCCGTAAGAAGACAGGCCAACAAAGCGGTGTCGAAGGCCGCTTACCTCAAGCGTGTACGCATCCGAGAGCAGCAAATGGTCGACCACAAGGAGCGCAAGCAAGTGCGTGTCGTCGGCGATGCCACAAGTCAACCTTTTTCCGCACTAAACAACGTGGCCGAACGCCGCCTGCAACACATGCACGAATATCACCCTCGACGACGGGGTAGTAGTAGAAGCGCAAGTCGAGGTGGAAGCCAGAGCCGAAGCAGCAGTGTTGTCAGCAACCGCTACACAAGCCGGGACCGCGGTCGAAGCAAGACCAGGGTAGCCTACCGTGTACGCAGCCAAAGCACAATCAAGAAGAACCGCGGTGACAGCAGAAGCCCGGAATCCAAGAAAAAAACACCCGCATTTCCCCGAAGGGGAGCATGGGGAAGTGCGAATGCACGGGTGATGCTATGAGGGGGAGTTATGTTGAACTGTGTTGGCATTCCCCCGTTAGTTGCATTTAACACCCCCGCGTGATCAAGTGGGGATTCACACACCCCGTTAGTCGTTCTCTGGAAATCTTGGTGAATTAAAGTGTATGTTCGAGGAGATCCCACACACACGCAAGTAAAGTGAAACGGCAGTATTCTTTATTCAGCACTTGTTGGTGTTGTCGTTGTAGTTGACGGTCATTATGACCGCCTTGTGGTCACTGAAATGTACGGTCAAGAGTTGTTGCAAGACCGCGCGTATCAGACAGTTCCTCGCGAAGGCCAGGTCGATGTAGCTGCCGTTGATGGTGTAGCTGCCGTTGAAGGGGAGCATGGGGAAGTGGGAATTCACGGGTGATGCGAAAGAATTCTTCTTGGCCAATCGCCCTAAGTGGGTATGTGCTAAAGAAATTAGGAACTCTTCTTGGCCAATCGCCGTAAGTGGGTATGTGGTGCAGACGGACGGACGGTGGTGGACGCGTGATTAAGGGTCGCTTAAGAAGTGCATTCGCACTTAAAAATTCGCAGGTGAGTGAGAACAGATTGGATCAGTGGGATATACAACGGCAACACAGAGCAGAACTTAGTTTCCGACAAGCCCTAATCCGCAGTTCACAATCACACACACAAAAAACCTCTAGCGAGTACCCCCCTTGGACGACGAGGAAGGAGCGGTTGCTTCGTGTTTTTCCTATGCTCGTTGTTTTCGCCTGAAGAAGTATTATTCCGTTGGTTGACTGCATCCACTGCTCTCTTTCGACGCTGCGACATCCCTGGCCCCTCCACGGTCCGTCGGCAAGCAATAGGATGAACCCTCGGGGCCGTCCGCTGCGTTGTATCCAGCTCACCGGTCGCTAGGCCTAGCAGCCCATTCTGTGTACCACTGCTGTGTTCGGCGCCGTGCGGCTATGTCGCACACGTCGGAGAAGCTCGGCGTAGCTATAGCCACGAATCTGCTGGCGACGCCTACTGCTAAAGACGCCGCATCTGACATGGCACTCGACGGCTCTCTACCAATGGAGGCAACGCCACCGCTCCAACTACCTCCGGCTGACCCGTCCAGTCTACCGAAGCGCCTGTCGGACCAAACAGCACCCGCAGTCCCGACAGTGGAGACAACTGCGCCTGCAGCCAAGCGGGTGCGTACACCAGCCACAAACCCGTCACTCCCACCGTTGGGTGAACAAGCTACGTCAGCGGCTGCCCCTCCACCCCATAGAGCGACCGGCGCTTCCCAAGGTGTAACGGGTAAGGCTACGAACCCCTCGACGTACAAGGTTGCTATCAAGCCTCGGGAGCGTTTGAACATTTCTTCGCTTCCAAAAAAGACATTGCAAAAGACGCTCGTCAGCTGCCTAGGAACACCTGGTTTTACCGGATACGCGTACCACAATCGCACCAACTCAATATCAGTATGATTGCCATCTCTTGAGGCTGTCCAGCGATTGTGCTCCCTGGATTGTATTCATCTCACGTCTGAAAAGAGCCTGTCTATACAAGCATACCTGCTATCAGGAACTGACATCAGGCGCTATGTCGTTTCCGGCATGTACCCAGGAGAAAATCCAGAAGACCTCCGGTCTGGCATCCGGTGCGCCACATACCAGGTGCTCCTTCTTCGGTACATGGGCTCCGGCCGTACGTGCCTTGTTACTCTACGAGGCCCGCTGGAGCCACCTGACCGTTGCCTTTACAATGGGTGCGTACTTCGCCCACGTCCATACAAAGCCGGAGTGGTGCACTTTTATCGGTGCTTTCGTCAGGGACACATGAGCAAGTCGTGCCCATTCCCTGCACCAGAACCACCGGCTACCGATGCATCAGAGCCACCAGCTACGCACTCGGCTGCATCACGGCAGACCGAGTTTCAGTGTGGTCTGTGCCGTACAGATGACCATGCGATCACGGATAAAAAATGTCCCACTAAATGCAAAGGTATTCGTGCTAAGCGAAAGGCGTGCGTAGCGGCGCCAGTCTGGTCCCAGCGGAATTCTTACGTTTAACCGGTTTGGTTGCTTGGAAGATGAGAAGCAGGACACAATGGAGGAAGACTGTGGATCCTCCGGAGAGCGTCCAATCTCTCACTACAACGTTTTGCCGAAAGACGTACCGTGACGTACGTCTTTCAAGTCAAAGTGAAAAGGAATCTCTGGATATGGACGAGCTGGTTGCAGTAGACCATCAGTTGGCCCTCCTGAAAGCTGAGGTTACGAAGCTCACCCAGCGCCGTGCTCGGCTAATTCGTCGCCCGCAACGCCAGCAGCCTCCACAACAAGGTAATTCCAATCAGACCCGTTTCTCGCCCTCCAGCCTGACCACGGCAAAGCCAGTCTCCTCTGCCCCTAACCACAAAGACCTCCTACACTTTGTGGTGCAGCAGCTACAACAGTTGGTGTCGGTGTTAGCAGCCCAACTACATTATGCCTGAACCACAATACTTAGTGCAGTGGAACTGTCGCGGGCTCACAACGAAAATTGGAGAGCTTCGGGAACGTCTTCGCCTGGGCAAACTTAGTGCTTGGGCTTTCCTCTTACAAGAGACTGATTGCCTGCCTCGTCTTCCCAAATTCACCGCTTACGCAAATCCATCCATACCTGATCGTCGCTGTGGCTCCACCAGCTCTCCGTCAGGCAAAGCCGCCATTTATGTACTTACGTCTTTGCCACAAACTCCGATCCCCTTACACACGTGGTGCATGGCATGGCAAGAAGTGGTGGCGGTTAAGGTGCAACTGCCCCGGTGCGCTGTCATTCTTGTGTCGTGTTATGTGCGCCCACACAGCGGACGTGCACCTCGGCTACGATTGGGCTGGCTATCCTCTCTGCGCCGTTCGAACGCAGCCTGTCCCATACTTGTGGCTGGGGACTTCAATGCTCCTCATTGTGACTGGGGGTACCCCACCTCAAGTGAACGCGGGGCGTGTGCTACTACAACACTTCAGTGATGCTAACTTTACGCTTCTTAATGACATTTCGTGCCCTACGCACCGATGTATTTATCCTCGGATGCCAGCGTACTCACCTGACTTAACATGGTGGCTTGGGGGTGATACGGTATCATGGCAGCGAGACGCAGCCTGCTGGGGCAGTGACCATCACCCCATTACGATTGGCATTACCCCGAGCTCAACGCGTCGCCTTCGGCGTTGCTCCACGGTTGTGAATTGGGATGACTTTGGCGGTAAAACCAACACAAACCTCACGGCGCTCAGCCCAGATCCAATCGCTGTTATTAGACATGCTCTGAATGACGCCTCTCAGAAAACGCGGGTAGAGGAATCCCGTCCAAAACCTGACCTCCGACTCTTGCAGCTATGGGCGCAGCGCAAGCAGCTGAAGTGGCTGCCTCAGGAGATTCCTCGTCTGTGGAGGCTCGAATAGGCTTGCAACGCCTGACTACGGCTGCCAGGCGTCGTGCGAAACATCTGTCAAGGCAGCGATGGCTGAGCTGGTGTGAACCACTCGGCCCATCGGCGACTACATCATCCATCTGGCGCACCTTTCGGGCGATGGAAAGGGGAAGCCATCTCCGGATGCGGCAGCCAGTGCATGTCTGGCATCGGGCAAGACTCCTGACCAATTCGCCACCGTTTGCCCGCGCCTTGTACCCTGCCTATAGCATCCTTCCTGCCAGTAGCCCGTGCCCGTTTCCTCTGTCACATCGGTTTGGTTCACCGCCCTCTGACGACGCTGCTCACGGAATTCAATCTGCTTTTACAATGGCTGAGTTCCTAGCTGCGATTGACCACGCAAAACTTCGGACGACTCCAGGACCGGACGGCATTACATATGAGGTGTACAAGAACCTTGATGAGCCAGCGCTTAGCCATCTCCTCAACTACATCAACGAGGTTTGGCTCTCTCCCCAAATACCAGAGTCGTGGTTTCACGCAGACATTGTGCCTTTACCGAAGCCAGGAAACTCACCCGACCATCTTCCCAACTTGCGCCCAATCGCCTTGACGTCCCCGCTTTGCAAGCTTCTGGAGCGCATGCTGGCAGCCCGCCTTCAATGGTGGTTAGACACCTTCCAATGGTATCACCAAGCCCAGGTCGGGTTTAGACCTCGACTGGGTACAGAGGAGGGGCTGGGCCATTTGTCGTGAATGGTGCTACTGGGAGGTCGTTCACACGAAGTGCGGACAGTCCTTCCTATGGACATTCACAAGGCATACGATAACGTCAGCCACTGGGAATACTGGAAACTCTCCACGTCTTTGTCTACCAGACAAGGTGTGCGCTTCCATCGAGACCTTTCTTACTGGAAGATCCTTTTCTGTACGAATCGGCGGGGCAAGCTACGACCACTTCACACCAGTTCGCGGAGTACCTCTGGGGTCAGTTATTTCACCCCTACTCTTTAATATTATGATGTTGCCGCTTGCCTGGCATCTGGGCTCCATACCGGACCTGCATTTCCTCGTCTACGCGGACGACATAACGGTATGGACCGTCCACCCAGAACTGCATCGCCAAAACGTGTGCCTTCAACAGGCCTAAAGAGACACGCAGACATGGTGCCAATACGCTGGACTGACACTTTCAGCGGACAAAACAGCCGTTCTGCCCGTGGCCAGTGCTTGGGGCCGTCGCAAACTAGCGATTTCTCCCCTCATACTGCAACTTTCCGGCCAAACCGTACGCACCGCCGCATCTCTTCGAGTGCTAGGTTTAGAAATCTCTTCGTCTGGGTCGGCTGCCATGGGGCTTCGATCTGCCCGACAAAAAGCAGTACAGATGCTTCACCTGATTCGACGCATCTCACAGAAGTCTGGTGGTTCCTGCTCTAAGATGGCTCGCCTCGTGTTGAGGCCAGTAGTGCAGCCTTGACTGGTTTATCAGGCCCAATTCCAGTACATGACTCAGACGGAGTGGGCCCGACTTGAGGCTATCAACAGAGCCGCTAGGCGCACCATCACCTGCCTTCCTGCATTGACCCCGATACCATCGCTCGAAGCTGAGGCTCAGCTGAACACGCTTGACGAACTCGTCGAAAAACGTCGCTCAGCCCGCATACACAAACGTACTTTTGTTGCGGAAGCAGCGGCCTTGGCTAGCTATATGGGCTGTTCCCTACCTGCTTCACCAGATCGTCCTGTAACCAGGCCGCCGTGGCGGTATCACCAGGTGACCGACAACCAACCACTGACTAGACTGCACACTTGAACTACCGGAAAAGCATGTGCGAGAGGACCACTACTGACTGCTGCGACGCAGTACGAGGCGATAGAGGCCTTCGACGACGCTGGTGCCCAGGATGGCGTTTTATCTACGGCGATACAGTGTCCCGTTTATCCTGACGCCTCTCAAACTTGCCTCTACCAAACCATCCGCACCCTCCCCTCTCTAGTGGCGGAGCTAACAGCCATCCGAGATGGCCTACAGGCACTAACGCCGGCCCTACAGCGCGCCCCCGTGGGTTCCATCCTACATCTTTATACGGACTCCACCCCGGCGATACGGGATTTGCGCCAAGTATCAGACAATTGTACCATTTCAAGGTACATCCACACACTACTAGACACGTACCCCTGCCCTCTCAGGCTGGTGTGGGTTAGGCCGAATACGCTCCCCGCTCACATTGCAGTGGATATGGCTTGTCACCCGACGTATATTCCTCGGCCGCTGCCAATGTTAACAACTGGTCCGATAGAAAACTGCGGCGTTCGTTAAGCGGAACGGATACTGGTCACCCTAGGTTTGTGGTGGCGGTCCAACTTTGGACAAGAAATTTTACGCGTAAAGTGCGGCCGTGAAAACGGGCAACGGATCCCACGTGCGTAAAAGCTTGCCCCAGGCGCTTGTTCGTGTTTTCGCGGGGTTCTCAGGGCGTGTTCTACTCATTTTGGTTGCCTTTTATCCTCTCCTTTTTGTTTGAGAGAGAGAGAGAGTGACCAGCATTTCAGGATTACGGGGGGCGTTGCCCAGCGTGGTTTAGGCAGCCCAGATTTGGTAATCCTTCCAATCAGGTCCCCAGCAGATAGTGATCGGCCTGTGTATCGGGGGTGGAGCCTAAGTAACCCACGAAAACCACGAGCCAGAGGTCTTGTGGTCGTACCCTCAGGGTTTTAATGTGCTATGCACGGCTGGCCTATTTCCGGGCTAGCCAGGTTCGGCTAGGGAGAATCTCACCACTTGGGTAGTCTTAGGTCAGGGTCCGTCGCTGACGGGGGTGCCGCGTGCATGAAGATTTCGCTGACTTAAGACACTCTCGTAATTTCTTACTTCGTTAACAATATCTTCAGTCTGAAAACATTCTCTGTATGTCTTTTGTTTAAAAATACAGTTTTGAAAACCCTCTGTCATCTAGCGTCGTCCTGTCATCAGTGCCGCGATCTTCAGGCACCAACGCATATCATCATCAAGAAGGCCTCTCTCTCTACTACTCGCCACAACATCGGAGAAGCATCAACAACAACAAAGCAACATTAACTCGAGGATTAACCAAGGGATGGAAAAGGAACAAACTGAACAGGAAGCTGAAAAAACGAATAGCAAACATAAATGTAGAAATATAAACATACGCCTCTCAACTCACAAGAAACATTGGTACAGTATATATAACCAATTAAATGGCAATCTTCACCTGAAAAAAGACCGGTCTTTAATTCGTAATTGATACAACCGGGAAACTCCAAAACAGAAATAAACAGGCGTGTACACATTTTGGCAGCTAACTATAGCAAGGTAGAGGACCTGCTAGACGAACTAGCAAATGTCTATTTCCCCAAAAGAGACTCTCGGACCTACAAATACTATAACGGCAAGGCAAACAACACGTGCTACCGTAACCAGCTAATCACCAGGGCAGAGCTTACTGAAGCTATTGCTGAATCTAACAGGCACTCAGCTCCGGGGCCAGATCAAATTGTCAACGGTATTCTTCGCACTCTAAATGAATCAGATTATGAGTACCTTCTGCAGGTTATGAATAAGGCTTGGGAAAGTAGAACATTGCCGGAGGAGTGGAAGGACCCTATAGTTACCGTCATCCCTAAACCTGGAAAACCTATAGAGATTGGAAATCTGAGACCCATCTCTCTAACATCACGTCAAGGCAAGTTATTAACACGCATAGTCTTGAAACGGTTAGTACGATATTTAAACGAGAAGATGTGGTTACTGTCACAGATGTTTGGCTTCCACGAACATATTTCAACCGAAGGCGCCCTCCTTCAGATTAAAAAAGACGTGATCAACAATCCAAGCGCAGCTGAAATAAAAACAAAGCATTTAGCAGTCGATTTAGCCAAAGCATTTGATAATGTCACACATGACGGCATGCTAGAGGAACTAGAAAAAACTGACTGTGGCGGCCGTATCTACAACTACGTGAGACGTCTTTGGAAAGACCACACTCTACGCATTGTCGAAAATCAGAAAATCGCACACATACGAAAATTAAAGCACCCAAGCAGAGGTAGAGGTATGGGTTCCAGTTCCGATCCCACAGGGATCGGTACTGTCACCCATAGTTTTTTTAGTCTTGTATGGGGTCGCCAGAAAACTGGATAAAATTTTAGACATAAAATACACCTCATACGCGGATGACATTACAGTATGGATAACTAAGGGTTCTTTGGGGCACACTGAAAGCACGGTGCAAGTAGTTCTAAATACAATCGAAGAGGCAGCTAAGAAAAAAGGCCTCCATTGCTGCCCTGCCAAATCAGAGGTCATTATCGTAACTAGGCATACAAAGAAAACCTCCAAGGTAAAGTAAATCTGCCTTTAGGGGGGAAATTGCCATCCCACAAAGAGCGGAAATTAAGGTCTTGTGCTTCGAATCCAGAAAGACGGCAAGTATTATACAACAACTCAACAACTTTTGAAGCAAGGGCACCAGATCATCCACATTATGAAAAGAATCACCAACCATACTATTGGATTGAAAGAGAATGAAGCCCTCAAACTGAGGGATGCCTTGATAATTTCCAGGTTTAAATATCACCTCCCCTACCTAAACCCATCACAAACAGAAAAACGTAAGCTAGAGGGGCTCATTAGAAAGGCTACCAAGGTTGCCTTAGGACTCAGGAGTAACAATTTCGACTAGCAACGAGGCCCTATTCAGGACAGGTACTGACAATACGATTGATGAGATCGTTTCAGTTCATTTAGCAAACCAAGTTCAAAGACTTCATTCAACAGAGCAAGGCAAGAACATCCTCAGCAGCATCAATTTCGATCCCAAACCTCAAAACGAGCCACAGAAAGTCAACGGCCCATTTCTTGACAGCAAAACTGGACACCCACTCAAAGTCGCCCCGCTACCCAGGATAATGAATCCCGAAAGGAAGGAGGACAGAAAACGGCAAAGAGTTAATTTTTTTCAGAAACTTGTGAAAAGGTCTCCAACAAGCCAAGCAATATACTATGCAGGTATTAGTTCCAGCAGAAGCAAGTACAGCATCGTAGTGCTGAACAGAGACCTTCATCCAGCAGTAGCTAGCATTCTCAAAAGTAGAGCCAATATCAACACAGCATGCATTGAACTCCACGCCATCGCCAGAGCCATTAGATACCACGACACCTTCACACCGCATAGTCCGGATGGCACAGAACTCCCGGTGATCATTTTCACATATTCTGAAGAAGCATGCAAGCAAATCACACTGAACGACGTGAATAAAGATACAGCAGATTTATTTAATAGTTACAGTCAGCATCACTACGATAATATTTGGACACATGGCTACGTGAAGATGTTTGGCAACGTCCGGGCAGACACACTCGCCCGTGAGTTAAGAGTCCGGGCACCGAACATCTCCCTGGAGAGGTCCAACTGTCATGGAATTATAAACAATACACTAAGAGACCTTAAACTTATCTTAATAGAATTACCTCCACCTCACCCTAACCCAGACAGGCAGCAATCAGTATTACTGATGCAAGCACAGACTAACACGACATGCACCCCAGCTAGACGATATATTTTCTCTAATGAAAGAGCACAAGAACCACCAGACTGCAAAAACTGTGGTGGATATTTTAATCAGCAACATATCCTATGGGAATATCCCTACACTATTCCCAACAGCTTCCATATCCCAATCATAAACCTGGCTGGCTCTCGCCTCCACTTTTGAGGAACAGTTGGCTCTAGTGCAGTTAATCAAAAACGCACTAGAGCTTTGTTCAGCATTCGCTGAAGACGACATCTAATTGGGTTGTCTGAACCACCTTTGGTTCTAAATAAAGTGTGTATCTCTCTCTCATCAATTCATTGTCTTTAAAACTCACAAGGACCCAGTGAAGAGCTAGCTTTATATTTTGAGCAGAACCCTTTGGAGTACCCGCAAGCGCATGGGGGATTTGTAAAAGCATTTGTTTTCACTGCAGTTCAGTTCGTAAGAAGAAAATGGTAGGGTGAATTTCGGTTTTAATTTTATCGCTGGTTGGTCTGGCAGTTTATTGCCAGACCGACAGTCGGACAGCATTTTATTGACTAGGGCCTTTGGACAATTTTTGCAGAGTTATTACTCCGGAATTGGAATGACTCGGATCCGGATTCATTCCACCTTATTCCAGATTCCAGAATGGAATGGGAATGGAGTGAGTGCAACCCTTGGAGGAATTGAATGTGAATTGAAGAAGCGCCTTTTGCCCGGAATGGATTGCTAATTGAATGGAGATTTTTAGACGACGGTGTCACCATTGCTGGCGCCTTCCCGCTACCTAAGTACTCTGTGGCGACGACTACGTCGGTATATTTCAAAGGGAGCACCGGCGACGAAAACCAGAGCACATAGGCATCTCGAGTAACTGAATCCGCGCAGCCTGCCGCAGCGCGTGTAAAAGTGAACTTCGAACGGCGTAATCGCGTTTGGCCAGTTGCGCAGTAAGGTCGGCTGTTCGTGCTTCGGCAGGGATTTTGAGGCCTAGCTTTCTCTGTACAACTGTCTGTGGCGCCGATGGCAGACCGGCGGCTCTCTCAGTGGCGGGCGCCGTGTGGCCAGGCCTGCAGGCGGAGAATAGCATCGAGGATGAAAGGGTAGGGGGGTGGGTATCGAACGGCACGCCTCCGAAGCCGCGCTGCTTCTCATCGCAAGCTTATTCTGCGATAAAGCTAACAATGCAAAGCGTTCGCGCATGAAAGATGAAATAGCGAGTCAGCTTGGCGTTCTCCGTCCACCCTCCATACCCTGCGTAGCTTGTAAGCCTATCTGGTAGACATCTCGCGGGAACACGGCGCCAACCTGTCGACCGTCTGTCCGTGTGCTGCTGCGGGGTCGCTGGGCTACAGCAAACAAAAATCGAGGCAGCAAAAAGACAATTACGAGCAAAGGCCCTGTCGCCCCAGTACCCGCCATAAACGTAATCAGCGAGCTTCGGATTTGTAACTAAGCTTTCTACCTCCACGCTCTGCTATGGCGGCTACGGTAGTGGGCGGCTGGGATATACGATTACACTATAAATATTATATCAGACAGTGCAGAGCACAAAGCTTCCGAAAGGCGTTTGTTTCTAACAGTTAGGGCTCCAAACACGCCCTTTTTTGCGAGTGTTTTGACAGCTCTTAGCATTGCGACAGAAGTGCTTTGCTTCGATCCGAATGTGCGGCCCTCTTCTCCAGGTGTGCCAAACTTATGCATGGTTTCATTGCTGTGCTTCTGTGCACGTGCCTTTTGCCCCTCGGTACCGACATACCTGATTACGGAAGCCTTAGTCGCAGGCTTGAAAGTTAGAGCATCGCCACTATTCAGGTAGGAATGTCTCATTTCAAAATTTGGATCAGGTCCTCGTGCATATTGGTGGCGCGTTCATAGAAACAAACTGCCCGACCATACGTCTTGCCATACATCGTTCCGAAAACTGCCTGACCGTACGCCAGCATTTGATTCTGTCACTTTGAATGACGGGTCATAAATAGTGTCGTGTATTTAACGAATTGGGCTGAGGTAGTGCCAGGGCAATAAACAAGCGCAGTGGAGGTCAACGTGGAAGCAGTGGACACTTTTATACGGTGAATGGAAAAACTGTAACGGTGTTCTGTGCGCTGCCCTCCCGTATCTTGCGTTGGTAGAGTAGCATTAGTGCTCAATGCTGTATTTATATCCTTCGATTAAGCATTTCGAAGGCATGTACATGGGAGCCAGTTACGCGCGACATGCCTGTGAGGTATCCACACCATACTAAATACGCTGCTATGACGGTACACAAATAAGAAAGAGAGATAGCACTCCAAAAACAGTCATCAACGTAATAGATGCTTCGTCTCGTGTCACGCAGGAACAAGCTGTTAAAACATTGCTAACGGGCAATTACTATAATTAAGTAGTGGGATCCCGCTACTTATTATGCACAAAGAGGCAGTGTGACACTGCCAGCTTTTAAAGCAAAAGCTTTTTTATGGGGACCGATCGCATCCTGTCAGAAAACTACTAATACCTTCCCACTTGGACCGCTTCCTCAACCGAAAAGGTCTGCTAATGTCTCTAAACAAACGGCGCGTGCGTGAAACCCGGGACCGCAAATTAAGTCTCTCTCTCTCTCTGAAACTGTGCTTCCATTATGTGAAAAAATTTACTTGAAAATCGCAAAAAACTAACGGTTTTCAATAACAGAACACACGCGTCGATCATCAAGAATGAGTAGAAGTGGTATACTTTTATCTCGTAAACCACGTAACGGTGTACATTTAAATCTTCCGTAGTTGCGTTTACTAAGTGCGCAAAAACTCTTCGCATGGGTTCGTTCTTCGCTTGCGGTTTGGGTGTTTGAAGGTTGGACGATCCGTTAGGTTCACTTTCAGCAAAAGTTGGACGCACATTTAGCCTTCACGGTTCTCTTTACTTTTGTTGTGAGGGGACGGTAATTTTTTGCATTGAGTAGTTGTTCTGCATCAGATATTTAACCAACTGCTACCACCTCCCGACTCCGGGAATAAGTGACACATTTTGCATACGCGTGCAGTTTTCAACCGGTATTATCTGATACCTTCAGATTCATGTTGCGTTCCTCGGTTACTCGATAGAGCCTCGAGCTGTTTTTGTGTAGAGGAATGAATGCAATTGAACTTCCCGTCCATTGAGGGAATGGGATAGGGCTAACTTCAGTTATTGCGAGTAATTAAAAGGAACGCGATCACAAGTTTAAATTCCTTGGAATGAAATTAGAAGGGAATGGGGATGCCCATTCCCCAAAAAAGCTTTGGACTGCTAGCGCTCGTTTTCTGTTCAACTTTTGTACGCACTGTCCAAATGCCCAAGTAACTGTCCAGTACTAAGGATCATAGTACAATCTCCACCCCAGCTGACAGAATTGAAGTAGCAGAGCTTTTGAAGTTACTCAATAGGCGTAAGACAGCTGACATACGGAAGTACAATATGGAGAGGATCGAATATGCTGCAACGAACGGAGGCAGCCTGAAAGCAGTGAATACTTGTCTAGGCGTTGGGCGAAATCAGATGCATGCACTTAAAGACAAGCAAGACAATGTCATCACAAATAGGGATAAAATAGTAATAGTAGCCGAGGAGTTTCATAGAGATCTGTTGAACATCCGGGACATTTAGGGTAATGCCGGAAGATAAAGTAGTTCATAGGAGATAGACATCCCACCAGTAACGACAAAACAGTTAAGGAAGGCTTGGAAAGGAATGAAAGGGGGCAAAGCACCTGGTGAAGATCAGATAACAGCAGACCACTTGAAGGATGGCAGGCAAATTGTACTAGTAAAACCGGCAAACCTGTAGACACCATGGCAATGACCGCGAGGGTACCGGAATCTTTCAAGAACGCGAAAATCATTCTAATCTATCCGAAAGGTGATATAAAGGACTTGAAAAAAATCAGGCTGATCAGCCTACTATCAGTCGTCTACAAGGTACTTATCAAAGTAATCGCTAACAGAATTTCTGCCACGTTAGATTTCTGTCAACAAAAAAACAAGCAGGGTTTCGTAAAGGCTATCTAACAGTAGACTATATTCACACGATCAATCAGGTGGCAGAAAAGTGGGCAGAGCATAGTGAACCCTTATATATAGCCTTCATAAACTATGAGAAAGCAATTGACTCCGTGCAAACCTCAGCAGTCATTCAGGCATTACGGAACCAGGGCGTAGACGAGCATTATGTAGGAATACTAGAGGATATTTACAGTGGGTCCACAGCTGCCATCATCCTCCATAAGGAGAGGAGTAAAATAACTATAAGGAAGGCCATCAGACAAGGAGACACAATATATCCGATGTTATTCACAGCATGTTTGTAAGAACTATTCAGAACATTGGATTGGGAACAGGTGTGAGTAAGGGTTAATGGAGAATATCTCAGTAACCTCAGATTTGCTGATAGCGTTGCCTCCCTAAGTAACTCGGGGGACGAATCGCAAAGCATGATTACCGCACTGGGCAACAGTGGAGAACCGTAGACCTGAAAATTATTGTGCGGAAAACTAAAGTAATGATCAAACCCCTCGGGACAGCATAGCAGTTTGAGATATGTGGCGAGGCAGTAGAATTGGTAAGCGAATATATCTACTTAGGCCAAGTGTTGACCCCGGATCCCAACTATGAGGAAGATATAATTCGAAGGATAAGATGGGGTGGAGTGCATTCGGCAGGCACTCTCAGATAATGAATGGAAGCCTATCATGGCCCCTTAAGGATAAAGTGTATGGCAGCTTCATCTTACCGCTACTCACCTATGGGGCCGAAACTTGGAGGGTCACTAAGAGGGTTCAACTTAAATTTATGGCGGCTCAGCGCGGAATGGAACGGAAGATGATAGGTGTAACATTAAGGGTACTATTCCAGAAGGCCCGAGTTTGAGCGAAACTCGGCTAGGCGGAGCTGTGGCGATAATAATAAGCTCATGGTAATATTTTGGGGCACGGTTAAAACGCTTTAAATATGCGACTCAGGCTATTTGATGATTATTGAGGTGACGTAATTGGTCTAGGGCAGTGCGCTCCAAAGATGCGCGACTAGGGCGCGGCAACTCTTTTCAGAGCGTTCTCTCGTTGCACTGCTGCACTGGTGGCTACTTGGGGCAAGGAAATCCAAGTATTTTATTATTGTATTTTGCAATATTAATATGTATTTCACTGCAAAGTTCATTCTATTTTTTTATTCCAGGCGTAATATAAGCTGCTTGTTCGAAATTTTTCGTCCTAAGAAGAAGTTTCTGCCGTGGATAGCAGTTATTGCAATCACGTGATTATCGCCGCCGACTGGCGAAAAAAGAAAGCGGGTGATAGAAGCGCCCCACAATCAATGCAATTGCCGCTCGTATTACGTTATCCAAACCCTCCGCTTTTTGACACAAAATTTCGTCAGCGCGGTCAAGTCTGTCGACGTGCTTTTAACGCGAAAGCCTGGCGATACGTATTAGCAAGTTCTTTTGTAATACATTGTACATGCGCCTTTTTCCTCGCCTTCGTTTCTTTGTCTTTTGGCACATATTAGGTTAAATTGCTTCTTTTCAGCTATTACATGTTCGCGTCAGTTTCTTCTATTTATTTTGCTCGCCTTAGTGTGCAAGACTCGAACACACCACAGCCTCCCTTAATCGGGGTTCTGCGAGAGTGGTGTGCACCTGTCCTACTCCAGTGACATCACGTTCGGGCTTCACTCTGCACGCACTATTCTACAACTGTTACTGTTGGAATTCACAGTGTTACGAATTTTGCGAAGCGTGCACGTTAGTTCCTCAAAGCTCCCAATTGCGGGCCAATCCCCGAAGTGGCCATGTGTTACGAAGGAAGAAATAGCAACAAGTACAGCAACTTTTCATATTTGCTTGCTTTATTTACTTAGCCCTTCACCGCTTTTGTTCGAAGAAGCTCTCCACAGTCTTTGTTTTCATAAACCTCTGTTAATTCGCCCCCTTCCCACTTCTGCCTGTCCTCCCTCTGGCGTCACGCGGTTACTTTAATTCTTAGCTCTCCCCTTTATTCGCTTTCCTTGCTCTGCTTCCTGCAATACCAAGGTGACGCTGAACAAACCCCCTTGAAATGTGCGTGCAAAGATCGCTTCTGACAACAGGCACGCGCAGTTGATTGTATTGTAGCGAGGATAATGATCAGATGCATCAGGTATTCAAACTATCGGGGTAGGCGACGTACCAGCATCAACGATGGGGAAGGGGAAGGTAAGATAATGTCCTATCCAGACGCGAGGATATGTGCCAAAGATGTGTCAGGGGAAGATGAACCCCATAAGGTGCATGCGCGAGAAACAAGCTGGGTTACCTTTTTTTATTGCGATAGTATACACGATGACATATATACTATGTTACAAGTGTGGGTGAACTGCCGTTTCTCGAAGAAAGCAAGGAGGGAACGTTGGTGGGGTCCCCATATCCACCAATGAAGGTCAGGTGTCAGGTTATCTGCCAGGGTTGAGGCCTGTGCCTCGAACGTGTCGTGTTCTGGCCGCTTCCAATGAAGGCCAGGCCCACAGCAAATGTTCTGTGTACGCATGTTCGGCAGGAGCCGTGCAAAAGGGGCACTTCTTTGCGAACGGGGCATGGTAGCGTGGTGGCCCAACGCTCGGACCTGCGTTCCTATCGGCTTCACCCTGCCAATCACCTCAAACGGCTTTCGGTGTGTCGACTGTCTCTTTGAAAGTAATGTGACACGTATAAGCTGTCCTGCCAGTAACTTTATCGAGAGAAATGCGCGTCACACAACCCTTCGAGGGAGTCTGTCTGCCCCATTGATGATAAACAAAGCGCACCGTCATGCAACGCCTCGTTAGAAACTGCCTTGCGAGCAGACGATAACCCAAGCGCACGCTCTGGCTGTCGACGAATAGACGCGCGGTAGGAACCTGAGGAAGCCATGTCCACCAAATCACCTGACAGAAAGGCGAGGTCTTAAAAACACGTCTCCACTAATCGTATTGCGCACACACTAGTTCACGGTGGACTGGTGGCGGTGGATGGTGCGGTCGTTACCAACGCTTCTGTAGAAGCTGCCCGTCGCGTAAAACCTGGTGGCGGTGGATGGTGCGGTCGTTACCAACGCTTCTGTAGAAGCTGCCCGTCGCGTAAAACCACAGCGCACACAACACTTACTCCTCGATGGTCATTGTGCGAAAGCCGCCTCTAAGTAGTCGCAAGCGGGAGTTTGTCGCCAGACGACTCCACAACCAATGCACAATACTTTTCGACAGCTAAAAACGAGCTCGAAATTCCTGCTCGATTAAAGGATCTGTCTGGGTAGAACGATGCCTGCTACGTCGCCCATAAAAAGAAACCCCGAGCTCGAAATTTTTCCTTCGTTTAAAAGACCTGACGGGTAGAAAGATGCCTGCTACGTCGACCGCAAAAAGAAACCACGAGCTCGAAATTCCTTCTTCGTTTAAAATACCTGTCTGGCTAGGAAGATGCCTGCTACGTCGACCATCAAAAGAAACCACAAACCCGAAATTCCTCCTTCGTTTAAAAGGCTGTAGGGGTAGAAAGATGCCTGCTACGTCGACCATAAAACTAAACCACGAGCTCGAAATTCCTCGTTCGTTTAAAAGACCCGTCGGGGTAGAAAGGTGCCTGCTACCTCGAACTTAAAAAAAGAAACCATGAGCTCAAAATTCCTCCTTGGTTTAAAAGACCTCTCAGGGTAGAAAGATGCCTGCTACGTCGACCATAAAGAGAAACCACAAGCTCGAAATTCCACCTTCGTTTAAAAGACCTGCCGGAGTAGAAAGGTGCCTGCTACGTCGACCACAAAAAGAAACCACGAGCTCGAAATCCCTCCTTTGTTTGAAAGACCTCTCGGGGTAGAAAGATGCCCGCTACGTCTACCATAGAACGAAACCAGGAGCTCCAAATTTCTCCTTCGTTTAACAGACCTGTCAAGGTTGAAAGATGCCTCCTATGTCAATCATAAAAAGAAACCACGAGCTCAAAACTCCTCCTTCGTTTAAAAGACCTGTCGGGGTAGAAATGGGCCTGCTACGTCGACCATAAAAAGACACCACAAGCTCGAAATTATACATTAGGGTAAAAGATCTGTCAGAGTAGAAAGATGCCTGCCACATCAACCATCAAAATAAACCACGAGCTCAAAATTCCTTCTTCGTTTAAAATATCTGTCGAGATATAAATATGCCTGCTACGTCGACCACAAAAAGAAACCACGAGTTCGACATTCATCCTTCGTTTAAAAGACTTGTTGGGGGTAGAAAAATGGCTGCTGCGTCGACCATAAAAAGAAACCATGAGCTCGAAATTTCTCCTTCATTTAAAAGACCTGTCGGGGTAGAAAGATGCCTGCTACCATAGGTCGGCAAAACAGAAAGAACTCACTCAAACTCAATCACAGTTTTTTTCATTCACGCTGTACTCAATCAAACTCAGACTCAAAAAGTTCGTCTGCTCAAAAAATCACTCGTACTCACTCAGCAAATACTCATTTGTAATTGTGCTCACTTGTACTCAAACTCATTTGTCCTCACGAGTATTCGTACTGAATCTGTACTCATGAGTACTGAATCTGTACTCATGAGTACTCAATCTGTACTCATGAGTACTACTCATTCTGCACTCAAGAGTACTACTCATTCTGCACTCATGAGTACTCCATCTGTACTCATGAGTACTCAATTTGTATTACTCACGAATAATCAATTTATCTGCACTGTTAGCTAGGTCGTAGCTCGAATAAAAAAACTAAGCAGAAAAAATAAATTCTTTAATTGATTAGAAAAACACAGGTTACATATAAATCAGGACAGAGTAAGAAAACGTCTGATGCGGTGCACTGTCGTTGGGCGACTTACTGCGCGAAGGCAAGTACATGTGAGAAAGCGAAGCGGAACGTAAGCACTCGCGTTGCGTCTGGCGTCTCCTCTTGTTCTCTAGCCGGGTCGGGCTCAGGGGAGCTCGGGGCTTAACCGTGCAGCCGTGGCCGTAAACTGCGTTTTTCTGCGTGTCTTCGGGTGGCAGCTTTTGTCGTCCGTTTTCTTGTTTGCACTACTGTTTGCACTACTGTGTTCAGGAGTGTATATATTCAAGAGTGCAAGCACTCGCAAAAACAGTATTCATGAGTATTGTACTCATTAGTGCTGTGTACTCGTGAGTGCTGTGTACTCATGAGTGCTGTGTACTCATGAATACTGTGTACTCATGAGTACTCAAACTCATGAGTACTCAAACTCATCAGTACTCATACTCATGAATACTGTACTCATGAGTACTCATACTCATGAGTAGTGTACTCATGAGTACTGTACTCACGAGTAGTGGACTTACCCCTGTTCTCACTCGTCATCGTTCTCACTGTTTTTTTCTGGGTGTGTGATCACTCATCATCGTACTCACTCGTGAGTTTGAGTACAAATGAGTACAAATGAGTGTACTCACGAGTGAGTACGCCGACCTATGCCTGCTACGTCGACCATAAAAAGAAACCGCGATCTCTATATTCCTCCTTTGTTTAAAAGACCTGTATGGGTAGAAAGGCACCTGCTACATCGACCATAAAAAGCACCTAATACCTCAAAATTCATTACTTAGTTTACAAGATCTCTCGGGGTAGAAAGACGCCTGCTACGGCGACCATAAAAAGAAACCACGAGCTCGAAATTCCTCCTTCGTTTGAAAGACCTCTCGGGGTAGAAAGATGCCCGCTACTTCTACTATAAAAAGAAACCAGGAGCTCGAAATTCCTTCTTTGTTTAACAGACCTGTCGAGGTAGAAATAAGCCTGCTACGTCGACCATAAAAAGAAACCACAAGCTCGAAATTCCTCCGTCATTTAAAAAATCTGTCGAGATAGAAATATGCCTGCTACGTCGACCATAAAAAGAAAGCACGAGTTCTAAATTCATCCTTCGTTTAAAAGACTTGTCGGGGTAGAAAAACGGCTGCTTCGTAGACCATAAAAAGAAACCACGAGCCCGAAATTCCTCCTTCGTTTAAAACACATGTGGGGGTAGAAAGATGTCTGCTACGTCGACCATAAAAAGACATCACGACCTCGAAATTCCTCTTTCGTTTTAAAGACCTTTCGGGGTAGAAGCAGCCCCACTACGTCGACCATAAAAAGAAAAGACGCGCTCGAAAATCTTCCTTCGTTTCAATTACCTGTCGGGGTAGAAGGATGCCTAGGTGCTACGTCGACCATAAAAAGAAAGCACGAGCTCAAAATTCCTCCATCGTTTAAAAGACCTATGGGGGTAGAAAGATGCCTGCTACGTCGACCATAAAAGAAACCACAGGCTCGAAATTCCTCCTTCGTTTAAAAGACCTGTCGGAGTAGAAAGGTGCCGATACGTCGACCATAAAAAGAAACCACGACCTCGAAATTGCTCCTGAGTTTAAAAGACCTGTCGGGGTAGAAATATTCCCCTACGTCGACCTTAAAAAGAAACCACAAGCTCGAAGTTCCTCCTTCATTTAAAAATAGGTCGAGATAGAAATATGCCTGCTACGTCGACCATAAAAATAAATCACGAGTTCGAAATTCATTCTTCGTTTAAAAGACTTGTCGGGGTAGAAAAGTGGCTGCTGCGTGGACCATAAAAAGAAACCACGAGCCCGAAATTCCTCCTTCATTTAAAAGACCTGTGGGGGTAGAAGGATGCTTGCTACGTCGACCATAAAACGAAACCGCGATCCCAAAATTCCTCCTTCATTTAAAAGACCTGTCTGGGTAGATAGGCGCCTGCTACATCGACCATAAAAAAAACTACGACCTCAAAATTCCTCCTTCGTTTAAAACCTTGTCGGGGTAGAAAGATGTCTGCTACGTCGACCATAAAAAGAAATCACGACCTCAAAATTCCTCTTTCGTTTTAAAGACCTTTCGGGGAAGAAGCAGGCCTACTACGTCGACCATAACAAGAAAAGACGAGCTCGAAATTTCTCCTTCGTTTAAATTACGTGTCGGGGAAGAAAGATGCCTAGCTGCTACGTCGACCATAAAAAGAAAGCACGAGCTGAAAATTCCTCCTACATTTAAAAGACCTGTCGGGGTCAAAAGATGCCTGCTACGTAGACCATAAAAGAAACCTCAGGCTCGAAATTCCTCCTTCGTTTAAAAGACCTGTCGGAGTAGAAAGAGGGCTGCTACGTCGACCATAAAAAGAAACCACGAGCTCGAAATTCCTCCTTCATTTTAAACACCTCTCTGGGTATAAAGATGCCCTCTACGTCTACCGTAAAAAGAAAGCACGAGCTCGAAATTCCTCCCTTCGTTTCAAAGACCTGTGGTGTAGAAAGATGCCTGTACGTCGACCATAAAAAGAAAGCACGAGCTCGAAATTTCTCCTTCGTTGAAAAGACCTGTTGGGGTAGAAAGATGCCTGTTACGTCGACCATAAAAGAAACCACAGGCTCCAAATTCCTCCTTCGTTTAAAAGACCTGTCGGAGTAGAAAGGTGCCGATACGTCGATCATAAAAAGAAACCACGGCCTCGAAATTGCTCCTTAGTTCAAAAGACCTGTCGGGGTAGAAATATTCCATTACGTCGACCATGAAAAGAAACCACAAGCTCGAAGTTCCTCCTTCGTTTAAAAATAGGTCGAGATAGAAATATGCCTGCTACACCGACCATAAAAATAAATCACGAGTTCGAAATTCATTCTTCGTTTAAAAGACTTGTCGGGGTAGAAAAGTGGCTGCTGCGTGGACCATAAAAAGAAACCACGAGCCCGAAATTCCTCTTTCGTTTAAAAGACCTGTGGGGGTAGAAGGATGCCTGCTACGTCGACCATAAAAAGAAACCACGAGCTCGAAATTCCTCCTTTGTTTGAACACCTCTCTGGGAAGAAAGATGCCCTCTACGTCTACCATAAAAAGAAAGCATGAGCTCGAAATTCCTCCTTCGTTTCAAAGACCTGTCGGGGTACAAGCATGCCTGCTACGTCGATCACTAAAAGAAACCACGAGCTCGAAATTCCTCCTTCGTGTAAAAGACCTGTGGGTGTAGAAAGATGCCTGTACGTCGACCATAAAAAGAAAGCACGAGCTCGAAATTCCTTGTTCATTTAAAAGACCTTTCGGGGTAGAAAGATGCCTGCTACATCCACCATAAAAAGAAACCACGAGCTCGAAATTCCCCCTGCGTTTAAAAGACCTGTCTGGGTAGAAAGGCGCCTGCTACATCGACCACAAAAAGAAACTACGAGCTCGAAATTCATTACTTCTTTTACAAGACCTGTCGGGGTAGAAAGACGCCTGCTACGTGGACCATTAAAATAAATCACGACCTCGAAATTCATCCTTCGTGTAAAAGACTTGGCAGGGTAGAAAGATGCTTGCTACGTCGACCATAAAAAGAAATCACCAGATCGAAATTCCTCTTCCATTTAAAATACCTGTCGGGGTAGAAAGATGCCTGCTACGCCGATCATAAAAAGAAGGCAGCGTCTCGTGCCAGGCGTGTGGCACGAGACACGACCCCCTCGCAGTGGCTGCTGCCAGGTGTGACGTCACGGTGACGTCATAACAATACTAATGGTCATATTTTGTGTAGTGTAGTTCGAAATACACATTTTTTTAAAATTTGTATTAAAAATTAACCCGCCATTCAATTGCTCAAACTTTTCCAAACAAACATTTGTTTTTGTTTTTGCGGGAGCAGCCGGCGCTGCTGCTGCTGCAGCCGTATATGGCCGTATCAGCCGTATTCCCTGTTCTGTGGCCGTATCGCGTACATAGAGTCGCGCATCCGAATGCGGGACGAAGCTCTTATTTTCTCGGGCCGACAACGTAGACAAACCCAAGTTCATATTGGTAGCAGCACTATCTGAAAACATGAGAAAGTTGCTTGTGATTATGTATTCCGTGTGGACCCAACCAGCCTTTCCGGAGGGCAGCAAAATGGCCGCTGTCGAGTAATGTTGACGTGTGACCGCTTGGTTATGCTTGGTGTACGCCGATGGTACCTGCGTACAGTTTCAGCGTACGTGAGACGACATGGGGCAGCCGACTGGCCCCGTTCGAACAAGCTACGTTCCACACAAGAAAAGACCGTCCGAGCGTAACTTTGTGGACCTTCCAACGCATGATCGGCGCGGCGGCATCTGCTATCAACACTTTGCACCAAGTCAAGTTCAGAATGCTTAAATGAGCGACCGGAATTCGCAGTGTGTCTTCTCGAAATGAAGACAACTTAACAGCGTCAAAATATAATTGGAATGTACAGTGAAGCGTAGTGGCGGCAACTGTTTTTTACTAGGCACATGTCCGCATTACAATTACAAACAAAAACGACAACACGTCAGTTCTAGGAGCACGTAAAAATCGACGCGAAGCAGCCTGCAGAAAAGTATGCGTTAGGCTTACCAAGGCGTGCAACAGCAAGTTCACGAAAAATACCCAATTTAAATAATTACAAGCACACCTCCAAACAAGAAAAAAAGCACCGCGAGGCCGCCACTGTACAGGGAGATAAGAACGTAACGATGCGTCAAGCCTGCCATTCGAACCAAGGGCAGAGAACATCGGGACGCAAGACGGGAACACCGTGCTATCGTTAGCACAAAAAAAGCGACATGATCAATTGACATAAATATGACGTATATCTTGTAACGTCAGAGGAAGTCACATGACTAGTTTAGCTTGACGTCACTTCTGTGTGGCAGCAGCCACCGCGAGGGGGTCACGTCTCGTACCATGCGCGTGGCACGAGACATACCGTAAAAAGAAACCACGAGGTCGAAATTCCTCCTTCATTGAAAAGGCCTGTCGGGGTAGAAAGATGCCTGCTACGTCGACCATAAAAAAAACCACGAGCTCGAAATTCCCCCTTCGTTGAATGGACCTGCCGGGTTAAAAAGCTGCCTGCACCGTCGACCATAAAAAGAAACCACGAGTTCGAAATATCTCCTTCAGTTAAAAGACCTGTAGGTTGCCTGGTAGTTTACCATAAAAGAAACCACGAGCTCGAATATCCTCCTTCGTTTAAAAGACTTTTCTGGGTAAACAGATGCCTCCTTCCTGTACCATAAAAAGAAACCGCAAGCTCGAAATTCTACCTTCGTTTAAAAAAGAACTGTCGGAGTAGAAAGATGCCTGCTACATCAGCCATAAAAAGAAACCACGAGCTCGAAATTCCTCCTTCGTTTAAAAGACCTGTCGGGGCAGAAAAATCCCTGCTACGTAGACCATAAAAAGAAACCACGAGCTAGAAATTCCTCCTTCGCTTAAAAGACCTGTCGGGGTAGAAATAGGCCTGCTACGTCAACCATTAAAAGAAACCACGAGCTTGAAATTCTTCCTTGTTTAAAACGATGGTCGGGGTAGAAATATGCCTGCTACGGCGACCATAAAAAGAAACTTCGCCGCAGCAGCGGCCACCAAGGGCATCCCGAGTTACACTCGACCGTGCAAAACCACGCCCGAGTTTCCTCCGAGGTGTAATGTTAGTCAAACAGACCCAACCCATCCGTGGGCACGGCGTAACAACCGAAGCCACACCTACCCATGGCGTCCACTTTGTGTGGTCATAGCGTCGTCGCAGCGAAGTTGTCATCATATGCCCGCTAGCAGCGAGAAGAACTTAGAACAAAACAAAACTTAAGTCCCCAGGGTACCAGGGCACCGTCAGCCAATGGTGCCACAGTCGCGGGGTGTTCAGTCCGAACTGGAGTTCACTATTGTACGAGCCGATAGGAGAGCCAAGACACCATTTTTCCTCAGGAGCCTCCTTCATACACCGTGAAATCACAGTCCATGACAACTGACACAACTTCAACGTCTAAAACGTCTTCGCCAATGCTCAAACACGCTCTTGACACGGGGCGATTTCTGATAAGCGCCGGCCGTGCACACTCAAGCAAGCCGCAAACAAACGCAATATTTGATGTCTGGGAGCAGTGCGCGTTGCTTTCGCTACAGTGGACCCCTTTGATTACTTGATTTGTGCTTGCGCAGAGTTTCACTGGGTCTACCCTCAAGCCAAGTAGTAAACATAATTTAGTGGAAGAACAGAACACCGAGAAAAACGGACCGCCCCTGCCGGGTGTGGCCAACAGCCAGGCTGGGGATTTCAAAGTAGCAGTGGGGTTATCTAGTTTATGCTTGGGAATGGTCATTGCAGATCGATTTCAGATGGTGCTGCATACAGACGATACAACAAGCCGTACTTTATCAACGTAAGCGGCCTCAATACACTGCGCTGAATATGCTAAGCGTGCTGCGCGCGATTCCGCCGGTTTCGTTAGACATGTATTGAATGCTCCACTATCTCTACTTCCATAACCCAAGCAGTTGGAAACACGGGAGTAGGCGGAACTCGGGCCTTCTGGGATAGCGCCCTAAGTGACAAGAAGAGAGCGGAGTGGGTGAGAGAACAAAAGCGTGTTAAGGACATAATAGACATGTTAGTGGGAATTAAGAAGAAGAAATGGACGTGGACAGGGCATGTAATGCGAAGGTAAGATAACCATTGGTCATTAAGGGTAACAGAGTGGATGCATAGAGAAGGGAAGCGTGGCAGGGGACGGCAGAACGTTAGATGGGCAGATGAGATAAAGAAATTCGCGGGGATAAATTGGTCGCAGTTATGACAGGACTCGGATAATTGGAGAATAATGGGAGAGGCTTTTGCACTGCAGTGGGCGTGATAGGCTGGTGCAGACTAAAGAGGAATTGAAAGTTGACTTCATAAATGTCAAGAAAAATACCTGGGAAACACTTGTCATGGCATTCTACAAATTACTGGGGAGACTAATTCTATGCAAGCTTTTAACGATGCAACAGCTCATCACGCACAATAACTGGACACAGCCGTGATTTATATATTTTCCTTCATTTCATTTATTTCTACCATCAGGACTGGGAGGTAATACAGAGGGTAGTCGTTATTACAGATAAAAAATATACAAAAAATCACCAGTTCATATGTCGATAATATGGTGAGGCGGCTCCTCCTCACATAATATTAGCTAATAGCGTTTTAAAGAACTCGTAATCACTCATGGTTCCAATTAATGGGGGAAGATGATTCTACGCGATTCTCGTTCAAAGTAGGAATGACATCTAGCAGCCGTTTGTTCTTCATAATGGTACGCCGAACTTGTGACGATGATCCAGGCGAGGCGTAATATATTCTGGTGGTGCTATAAGTTCGTTGTGTAAATAGGGATAGTAATATATTGGGGGTGGTGACACCGATGACTCTGTTAAAGAGTTTGTGACAAAGTTACTATGTTGCAGAGAAGAACAGACTAAGAAAAAAAACATTTGACCTTTTGCGCCTGACATGCCAATTTGAAGATAGTACATGGTACTCAAAGCGTGTCGCGTAGAGTTTGATTACTGCAGCAGCGGCAGTAAAGACTTACGATTTAAGCCATCAATACCGAAAGTGAGAGTGGCTGACCTAATTCCGGTGATCAGCATAAACGGATGCACAAAATCCCATGATGTGTGACATTCTTCTGCAATCCCTCTCCCTTACCCGCAGCGGTGGCTCAGTACATTCCACTTCCGGCCACCGTAGCGTACGGACGCGGAATCATGAGCTCCGACGGAACGGTGATAACGGCCCAGTCAGGCCGCGGTAACAGGATTTCTGCCAACAACGCCCAGGATTATCAAGTGCTTTTGCCCCAGTTGCCCACCGGTCAGTCTGCTTTGAATACTGTGTTTCTGCATGCCGACATGCGTGCACGCACGTATCGTGTTGAGGATTTTCGAGACACTTTGACGCGCCTCGCTTTTCTCGCCGACGTGGTGGCATTGGGGGCGTATCAAATGAGTCACGTTTGGGCCGTGACTTTCAAGTCAGCGGAAGGCGTCAAAAAAATGTTAGCCCAGGGTGACATAAAAGTGAAGGACCGCCGGTGCACTGTGATAGACCCTTCAAACCAGGAAGTTCGGCTGAAGCTTCACTGGCTTCTTTACAATGTGCCGGACGAAGATGTTTGCGCTGCGCTCGCTCCCTACGGGCGTGTCGTCGAAGTGCGCAAGGAGCGTTGGCGTGTCGACGGCATACGGGATAAGGGCTCAACTCTGCGGTCGGTGGCTCTGAAGTTGAAACCGGGAGTGACCATGGACGACCTGCCGCATGAACTCCGAGTCGGGGGGGATAAGGCTCTCGTCGTTATCGCCGGCAGGGCCCCCCAGTGTTTGCGCTGCAACACCAAAGGCCATATCCGGCGCGACTGCAAAGTGCCGCGCTGTTCCTCCGGCCGTCGCTACGGGCATGAGGCAAGTGCTTGCGTCAAGACGTATGCCAGCGTTACCGGGCCGACGAGCGAGGAAGACCTTCGCGAAAACCGCATGGACGAGGCGGTGCGGAGGAGACTGCAGCCGGAACCACCGGTGAGGCGGCAACGGAGCAAGGCCTGGCGGGAAGGGTTGAGGCCGAGGCTGGTCCGAGCGCTCCTCGAAAGGAGCAGCCTGGTGAGCTGAAGACGCTTCCCCCCCAACGCCTCGTCGAGCAAGGGTAGTGGCACCAAGGTGGTGCGCCAGGAGACACAGCCGGCTCCCGCAGTGGACGACGAAGGGATGGACCTCGATGGGGACGGTGCTAGCGTTGCCGCCGGAAAGCGTCAGCGTGAGGACAACGTCACCGGCCAGGGCACCGATGAGTCCAGCAGCGGTGAGCCGCCAGCGAAGACGGTTTTGGGGCGACGTGTGGGCTACAAGTCCAAACCAAGCGTTCCCCCCGACCGGCCTACTCCCCCCGAAAAGCCCACCTAGGACTGGACTGGTACTCCGAAAAGTTCCTGTGCAAGCCATTCTACTGGGTTCGTGTGCACTACAGTATCGAGGCAAGAGGGTGTGTTGAGTTCGGGGATTAGTGGTTACATAGCTTATGGCGTCCTTTCATCTTTCATTAGTGTTCAGTTCACCCCATAATTTGCGTTGTGCCACCTTGAATGTACGCGGATTGTCTTAGCGCAAGCGTCAGAACCAATTGTACAGGCTTATAAACGAGAAAGATTTAGACGTGGTAGCCTTACAAGAAACGAAAGTGGAGAGCGAGCAGAGCACAGAAAGAATGGTGAATGTGTTCAGTTCACGATATCACGTCTGTGTAAGCCGCGCGATGGGCTTATCGGCAGGATGCGCACTTTTATTTCGTCGGAGTTGCGGCGTTGCTATCCAATATGTAACGTCCAGTGTGTCTGGCCGGTTTGTTGTATGCGATTTTAAATGCAGAGAATTTCTTTAACTCACGATGTCACCCGTTCTAGTTGTCCGTAGTAGTCCGCACCCCTACCCCCAACACTATATAAAAAAATAATACTTACCGGCGCCTGGTTTCGATCCCACGACCCTGCGGGCGGAACGCAAGGTACATGGTGCTCTACCCACTGCGCCACAAAGCCGGCACAGAATGGAAGGCTACGAACGCGCCTTATATCCTTGACTCATTCAAACTACATCAAGAAGCTGCTGATACAACGCATTCACTACCACCAACTCCCCAAACACTAAACGTTAACGCAATACACCCACCCCCGATGCGACGCATTTACTCGAGTTCCCCTCGCGGGGAGATGGGCCCAATTTTTTTGTTATCGTCGCGAGAGTGGAAAATTATATGTGTGTATGCGCCGACTAAAGCGGATGAAAGGAAAACCTTTTTTGAAGACTTAAGGCCGTGGTTTCGAACAGAGCGGGCTAATGTAGTTCTAGGGGATTTTAATTGTGTGTGCTCTGCTCGACATAAATCCAGTTGTACTCCGTTTCGTGATGGTAGCACAATTGCACTGAGCAAAATCGCAGCAGATTTCGATTTAGAGGATGTGGGGGATGCCTTGGATGGCACAGGAGCGGTACATTTTACTCATTTTCAAGGTGTGATTTCATGCGCGTTTAGATAGAGCCTATGTATCCCTTGATCTTGTACCAGAGTGCTTAGAGTATAATGTTACGCCTGTGTCTTTTAGTGACCACTGCCTGGTCTCTTTCTTGATTGGTAAGCGAAACGAAAAAGGGAAGAAGTTTAACTGGAGCCAGTGGGAAATTAATCGCCAATTATTGAAGGATCAAAAATTTGTAGCAGAGGTCACTGAAAAGATTAGAACAATAATAGAACAGAAAAATTCTAGCTGTGCCGCTAAGCGGGAGAGATTCAAAGAAGAAATTAAGATGAAAGCCTTGGAAAGGTCAAGTACCTTACATAATGATAAAACGAAAAAAGAAGCTCTGTTCAGACGCAACCTGGAAACACTTTTAGCACTAGAGAGCCAGTCACCGGGACTGTGTGAGGATGATAATGAAAAAGTGAAACAACAGTTGGAGTGTATCGAAGAAGAAAGGTACCATGGGGAAATAGTCAGAGCCAGAACGGAGAAGTTTTTGTTGGGTGAAGCTCCAACCAAGCGAGCTCTTTGCTCTGAAAAACGTTACGCCACCAGAAACACAATCAGGGAAATAGAGTACAACGGGCATGTATCAAGTGACCAGAGAATAATAGCGAACGTCTTTTGTGAGTATTACGATAGTTAGTTTGCATGTCAACCGGTAAACTTAGACTGGTTTAGGGAAGAGTTTATGCGTTTCTTGCCGGTCATTGATGACGAGGTTAAAGATAGTCTGGAAGTTTCAATTACACCTGATGATGTTAAGAAAGCAATTGACGATTTAAATGCGGGCAAGTCTCCGGGACCAGACGGGTTGTGCGCGACGTTTTACAAAGCGTTTCGTGATGACCTCAGTATAATATTGTGTGAACTCTATACGGAAGCATATGAGCGGGATAGATTGCCACCATCTTTCTCAAGTTCGCACACTGTGCTCATACCTAAAACAGATGACAGGGATGAACAAAAGAAGGTCACAGCGTATAGGCCAATCACGTTAACTAACGTCGATTATAAAATATTAATAAAAATTCTAGCAGGGACGTTACAGATGGTGATAACAGATATAGTGGGGGAGCACCAAACATGTGATATAAAAGGAAGATCTATAACAAGTAATATACACGCAGCGAGAAGCATCCTAGAATGTTGTGACAGTATGGACTTAATTGTAGCCATGCTCCAAATAGACCTCGAAAAGGCCTTTGATAAAGTCTCTCATGAAATGCTTTTTATCATCTTGGAACAAGTAAACTTGGGAATAATAATAGCGGGGGGTGTACAAATGGCTTATAAAGGGTGTTCGACAAGTTTGGTTATTAACAAGTCGGTGTGTCGTCCAATCACGGTCACTCGTTCGGTTCGCCATGGGTGCCCGCTTTCGCCTTTACTTTTTTGTTTATACATTGAGGCCCTCTGCGCAAGCGTAAATAACAACAGTATTCATGGCTTTCGGTTGTAGGCATGTGAAGTCCGTGTACTTGCCTATGCGGACGACATTGCTTTTTTGTGCCGTGATAGAGAAAGTATCAGTAGCGTCATTAAAATACTTAATTCCTTTTGCGAATATACTGGAAGTTCTGTAAATTGGAAAAAGTGTCTGGGGTTCTCGCATGGGTGCTGGGACTGGACACCCAGTGCGTTTGAAGGTGTCAGCTGGCAAGCTACGCCTGCCAAGTATCTAGGTGTCCCGCTGGAAAATTACCGCGACAGCGAGCCGTACTGGCGAAGCCAGACAGCGGCGTTGCGAGAGAAAGCGGAAAAGGGGGAGGGAAAGGGTAAAACGTTGTCTGTGTTTGCGCGGGCGACGGTGTGTAATGTGTTTCTGTTCTCTAAACTGTGGTACGTTTTGCAAGTTATTCATTGTTCGCGTGCAAATGTACAAAGGTTACACCGTGTATGTGCTATTTTTATTTGGGGCTCGACCTGGGAACGGACGAGAAGAACTAATCTTTTCAGACGTGTGCGCGATGGTGGTTTGTCACTATCGCATCTTTTTCTGCGACAAGTAGTCAATAGATTTTATTTTTTGCGTGAGGTGAAGGACCTCCTACTCCGCACTGTAATCCAGGTTAGGTTAGGTAGACTTCTCCCTCAGTTTGTTATTACGTCATCTTTGTGTTATACCGGAGGAGTTCACGGATATTTAAAGGAAGTCGTACAGGCAACACAATTTGTATGTTCGCGTTTTTCCATGGAGTATTTGAGTTCACTGTCGAAGAGGAAGTTGTACAAAGATCTCGTTGAAATCTGCTTTCCTGTGCCACTATACAGATCCATGTTTCGAAGTGGACCAGGACAAAATGTTTTGAAACTTGTAAAAGCAATGGTTGTTCCGCCGGGTGTTAAAACGTTTTTTTAAGCTTCATGTTGGTGTGCTCCCGGTTTAAACGTGGATGCTTGAGAAGGGTTTTTTTGTGCCCTGGGGAGCAGACTGCTGGCTATGCAAGAAGCCGGAAACTGTTGAACATGTATTTTTGGACCGTTGGGATGTGGTATTTTTGTGAGATGTTCTTCAGAGAACTTTGAAAAAGGAACTCCACTTGAATCCTCATGGTATACGGTTTCTGGCAGTTGAGAACGATAATGGAGTGCCTTACGACCTATTGATGTTGCTGGTCCTCCACGGAGTATGGAGGTCTCGAATGGCAGCTCGTTACTCGGACGTTGATGGACGGGCCGGCCCGCGAGGCAGTATTTCTGTGAAAGCGTTCATCGCATTGTAGAAATGTGGAAGGGTCAACCTTGTACGCCCGAGTGGCTGCAGGAAGTAGAGAAAGTGTTGTCTATGCCCCGTTTTTAGACATAATACGCTGGCTTAGGCAAAGCTAGCGTTTTTTATCTGTAGCACGTTTTTGTGATGCCAGAAACCGGCAATAAAAAATTCCCTCGCACTTCCCCGAGGGAGAGAGTGTGTATGTGCGAATGCACGGTTGTTGATTGCGCGATTACGGTGGAAATCGTGATCTTGGAGTGGAGAGGAGGCGCCCAACACCCGCAGTCACTGAGCGGAGAGAGGAGGAGGAGAGTAGCGCCCGCCGTTACGGCGAGGGCTACACGAGCGCCCTCACGCGTCGGAATGCGGAGCGCCCGCTACGCGAGCGAGAGCTCTCCCGCCCGAAGTGGAGAGGAGGCGCCCAACACCCGCAGTCACTGAGCGGAGAGAGGAGGAGGAGAGTAGCGCGCGCCCATCTCCCCCCGTTGCTAGGGAAGACGAGGAGGAAGACGAGGAGCGCGCGCACCCGCAGCTGTTGCTATGCGGACGACGGCGGCGGACGATTCAGGCTCGCTTAAGAAGTGGCGAGGGCAACAATGAGCAGAACCCTCATTACCTAGGCCGTGTGTCAGCACAGATCTCACAACTCAAAGAGAAGATGGGCCCATTTGCTAGTGTTGGATATTTTATGTAAAATTCAGGCATTCAGGAGGTACAAAATTGTCACACGTATAATACAATTGGGGTTCAGCTTGTCCTATCAGCGTCAAATGAACGCGAACATGAAAATATGAACTCGAAAGCACAAATAGCGCAATTTCTTTCTGTCCAAGCCAAAACGACGCGTAGCTTAGGTACAAAAACAAATTGGGGAAAAGTGGATTTTAAAATATACCAATAGCGTGCCATTACATGAACCTACGAACGGTACTTTTCAACTTTGCACGTTCTGGTCCATATTTTCCTGTTCGCATTTCATTTGACGCCGATAGTACATAGCTAGCAATAAAAAGCGCTACAGACACAAGAAGACCAAAGGGCAGACAGATGCAGCCCTTTCTCTCGGTGCTGGCATGTTCTCTTGTGTTTAGGCGCTGTTTCTTGCTGAGTGTACAACTGTTCAACCCAATTTAAAAAAGAACCCTTCCGCATAACAGCCTGGAGGCATTGCGGAAAAGGGATGTCAAGCAGCAATGTTCGCAGGACTAACATTGGGCGGAGCAATAGTTGTAATGATACACATTTAAAACGACAGCACGGAGAAGTCAACAAGTGAGCCAAAATCAGCTACCTTTCAGGTAAAATACCAAAATATTTTGACCATTTCTGCTGAAATTTCGGTCACATTCAGCAGAAGCGACAACTCTAGTTGGACGCACCGGTACATTGAAAATAAAACACCGTGTGTTCTGCAGGCTTAAAGGCATCCTGCAACACTTTCGATAACCGCTTTCACTCTTCCCTTCGCGTCTAAAACCACTGCAAAAGCTATTGTTATCGCCAGCACGGAGCCGTACTGCGTCATTTGCTCGTCGCTAAAGGTACGCCGCTTGTTTTTGTGGCGTTTTTTTAAGTCAAAGCATTCATTGCTGCACAAAAAAACTAGAAAGAAAACCGGCCAACAGCCGCTGCATGGCCTAATTCGAGCCTTCAAAGAA
Source organism: Haemaphysalis longicornis (assembly GCF_048455015.1). Taxonomy (NCBI): domain Eukaryota; kingdom Metazoa; phylum Arthropoda; class Arachnida; order Ixodida; family Ixodidae; genus Haemaphysalis; species Haemaphysalis longicornis. Next base: position 600,225 of record NW_027526228.1, read on the forward strand.
CGTCAAGACCGGGAAAGGGAGAAATATCTAGTGAGCGAGTTTGATGGACAGAGAGCAGTAAGTTTTGGCTGAGGTACTTTGCGAGCGCCTCATCGAAGTAATGGGTGTGTTGGGCGACTATGTTCTGCAAGCATTTAGGATTTCAGAAAAAAGTTGAAAGAAGTGTTGCAGGGTTCCTTTAAACACAAAACAATTTTCGCTCATCACCATCAGGAGCAGGCTACTCTACTGCATGATGAAGGCCTCTCCTATTGACCTGCAACCGCTGCTGTCCGGCGCCGTTCGAGTCTATTCCTCACCTCCGAAGTTCCTTATTTCGACTCTCGATCGAGTAATTGGCCTTCCCCTTCTTCTAGAGCCATCCCCTCTGCTTTCACTTTGCCACCTTGGTATTCCACCGATTGTCATTTCGCCTCGCTACGTGGAAAGCTCAAGTAAATTTACCTGTCGTTATTTGAACTATTATGTATTTTCCTCCAGTTTTATAGATGGTTTCCTGACCCTTAACCCGTGCTACCATTTTTTCCATGCCTGGTTGAGCAATCATACGTGTTTTATCAAGGCGCCAATGTTCGTCCCATATGTCGACCGGCATCATTATTCGGTGTTGTAGTCTCCTTTTCAACGGCAGAAGAGCTTAGTTGTTCTAAGTTGGGGGAGGGGGAGATTGTCGAGTGTAACCCAGCCCAAATTTATTCTTCGCCGAATTTCTTTGTTGAGATCAGCCCACACGACCTGAACGAGGTAGATTCTCTTTTATTGCCCTTTTATTGGAGACGGAACGTTACAAAGTAAAAGAAGGCCGCAGGGATAGAATGAAAGTGTGGGTTGAAATATGCATTGAGCAAAGCCTTGGAGCTGTTTACCATACGGGGACCCATCAGCAAGCGATTGACCAAGTGGCCTAAAGCTAGTGTTCCAAACTTCTAGAGCCAACCTTCTAGCCATATCCCCCGATAGGTCCAAGCTTAAGCATAGTGCCTCAATATCTGCCGTATTGCCCCTCAACATCTTAAAGAATGCTTGAGGTGCCTTGTGTGTGGGCATTTGTGCATGTCTGTGAACCGGCCGGGAGCGGTGGGACATTGCCGGAGCATCCCAGTAAACTCACTTTGCTGTATGATTTACATAGCGTGCTATGCTATTCTCTAAACCGCCCCACCAGAAACAATCTTCGCTCAAAAGGACTTTGAGGAGAGCACCTAAAAAGTTCCCAATTTGGAAAAGAAAGTATTATTCTGTGCAAATCGAGGCAGAAGAAGATGGTTTCTAGTGTCAAGAGGACGAAGCCCTCTGCAGTTCAGTGCAAAACTTGGGATCACCCAGCGTGAAAGTCTGTTGGCAGGTCCTTCCCCGGCACCACCTAACTAACAAGCTTGCTTCAGGGCTGCGTAACTTAACCCAAGTTAACCGAAATCCAACGTACACTATCGTTAACCTAATCTAAAGCTAACCTAAATATGACCTAATCTAATCTTCGCTGATCTAACCAGTGTTTCTTTCAGTAAACTCAAAACAAAGTGCTGCTGCAGGACGACCTGCAAAAAAAAAAACTCCCTCGCCCACTCAAGGGGATTTCACAATTGCAGCTTTCACTCAAGGATCACTGGTGATTCACCAATAGTCTTAGCGGAACGTCAGAATAACCGAACAAAATTCGAGGTGGAGCATATTTATCCGCAGAGGTGTACTGGCCAACAATAAGCGCGAACGCACTACACAAAGAACAGCTCGCTGCTGGGCCATCCCAGGCCGTGTCCATGGGCAGCGGCGCGTCTTATAGGAAAAAGTATTTCGGAGGTTACGCAAGAATCTTTAATTCAATAAGTTAATGTGGCAACCAACTTAGAGCCCATGAAACGGCCATTAGCTTCTAAAGCGCGACGTCCCGCTGCCATGTCAGTGCAGGCCGGGAACTCCCTGTTGCACCTAGCGCCATCCAGTGGTTAGCTTTAAATGCTGCTAAAATCCCCTCAATAAACTGACGAAACAGGCTCCTGGGTCTGCTTCCAAGGCCTATCAGACAGCGTCACAGCGTCTGTACCATACATCCTGGGTTCTACCCCAGCAACTGTATACCTTTTTTTTCAACTTTCGCAATTTTAATCTAAAAAATTCTCCATGCGATGAGTCTTGTTTTCTGAGCGTTCTTTTCGCAAGTAAAGCGGCAGACACATGTGCGTCAGAGCGATTCAGTTTCAGACACTAGGGGGAAGATTTTCCAGCGAGTCGGATTCGCGCAGAAGTAGCCGATGCGGGCGGGGTTCGTCCGGCCGCCAAACCGGTTTTTGGAGACGGAGGTACGGGCGAAGACCTATCCCTTTCCGCTTATGTGTTTCGGCTTTAGGAGTAATTTATACATTTAGGGTGGTTAAGGCACGGAGAGGAGTCTGCCACCACTGTTGGACTGATGGCGTGCATCGTATCCGAAATACTTTGCCTGAAGTTACCGATAAGCGGAATCTCGCTTGAACATCAGCTGTCATCGTCACGAACAATATACCTTAGCATGTTGTTTAAGCTGCTTGAGTTATGATTTCATAAGTGGTTGTCCCAGTATTGGCCTACTGACACGCCAAGCAATTGCAAACTTGTTGTACATCGAGCTGCGTGAGGAGCTGGCCATTGCCGTTTGGTCGAAGTCAATAAACCACGCACAACATCCACTTATACTGAGCTGTGGTCATCACCGGTGGATAAGTCACATGAGTGTGAAGTCTCTTAAGGGACCGTCAGCTTTAGCGTGTGGTCGCCTTTATGATTATCCTTCCAACGCTGCAGGCAAGCTATAACTCATACGTTGATCTACGTGCGCCCCTTTTTTGGCCTCTTTCTAATCGAACGTCCGCAGCGCATCCATCAGGTCACCCTTTAGTAAGCTGCAGTCGTAGGGTCGAGGGCCTGTATCAAGTGGGCAGGCTATATAGTATGGCTTCACTTCTGGGCTGCAAGGTACATAGCGGACTAGAATGGTCCTGAGACATGCGTTTGTAGATGGCCGCCCGGCAAAGTAACATTAAATGCAGAGTGTGTCATGCAAGGCCGCCACACAGCGCACAAATCGGCTTTACCGAATGGTTTCAGGGCGAAGCCTTCTGGAAGCCGCTACCTGGGTTTCACGACGTAGGCGTCCGCGTAACCGAGTGACCGAACGCAGCTTCGACGGTAAAGAAAGAAAACAGGGAGGAACATCTGGCGAAGGGTCAGAAGGACGGTGGCATGCGCGGCTATGGCGTCATCTCTCTCACTGCCTGGTCCATACTGTTGTTTTATGTGTCTACACCAAAGAGCGCCCTCGTCGCCCTCCCTCTACCCAGACGCTGTTGCGTTCCCCGCTAATCCAAACCACATTACGTTTGCGCGACAGGTTCAAACACGATTTGCAATAACATGCTCTCTGCGTCCTTTGAGTGGCTAATCGGAACCCCGTGACATTTTCGCAGTAGGCTCAAACATAGTTTGCAAAATCACGCTGGCCGGCGGCGGCGACGCCATGCGAGATAACGGCAGAGTAGCGCGGGCCTCCGTGCGTTCGCTGGTCATGTGATCACTTTCTGAGACGCAGCAGATATGCGCCGTGACCGAGAAGAGTGCAGGTCGCGCTGTGCCCGAATTTCGCATTAGACAGCACAGAAATCGTCAGTGCATTTTTTAATTACAAAAGCTTACTCAGGAAAGGACGCTTTAATTCACCAACTGAGGTCACCGAGGATTGTCTTGGTTGAGCAAGACCCCAATTTTCAACCCAATTTAGTGAACAACACCCCAAATTTACCCCGCTTCGGTGGATTTTTCTCTGTGTACCATCGAGGTTATAAAACAATCAAACAAGTACAGGGGATGCATATTTGACTATCATGCAGGCGACATAGCCACGAGTGCACATTTATCCCTAGCAAGAAGTTCGATTACCACCCGGCTTAACTATATAATTACAATTTTCGCGCGCGCCCTTCCACTTAGGCCGATGAGACAACCTAAAAACTATACTTTAGTTTTGCCAGTGATTATGCATAAAGATTTGAATGGAACTGCTGCATTAACAAAATGCATCACTTTATACAGGTAAGTTAAAAAGGTAAGTACAGCGTACACTGGTTTAAAGCAAGCCTCAAGAATGTAGCGTGCTCGGCATACCTTTCATTCTTCAAAAGTACGTGCGTTGATCGCGCTATTGTCAGCAAGCTGTGATCGTACAAATTTCTTTCCAGATCATTTATATTAGCCCACACTTTCTTACCCTGTTGTTGAAGTACATCTTTTTAAATTCTTCGATCTTCACTCGCTCGAGCTTCCCTTTCAGGATTCCGTTGACGTCGGTCGCATCGCACACGAGCACTTCATCGCAATAAACGAAGGCTGCCATCCAGTGCTCGAAACATGCCCAACCACCGGAGCCACTTGCTTGGTTCAAGGATGCGCTTGCAGACGACTGCGATGAACCGATGGGCCTCGTCCAACTGTACACGCGGCACCGGTCCCTTATTTGCCCTGGAAAAAAATACATTTACGATCATTACCGGACTACCTGTGCCAGGTTTCTATATTTTGGCTCATCACCCGGCGCACTCCACTCGCAACATCTTCTGATTTAGTTTCAAAGCAATCAGGACACAGCATTGTTTATCAAAGCTATTCAGCCTTGCTTAAGTGTCTTCAGAATAAACATGAACGATTCATACAACTCTTGATAGTATTTGTACATCCATCAGGCGGCCGAAGCAGAAACGCAACTCCCACGCGGCCTTCTCCAGTGCAAATATTTTAAAGAAATGACTTTGTCTCGAATAGGTGTCTGCACTTGATATTTCACACAAAGTGAGCAAGAACATTCGGCCACCTTCGCAATTAAGATGCGAAGACTGAGGAAACAACAAAACTGGAGCCATTCACAGGCTTTAATTTGACTGTTTTGAGGTCTGTTCATCTTGTCGGTAGATCGGACACTGATGACGCCTAGGCCACTTAGTCGCTCAACTAGGAGGACAGCTGCACGTCAGAGCATACGTCGTCACTAGGCGCAGCCAATCCCGGACGCGCGACTGCCCACACGCGATCGTAGACTCCTTGCTTTCTCGCCACTTTTCCTCCCACTTCTTGGCCTACCATATTTCCCCTCTCCACTTTGCTGCGCCAAGATTTGAGTGACGCCAAGCAACGCCCGTACTACACCCCTTAGGAAAGGCTGAAATGATAGCGTAATCACATAGACGCCGGTTTCATAACGCGTTGGACACAGGTTTGATTCCGACAAGGGCAACCGCTTTTAGGGGTGAAGCCCTTTACGGGCTGGTGCTGTTGGCGTCTCCTGTCGTTGTAATTGTAATTGTCGTCTCATGTATTCACGGTACTAAAACACCAGAAACTCGTTTAGCCTTACCCTAGAACGTAACGCGTACTAAAACGACATCGGGAAACTCGTTTACGCCTCGCGCTGGAGGGCTTCGTAAGGCGTTCTAAAAAACACCGGGACACACTTGTGCGCCCCGCGCTAGAGGCTTTCGTGCTTCAAAGACAAGAGACTTTTACAGCAAAGCTGTATATCTCTAACCCCCAACGGTTTCATCTCCGTTGGAGAAAACGCCAAGGCGCCAAGAATACGCTTATACACTGCATGCTTCGCCCCTCTCCAGGTTTCACGTTAGTCGAGATGGCCCGCGACGCCATTGGACCTGACAAATTCGGTGGAATCCGCGGCAATCTCGCCCATCCACCCAAACCACATGGGTTGATGACCTCCCAAGGACTCCTGTACTACGCCTACCACAACAGTTTAGAGCCGAAGCGGGCAAACACCGATTTTTGGAAAGAAAAAAGAGCACGCCGTTTGCACGCCTAAACCTAACACCGCAGTTCCACCACCGCCCTCGTGCGCCGGCTTTGTACCACGCCGCACCGACGCGCCTTATGAAAGCATGAAGCGCTCAAGCAAGAAGAAGAACGCTACGCTTCCTGACCCAACAGGAGATGAAATGGAAATGGAAGACAACCAGCCCAAGGATCCGGGCACAGCACAAAACGAACAGAGAACGGCACCCGCTACTACAAGCAACAAGAACGACACAGAAGTGCTACAGTACGACGGAGAGCAAGAAAAAGGAAGGAGAATTATGACGCATCGTGGGGACAAGCCATCAGCATGCAAGCAAAGCAGAAAATGAAAAAAGAGCTGCGACTCCAAGAAGCCGCATCTAGCAGACCGGACACAACGGGGGAGCAGAAACAACGGGCTCCGAAACGCCACATCGCGAACAAGAGGAGAACCCCAAACCTCCGCAAAGAGGACTTCAAGATAATAACCAAGCCCCAAAAACGCCCCCCGAGCAGCTTTTTTACCGTGCCTTAGCTAACTCAAGCCACTGCGCATGCGTGTCCCAATGGCGCGAAGAACCTTCAAGAAGCCATTGTAAAGCCAAAGTGGGGATCCAACATTACCCTCGTCAGCACGCCTAAGCAAGAAGCGGCCAACGAGTTCCCCTCATCGAGAGCATACAATTAAGAGGAAACAGACATGAAGTCGCCCCTTGCGTAGCTTACTCCAACGAAGAAACAAAGGGCGTCGTACACGGTTTCGAACCCGGAACGACCTCGGAAGAACTTATGAAGGCCCTCCGCGTAGGAACACTCAACACAAAAATAGTCCATGCACGTATGCTTGGCAAGTCATCAACAGCCCTCATCACATTCGAAGGCAACACAGTCCCGCGCGCAGTATAGTACTACGGCGGAGAGATGACCTGCTACTTATACAAAGCAACGAGACAGATATGCCAGATCTGCAGAAAGACAGGGCACAGAGCAGATGTGTGCCCTAGCCCAAACGTCAACATCTGCTCAACATGCCGATTGTAAAATCCGCAAGAGCATAAATGTCAATCCAAATGCGCGCTGTGCCAAAACACCCAACGGGATCCAAGGAGTGTGAACTAAAGTTCAGGAAGCCCAGAATTCGGTAACAGAAACAGGTCACCGAAGAAACACGACCCCCACTCATGGTTCGATGAAGACTGGCCAGCTCCGACTGAAGACGCCGACGTCTACGATAGCCATGACACAGCAACGACCCTCCGAACCAAATGACCCGGTTCGAGCTGGCCCCAGGAGGGAAAAAGCAATGCCCCATCAGGAGTGAAACACGCAGCCCAAGCGAGACGGGAGACGCCCAAGTCAAGCAGAAAACCCCAGAAAACAGCCGCAACGCAAGGTTCGTGCTGAGTGCAACACTAGCACCGATACCACAACCCCAGGTACCACATGCGCTGCTAAAGGACCCTTCAGGCAAAGGTCTCTTCCTTGTACAAATTCAGGAAGCCATACATAACCACCTTGACATAATACAAGCAGCACAACTGAAACGAATTTAAGAGAAAATAAGATTCGCCGACACGCCCTTGACAATGGGAGCAAATTTCACTAGATGCTAAGTCCATTACGTTCGACTCCGGACTAAACAAATCGATGAAAGATGACAAGGAGGAAGACCCATAAAACACCTGCCACTAGAAACAGGGATACCGTACCAACGGAACAGCTCCTTGTATGGCGGTGGAACTGCAGAGCTATCCTAAGCAAGAAAAGTTCACTTGAAGCTTTCATCGACACACAAGATCGCAAATCAGATATACTCTGCCTACAAGAAGTAAGTTCGCAAGTCGGTCTTAAAGGTACACTACAGCTTCGTTATCGCCGGACCAACGTGCCGCAATATACGCAAATAAAGGACATCATGGCGATTGAGTACTAAGCTATCTCACGATCCCCTTCCGCAAACATCGTCGAAATAATACCCAACTCCCGCGGAAAGAAGAGCCTCTTCTTAATAAACATCTATAGCCCACCATCCAGCCCTGATGAAGAATTTGATTCAATGTTCAAAGAACTGCACCAAAGAGCCAGAATTAATAATATCGTCATCTGAAAAGACATCAATGCCCCACACAAGGAGTGGTACTACAACTTTAACTCTTAGAAAGGAGAAAACATTCTGACCGCAGCAGAATACTACATTTTTATATACATCAATGAAATAAAAACACCAACGCGTAATAGTAACTGCCGCTCCAGGGACACATGCCCCGATCTAACCTTCACAAGAGGATCGGACAAGTGTACTACATGGATAAATACCAAAGAAAACCTTTGATGTGACCACGATATCATTCGCATCACCACCAAAACCAGTTGGTACAAAAATAAAGGCAGGAAACAGAAATGCACTGACTGGGACAAATTTAGAGCAGCTCTCAACAGCGAGTGCCCAGACGACGACATTCATGACATAGACGAATAGAGCAATAAAATCGTAGATGAACTCAACAAAGCAACCAAAGCCGTTTGGGAAGGTCAAACCTTCGCCTGCATTGACACATACCTAGCGAATCTATGGGATAAAAGAGCCAAACTAGTTAAAACATAAAAAAGACAGAAAAGCAACAATGTTCTGAAAAGACAGATCAAGAAACTTAACAAAGGCATCTAGAGAATACGCAGAGACCCTCCAGAAAAAAACTGGGACGATTTCTGTGACACCCTGAAGAACACTCTTAGCGCATCCAAAACTTGAACATCATCAAAAGTCTCCTCAACGCAGCAGGTACAAAACGGGGGAGTAAACACAGCCTTAAAAGACTTGGCCACCTCTTCAAGTGTACAAACGTGCAACTGATCCATGCCGTGAAAGAAAAGTTGGCTTGAATAGTCAAATTGAGGCAACAAACAAAAGATACGAAGGTCAAGTGAACGAGACCCTAGATCGCCCCATTACTAAAAAAGAAGTCTTCGCAGGCATCATGGTAACAAAAAGAAAAGCAGCAGCCGGCAGAGATGGAATAATCAACTATATAATAAAAAACTTAGGTGACAAATAAAGCAACAAATAGAACAGCACACCAAATACTTCAACGAAAAAATCTCGATACCTAGTACAATACCACCATCCTGGAAACCCTCCGAAATAATAGCCACTCCGAAGCCAGGCCAACCCCCTGAAGTTGGCAACTTGAGGCCAATGTCACTAACCTTATGTCTGGGAAAACTTTCTGGAAAGTCATAACCAACAGGCTTTCCAAACATCTCGAAACGAAAGACTCATTCCCCCACTACATGATGGGGTTCAGGAAAGGCCTAGCTACACACGGCGCTTTTATTCAACTCCCGCACGATATCTTGAAAAAGAAGGAAGAAAGCGAACAATTTATCCTCGCACTAAACCTCAAAAGAGCTTTCGATAACGTAAGGCATGACTCCATATTGACAGCGCTAGAGAGGCTAGAATGCGGGGATAGAACATTCCACTATGTGAAAGCATTCTTGTGCGAGAGAACGACTACCATTTGCATTGGAGACACGAAGTCAGATCCCTCTGACATGCCCAACAAAGCCACACCACATTGTTCTATCATCTCACAGCTTCTTTTTACATCACTATGATAGAGATAGCGGAAAGAATAACAGAATACGACCACCTAGGGCTGCAATATACGCGGAGAACACCACCCTATGGACCAAAAAAAGGCAACAGAAATGAAAAAATACAAACGCTGCAAAACGCGATCAATGAAATCACAGAACTTGCGGTCAACAACGGGTTAAAATGCGCCCCAGAGTAGTCAGAGCTAGTCAGAATATTCCCCTCAGGGCATGAAAAGCAAACGTTAGTCTACATTGACTCGAAACAAATCCATAAGAATAGCCAAATAATAGTCTTGGCCATGGTAATCCATCGCATAACGAAGCCGATGAAACTCTAAAAAGAGTCGCCAAAACCACCCAACAATTAGACAAGATTCTAAGAAGAATCACCAGAACCAAATGGAATAGAGAAGAGGACACGCTGACTATTATCCAAGCCCTATTAATTATCTGAGTAGACTACAGCGTACCCTTCCACATTCTAAAGGGTAACCACTTGAATAAGATCAATGCGACAATTAGAACAGCCTATAAAACAGCACTCGGCCTCCCTATCTGCACAGCTAATCAAAAGCTGTACGATCTCGGAGTGTGCAACACTTTTGAAGAAATAAGGAATGCAGTGCTCGCAAAACAAAAAGAACTGCTACTCAAAACCCGCACAAGCCGAGCGATCCTATCCAACATGGCTCTCAGGCAGAAAAATATTTTTTGAATAGAACGATAGAACTATCACCAGACCAAAGGAAGTGAACAAAACCCTACCTATACCCAAACACATTAACAAAACTTTCAACAAGGAAAGGAGAATAGCAAGAACAAATTTTCTAAGAAAGTACGGAAATTATGAAAACACTGTCTAGAGCGACGCAAGTAAGAGGGCACACGGCTCTTGCGTTGCAGCAGTTGTCGACTTCAGAGGGTCCTCCATAGACTACGCCACCCTTAGAAAACAGTACACTGACGAAGCTGAAACCAGTGCTGTTCTGATAGCTATCAGATAGGGAGGAGCAAATAACATGAGCTGAAACATCATCACGCACTCAAGAAGAGCCATCAAAAACGTCATTACCGGGGTAATTACCCATTGGCTCCAAACACATTATTCTAAGGGAGCTGAACTGTGTACACCACATTAGATGGGGCCCTGCGCAAGAAGGCTTCGAAGGAAACGAGAGCGCTGACTCGCTTGTGAGAAGCCTTACGAACGGTAGTGACGAGGACCACTCCTACGCCATTCCACCGTACGAATCCTATGGAGAACATCTTAAAAGAAAAAGACTTGAAAGAAGAACGCTACCCGCTCGCTCCTCCCATGGCACTTAACACCCACGATGCACAAACACTGAGAAGGATACAAACAAACACATTGCCACACAAATCAAGGCTGGGGCTTATGTTCCAAGACAGGTTTAGTGAGGACTGTATTAAGTGTAACAAAAAAGCTACCCTTTTCCACACCATATGAAACTGCCCAGTTATATGGCAAACCAAGAACAATACACCTAATTCACTATAAACGTGGTAGGCGACTCTGGCCAGTGAGGCCTTAGAAGACTAGCGTTAGCTGATCGCCAGGGCCTTTGCCGGGGCAAAAGCTTCTCGAGCCCTGGAAAGAGGACTCCACCCAAGTTTCTCCCTTCAATTCCTTCCCCACCCTCAATAAAGTTTTACTGAACTGAACTCAACTTAACTTTACTTAACTTTACTCAACTCAACTCAACTCAACTTTACTGTTTTTTTTTGTTTTAATTTAGTGTGGTGGTTTAATTTGTCATCGATTCTTTAGTGATTCCGTTTTCTTGAGGTGCGTACAACCGGTGCCTGCCCGTGGGCTTCTTGCCTCGTCGCCACTTTTCCTCATATTTCTTGGCCTAGCATTTGCCTGCTCTCCGCTTTCCTGCCGAGTTTTGAGCGACACATGGCAGGGATAGAACTCAAGCTTAAACAGCTCCGCTGTTAAAATGATGTAGGAATTACGGAAGACCCAGCTGCTTGCCACAGCCTGGTTTCGAAGCCCTGGAAATGCTGCCGGAGGTACACAACAAAAATTGACTGTTTTTGGGTGGACCACGTTTAACTCGTTGATTTGATTGATTGTAGGATATAGCGCATCAACGTAATGCAGGCGATGAGGTGGGCCGTAATGGAGGGCTCGACTTTAATTTTGACCACCTGAGGATCTTTAACGTGCACTGGTATCTCGTACACTTGGCGTTTTTGCTTTTCGGCTCCTTTCGAAAAGCGGCCGCCGCGGCCGGGAATCGAACCCGCGTCGGCGTGCACAGCCGCACAAGCTTGTAAAGAAGACAATAAAGACAGAATAATTTTTTTTTCTTTCAGCACAAAGATTGTGTGTTTTGAACAAGTCCGCCTTTTCGGATATGGCCAGTCGTTCGGGATTTGGTCACCACGTGCCGCATTAGGTTCGGTTTTTTTAAGTTGCCGGCTACCGCGTCGGGGATTGTTCAGAAAGAATAAGTGTAGAAAGAACACCCACTTCTTCGAGGCAACGTTGACAGCCGGACACTTATCTTCCGACTGCGAATAAATCAGCACCCAACTGGCAAACAATAGCCGTTACGCTGCGTTGTGATAGTGAGGTGTGGCTAGAGATGAATTGTTGGCTGCACAAAGAACATTGCTTTGGCGATGAAACTTTTTGCATGTTTTTTAGGAGTTGAAGCAACATAGCACACTAGAGCTAGGGCCGCATAGATTGATTGATTGATTGTGGGGTTTAACGCGCCGCAGCGACGCAGGCGATGAGGCGCGCCGAAGTGGAGGACTCCGGATTAATTTTGACCACCCGGGGATCTTTAACGTGCGCCGAAATCTCGTACACACAAGCATTATATGGAGGCGAAGTGCAGATTTCGCCTCCATCAGAAAAGCGGCCGCCGCGGCCGGGAATCGAACCCGCGACCTCGTGCTCAGCAGCGCAACGCCTTAGCCACTGAGCCACCGCGGCGGGTAGGGACGCATAGAAAATGCATTGAAATGTTAAAAAGCCCCAGTTTACCTGATACTGGGTTGAGCCTAGTTGAATAGGTCTTTACCCTCTTGTTGCCCAAGGGCCAAGCATGACGTGTGGCCCTTTGAGAGCAAAAGGGTTTTTGCTGTGGAACTTGCATCAGGTCGCAGGGGCTTTTCAGAGTGCTGGTTAGACCCCAAAAAGCACTTTATAAGCCCCACTGCGGGCTATCTCAGTTGTCTTGTATACCTGCTGCAGCAGGACAAAGATGAGACGAAAGAAACCAACCCGAGCGACCCTCTCCCCACGCATAGTGTACGGCAGTCCTTTGGTGAAGTTGAGCCCCGCCTCAAAACCCGGCCTGCTGCATGCTGCGCATACGCCCTGCACCCGATGACGAGATGATGTAACTGGTAGTAACCTTGTAAGGGGCAAGAAAAACCACAGCCTGAATCATTTATATTGTTGCGTGACGGCAGGACAAAGATGAGACGAACGATGCGACGGGGGTGAATGATCTATTTACAGTATTTACATGGCTGCCACAAGACAGCGCGCTCCAGGATTGGTTCGTTGGTTGGTACCAAAGATCAATGGCGCGTACCCACTCTGGGGGTTTGGCCAAGTCAGATTTGGTAAACTGGTTAAGAATTCAAACTACGGTTATATTATAGCTGTGGAGAATGTGAGGTAAGTGATGTTAACAATTCTGAGAACCCAAGAAAAAAACTACAACATACCGAAGCAAAAACCGATACTGCACGTATCAGAAAAAGAAAGTACGAGATGTGTTCTAATAGGGTAGGAGACCTGATTGTGAAATAAAAGCATGAAAGGCGCGGCAAACATCCCCGTGGCAGAATCCTAAACCCGATGCTCAAAATTACAGTAAATTTGAAACAGACAAGGGAAGACCCAGACGCCGGAGGGGGACCTCCAGGAATTGATTTCGGAAAGAGGAGAACCGCCGGCAAGCCTGCAGGAAATGTTCAATTGTCTCCTGCTCTCGACAAAACTCGCATATGGTCGAAGGCGCTATGAGTGCGCGGTGAAGGTAGAAATTCAAATTGGGCACCCGGCAGCGAAAGCTGACCTCGCACAATCGCAACTGCATAACGTCACTCTTCCATGAATACCGGAGGCGCTCAATTTCAGGGCAGATACTGTCTGGAGGCAGACTGTCGAGCGAGCTATACCTGTGAAACCGGGATGCAACAACTTCGGCTATAAGGGCACAGCATAAACCAGAGGTCCATTCAATGCCACACCTGCAAGATAATCAGCGGTTTCATTAAGGTGGTTACCGCTGTGTCCCGGAACCCAGACCAGGCGGATGTTCTTGTACATAGGGTGGTAGGATCATCGAGAGCGTTCGTCGAAGACGGGTAAAACTTGGAGTAGATAGGATGGAGAAGACTGAAAGCGAGTCTGTCACAATAAGCACTTTCGAATAGTCTTCATTGAGTTTTCCAATAGCAAGGGCAATCGCCAAAAATTCTGCCAAAAATATTGTTGTGAAATTGAGTAGCCGCAAAGAAAATGTCCAGTCAAGTGCAGGTGAAAAGATACCAATACCAGCCTTTCTTTCCTGACCAGACGCATCTATGGCCACAACCACGTTCGTGGGAATTTTCTCTAAATGGGTGATTAGAAGACCAGATATCGTATTCTCCGGAAAATATTTGGAATTGGAGGGTAAAATTCTATCAAAATCAATTTCCACCATCGCATTTTGAGGTTCAAAGGAAGGAATCGAAAGAATGTTGATGTTTAATGGGGCTATAGTAGAGACTGTAGACTCTTAGCCAAAGTGGGAGAAAATAAAACGAACTGCAGAATTTATACCTCGCGAAGAACGTTTAGTCTCCTTAAGACCAAACGCGCCAAGATTAGGGCCGTGTGCAAAATCAAGGGACCAAACATTGGACCCTCCACGCGAATGGGACCAACGAAAAGACTAACATCCCCCTTTGCTCCAGCAACGTTATTGCTGCGGCGGCGGCGGCTTTTCCCCATTCGCCGTTTTTTCGTAGTTCGTGAGCTTGTACCTTAGCGTCAGAGAGTCAGATTTTTTTAAAACCAACGCCAGCGATTCGCCGTACCTTATTGCCAACGACGACCTAATTTGTATTGGTTTCGGTCAATATTTACCTAATTTTTTACTTAGCCCTAAAATAGTAAAAACGCAATTTTTTCTCGAACGAGTGGCCCAACCGCATAAAAAATCCGCCCCAGAAGGACCAGCTTACAAAAACGAGCCTAACCTCTAACGTTTTCTTCTTTTGAAACTGCATTTTTGAACAATTGGTTGCCAGAAATCTCATAAAACTTGGCGAACACGTGGTCGAGACTCTTGAAGGCTCCTACCTAACGTCATGGTGCTGTTAGGATACAAGAATTACTCGCAGGCATAATAATTTTAAATAAAAACCTGATATTTTAGGCAGAAAACAGAAACAATCTGGCAAAACACCGGATCTGCAAGGGATACGAATACTCTGAGGCTGAGTAGGGAAAAAATAGTTGCACCCTCGTAACCGCAACCACGTCCACAATAAACCTAGAAAATAACGGTTAAAATATGATGTAAAGTGGCTGAATACGGTATTTTTCTCGATATTTTGCGGAACCCAAACTTTTTTATCTGCCGGACCATAACAGAAGGGAAAAATGAAGTTTTCCTCGAAGGCGCGGTCTGACCGCCGTAATAAAAGCACTCTTACAGAACCGTAGTATCTTTCCGTACCTCACGGCTAGTTTTTTTTTTTTCAGAATACAGCGTTATCTAATATCAAGCAGAAAATAGAACGGCGTGTTCAACTTAGTCAAGAGCATGCAGCGCTGTAGCTGACTCGGCAAACGCGAATGGCCCAAACTAACAGCGCCCGACTGATAAGCTTCAAGAGCGGCATGCAGTGACAACAAATTTAAATATATATTACGATACTGTATGCAGAAAACTACGGAGAAATTACGTTAGACGCTGTGTCATCACTCTGCGCTTACTCTACATTGAGCCCGAATACTGGAAAACTTGCCCTATCCTCATAATGGCAAACATGTACCCAATAAATGATGCGGAAATCTGAAAGTTGGTAAACATTGAGAATATTTGGCTCTCAATTAATTTTGAAAATAAAATGCATTCTAGAACATCACAGCCAGAAATCAATAATGAAATTTTTCTACAAACCCGCACCATAACGCAGGAACTGAGGTTCCCCTCCAAAAATAAATATTTCTGCTTGGTTTTTATTTGTTATTGCAGTCACACCATTTTGATTTAGAGCTGTTGCTGACAGGACGCGCCTCTTTCCATACATGTCTCGTGAAAGATAGTGAAGAGGCCCTTGTTTTGGCGCTACGTAAGCCTCTGAGCATGATAGTGAACCTGCATGCGAATAATGAGCAACCATTATATTTTCTCGTGCCCTAATGCAGTGGTTCAATGCGTCGAGTTAGGGAGCATGAGTCCGTAGGTTCTATTGCCGGTTTGAGTGGCGCCTTTTCTGCTGGAGTGTGAAAAACAGCAATGCCTCAGTTTCGCATATAACGACCGTGTCAAGGGTCTTAATTATTCCGTAGTCTTGTACTCATTGTACTTCACAGGCCACGTTTGGATGCACTACATAAAGCGTTGATACTGCTTCTATCTCTTTTCTTTTTGGGGTATATTTACGAATGCTTGTTAGGGCTGCTAGAAGTTGGGTTTTCTCATTTTTGCGCCCACCACGATTGTTATCCTAACACGAATATGACTTGTTTTGTTGCCCTATTTCTTTCCTGCAGGAGCGTGACGATATGCGCCCCTTGTCGACAGAGGCACGGATGATAGTTGTCTCCTCTCAACGGACAAGTACCTCGTGCAAGTGGAGCGCGCTTGAGCCAAGGACAGCAGCCATGTATACCCGGAATAGCCCAATACTGGGCGCATATCGCCTTGACAAGGTGTGCCAAACAAGCCTTTGAAATAAAGACTTCGACGTTCAGAGTGGAGTACGGTTTACTTGTGTTGTGTATGTTGCTTATACAGTGTTGCATTAAAAGCTTGAAAGTGACATTTTCTTTGTCGTTAATATTTTAAGTGGCGAAGAAATACTGTTTCTGGTCTCTTATGTTTACTCCTGCTTTCTGAATTGTCGGTCTAATGGGATGACAGTCATTCCAATGGAGTATTTGCACGAGCCAACACCACGTCTTTAAGCATGCAGGGTTAATCCAGAGGCGAGCATTTGCAGGGATGAACATTTAGGCATGAAAGCATCAAATGGTCTCCAGTGTATTAACAGGAGAGTATAACAGTTGATCTGCGAGGTACCAACAGTTAGTCTTTATGGTGGACCACCAGTTGAACCCGTCAAGGGACTAAGTGTAGATGGACTAACAGTTGGTACCCTTGCCGTTAGTCCCAAAAAGGACTAATGCTAGTGGCAACACATTAGGTCTCCAAAAGGACTAACGCCGATGCCCCGTTAGTCCGTTTTGGCTACGAGTGTAGAAACACCACCTGCGGGCGTTTGTACCTGGGCCATGGCTTAGCGAAAAAAGACGATGGGGAGTGAACGAAGACCATTTGCGACCTTGAAATGATACTAACCCCTCAGCGCGACATTCATTATCTTGAGTGGGTATCGAAGGCAGGGCTGAACGCATAAGGTTTCCATGTCGAGGCGTATTTACGAAGGAGTGTGCCCTACGGGTAACGCTTTTCCTTAAACTGATACTAAAAACCACGGCGAGATTTACTGTGATGTGACTCGTTGGTAATGCCAAATTCTCATAAGGCATTTTGCACAGGGAATACTCCTGCTTGGAGAATTTTCGGCAAACGGAAAAGTCTCATTAGTAGCTCATTTTCAAACGTTAAAGCATTGTTTGCGCTTGCTGTTGCCTTTATAAAAAAAAGAGTATAGGCAAGTGCACAAAGTTTGTGACGTGGGAGATTAGGTGAATATACAGTCACACCTTGTTATTTATATTGAAATAATTGAATTCCAATTTTTACTATATCACCCACAGATAAATAAAAAAAGAATCGTACATATGACGGAGTGAAGAAGTTGAGCGTCAATTTAACAATGCTGTTCACTGCTCTCGCTTAATACATAATCTCAGAAGCGGTTGTGTAGAGCAATATTGCGAGGTTAGTTGGCTGGGGCTGCGCTAAGGGCCACTAGGGGTGACGGTGCTGTTGTTGACGTGATTGGACCGTAGCTCATTCTTTCTGGAACTTTCCAGCCAGGGCTTTGTTCACACTGTCGCGGAGCAACAACACTCAAGTACGAAAAAATTAAGGAAGCTCACACGAACGCGTAAGACTTGAAGGTAGTGAAGCTGTACGCAACCTTCCCGACCATCAAAACGGCTTAAAGGCAAACTGCACTCAATTTTGTCTTTGTCAACATTTTATTCAAATAAGCAGTCTAAGCTCCTAAAATTACCTTGAAGAAATCCTAAGCTTCGTACGCACACACCACACTAGGTACCACCGTTCACAGTAGCTCCATGCAGACGACGATTGCACCTCGCGGAGAGCCGCCGAAACAAGTTCCCAACGGCCTGTGACGGAGGTGGAGTATAGAGTTAATTGGTGGAGAACCAGCTCCGTGGAGCTCGCGCTTCTCCGACGACTCGCACGCACAGCGCTCCGCCGGGCGCAGGCACGCGATCGCCCGGGACTTCTCTGCTACACCACCCCGCTTTACCGCCGTCGCCATCGCTAGTGTCGACCCAACCGCATAGGTAACAATATCCGTCTTTTTTTAGTGCAATAAAAGAGATTAGAAGCTTAAAAACTTTACGGACGCTTGCGAATGTTGTGGAGCTAGCAAAACGCTTTTTACTTGAAAATGTATTTCTAGAAATAAAAAAAAATAGGGTGACACACACAGTTGCCTTACACTTGTCATTACTATTGCATCTATCAGAGAAAAAAAAAAGATCCTTTAAAAATTTCCGACCACTTGCACTTCCGCATCGAATACTTGTAATATTTTGGCTGGGCCAACGCTACCTCCATCCCTTAGACATGTCCAAAGTTTCGCAATGTAACTAGAATTTCTGTACACGCTAGTATAAACAATTGTGCGACTTTTGCTTCCCTTGCTAAGTGAACCAAGATCAGTCTTGCTCGTGGTAACGAACACATGGCACAAATATCGGCCATCGCCTTCGCAAAGTGCGAAAGCCAACAAAACAGCTCTTCGCATAAGCAATAAACTTGATTTTTTTTCAATACCCAAATGAAGTATTTACTTTAGTATAGCGCTAGACTTAGTTTATTTGAAAGCAAAATGTTTTTAACAGCACATGTCTCTGGTGAGAGTAGAACACAGCGGTAGATAGGTAATTTTTCCGTGTATTAGTGCATCATTTAGCTGTGGAAGCTCTGTGGTTTTAGATCACTTTCACAAACCGATTCTCGATGTGCAGCGAGGCTAAAAATACTGGGCTGATATTCACGAAGCTGTTTCACGTAATGTATAGTAAAAATAGTGATTGATATCCGCCCGCCTGCGGTTTGTTTCCTTCAAAGGGAGCGATGCTGCAGCCGGTGCGCAGGCTAACCAAAGATGCTTTTCGATATCGTACAAGCAACTAGCTTTGTAATTCAGGGCCCGCTTTTTTACTCGACATGGCAAGGATTGCTACAATGGCAGTTGTTCTGATGGAAAAATAACTGTCGTACGGTTTACTAAATTTAGATTGATAGCCACGTGATGTCGGAATTTCGCCTAACTCCATTATCCTGGACAAACACGTTAGAGGGGATTATGTGGAAATAATAGGGCACACGCGACGCTACCACGCGCATTTGAAGGCGGCTCTGAGCGGCCGCTGGTTCTAGCGTGGCCCCTTCCGTTCCATAACGTTCGTCACGTCCGGGCACCGGTAATGGCCGGCTTTTCTATTCTGTTTCGGTTCCGACAACGCCAATGTCGTCAGCCATTTTCGTCAAACGTAGTATTTTGTATTCCACACTCTTTTTATGTGTACTATTAGTGACACTATTTTGGCGTTGTGGATAATTTGAGTGGAGTGCAGTAGACCTTCACCACATTCACCACACGCACCTGTTTGTCTCTTGTTCGCTGCAGCTCCAACCTTTCCTACATTTTTCTTGCTATAAGTGTGAGCTTGCTTTATGTTTTTTAAAGCGTTACCATGCTTACCATGAGCGCTAGAGTCTTTTTGCCGATTTAGCTCTGCATGGGAACGAAGCAGAAAGAGATGGGCGGTATAAGAGAAGCTGGGATAGGGATGTATCCTAAAAGACTTTCTTAAAAGGATAATTAGGCATTGATGATATTTTAAAAGCATACAGAAGGTCCATGTAGTTTCACTGACGTTCGTGGCTTTACTTGATACATTCTACATACAGGCTTTCAACTGGGCTAGTACGGAAAGCCCCGCATGCAAGCCGGAGCCCGAGGTGCAGCACTGTGTCCAGCACTGTGTCCAGCACTTTCAGGGTTGTTTTAGGTGCTGACCTATAGGCAACACAGCCATAGTCCAGCCGGGATCCTATCAGAGCATTATGCAGACGTTGAAAGAGTTCTTTATCAGCATCGTCGGATTGGTGTCAAAGTACTTTAGGAATGTTTATTGTTTTTAGGCATTTGTGTTTGAGCTGTTTCAAGTGAGGGATAAATGTCACATTACCATCGAATATCAGGCCTAGAAACTTCTGTTCCCTTCTCACAGGAATTACTACACCATTAATACAGATATCTGGGTCCGCGTGAATACCGCGCTTCTGGGAGAACGCAACACAAGTACTTTTTCCAGGATTCAGTTTAAAAGCGTTTCTGTCCACCCAGACAGCAAGTTTGTTCACCCCAAGCTGGACTTGTCGTTCAGAAATGGAGAAATTACCAGACTTAAAAGATATTTGAACGTCATCGACATATATAGAATAGGTAATAGTTGCTGAAATGCCTTCAGGAGCGAGTTCATCTTAATAAATAGTGTACAGCTCGACACAGCGCATTGAAGGACGTCATTTTCCTGCACTTATACATTGGAAAGTGCACTGAAAACCCTCACTCGAAAGGTTCTGCCCGACATGTAGCTAGCGAGGATGTTCAGCATGTTTATGGAAACGCCAAATGAGTTTTGGTCACTAAATATGACGTACCGCCAGGCCATGTCGTAGACCTTTTTCATATCGAAGAAGCCTGTTATGCAAAACTGGTTATGGATGAAGGCATCTTTTACACACGATTCCAACGCAATGAGTTGATTATTGGTGGAACTTCCGCCCTGACACCAGCCTAGCAGCTCTCGGGGAGACCATTGTAGTCTAAGAAGTAGATGATTCTCCTATTGATCATCTTTTGGAGTATCCTACACAGGCAGCTTGTCAGGGCGATGCGACGATAACTTGCGTGAAAGGAAGGGTCCTTCCCTTTTTTCAGAAAGGGCTTTAAGATGGCCTCCCTGAAATTCCCTGGAAGGCGCCCCGAAAGAAAGATTTTGTTGTGGAGGTGAAGGATTGTTTCAAGTGTTTCTGCGTGTAAGTGTTGTATCACAGTGTATGTAATGTTGTCTGCACCTGGAGCTGAAAATTTACGAGAATTGAGTGCGATATTCAGCTCATGAAGTGAGAATGGGGTGTCATGAAGGAGGTCGACATATTACTATCTCGTAAGGACGTCTTCTCACAGCATATTTTGTGCTCTATGAAAGTGTTGGTGTAGTGTGCTGAACTGGACACATGTAGGAAGTGTGCGAGTGTCTTAGCTTGGTTCAAGATTGCTCAAGGTGCCCCGTGCGGGGAGCGATTGACCTTACAGGTGAACTCGCCGAAACTACAGAGGTTATGAGGCACGCCGTAGTGGAGCTCCGGGTTAATTTTGACTGGCTGGGGATCTTTACGTGTGCCAAAATCTCGAAAAAATTGGCGTTTTTTATTTTTGCCTCGATCAGAAAAGCGCCCGCCACGACCGGGAATCAAATCCATGTCCTCGGGCTCAGCAGCACAACGCCTCATCCACTGACAAGGAGGGTTCACTGCATCAAATGTTTTATGGGGTGGCGGTATATGACCCCTCCGCTACCACCTGTAACGTCTCGTCATTCTATATCGAGCCCTTCACCGCAGAGTAACTGTGCTACCTGGACACACCCGAATAGCGGCGCTCGAAGATTATGTGGCTCTATATGCGGTAATCACATTAATCGAATACACTATCGCCCAGAAGGCTGCGAAACACGATCTCAGAAGCCAAGCCCTTTCTTGTAGGGCCTGAGACAACCGAAGAATACTTGATCCTTCCACGTGCCTGCTGCACCACAGAACCCCAACAACACACCACTCAGGTCGTAACGCTCCCGAAACCAACATTCAAAGAAGGCACCCGTAGGCTTGACGCCTAGCTAATCGATGACTTCAAATCCGCCAACGCTCTTGAGAAATAGATATCAGCACTGACGCCAGTTTCTATGACGGACGTGTTGGTATAGGATGGAGATCGCTAGCGGCACATACCTATAGGGCGCGGCAGTACTCGAGATAAACACCTACTCACCGCTTGAAGCATAGCTGCGGGGAATTATGGCCGAGTTGGACCATTTAACATACTCTACGAACACACTTTAAACGGCCCGAATATAAAAGGTTCCCGTGAAGTCATGCAAGAACTCCTGAAGCCATATCTACACACTAAACTTTTTTGCACCCTTTTTGGCCGAAAATGGTGTAAAAATCTTGTCCCATGGCTAACACCCTTAAAAGGTGTTTTGGCAAGAAAAGGGTGTATGGATGAAAAAAGGGTGATGAGCTCAACACCTTTAAAAAAGGGTGTTGAGGATGCTCAACACCCTAAAAGAAGGGTGTGGAGTCTCACACCCTTTTTTGAGGTGATGGCATGCGCAGAGGCAATGTCAAACGGCGGAGCGCGCAGCATTCAACACAAACAGCCAATACGTACAAGGTACAGTTGGAACACGGGATGCAAGCCGTACAGGGAGTGCATACTTACTTAGCAATACATGTGCTGTTCTTGCTTTTATACCCAGCAGAGGAAAGCCCCCAGATGGAGTCGGTGGGATTGTCGCAAAAACTGATATTTTAGCGCTAATTTTGGAAGTATGGATTTTACTACGAGAATATACAAATCAACACGTGGATTTGCAAAAACTTTTTAATTACGCGGTAGTTTTTCTGATCCGTAACTTAAAGAATTTTATTAAATATCATACAAATCTTCCCTGCCACCTCAACACCCTTCAAAAAGGGTGTTCATTATTTCAACACCCTTTTTCCCAGAAGAGTGTAAAGCTACAAATTAGGGTGTTCGAAACTAAGAAACAGGGCGTAAAGAAAAAAAAGGGTGTGAGAAAAGACCGCCAACGAAGAAAAAAGGTGGAGAGACCTCCAATTTTGGAGGCATTTTTTACCTGTTTACACGGGTGGACTGAACATTCTCTACAAGCGGGCGGGGGGGGGGGGGGGGGTTGTGCCTCACGATGTTTACAGCAATATGAATTGGCATAATTTATTACCAGTGAAGCTCTTTAAGCTTCAGGAGGTAGTTTCGGCAACATTAGCAAAAACATACAAAGAAAAAACTGGGGCGCCTGTAAAGGGTGCACCACCGCAGATAGGGTATTATGACAGTGAAGTCGGCTTTCGAGCATGTTAGAGTGTGAGCACAAGGGGCGTATGCGTATCCGCACCTCTTACTGTACCATTTCAAAGGTACTAGTCTTTTTTGGATTCTAAAAGTTAAAAAAATTCGGGCAGCTTGCAATAGTGGTGCAAGACTGGAGAAACAGTAACGCTGGGGGCCGACCTACCTTGTTTCCCTCTTGGATCTCCTGGAAATGGGGAGGGGGGGGAGGCGGGCACACTGGAACAGCCTTGTAAAATCTGGTTAAATTTGGCCTCATCCCTGAGCGGTCATCCTGGCTTAGCAAGAACATTGTAAACCTTAGCAAACCTAACAAAACCTAGCAACACCGGAAGAAACTAGGTCGACCCCCAGCTCCGCTGTTCTTTTTTTGCAACTGAACACCTATTTCACACCGTTTCAACAACCTACAGAAAGCCAAGCGTGTTGCAGTTCGTAAACATCCTTTTCGCCACACGACTACAGTCTTCTTAATTTTGCAGGTTCAAATTGGTGTTTCACGTGCCAAAGCTAAACTTGGGGCATGAGGTGCACCCAATAAGGAAACGAGCGATCATTGCATAAGAGCAATTATTTTTTTTGTTGCGTTTGGAAATTTCTTGCGAGTAGAGGAGTATATGAGGGCATGTCTTCTTCTTTACAGTGCTATTATGCATCCGAACATGGCCTTATTCAATGAACAGCCGAACACCTTTTCCACACCCTTTCAACACCCTAAAAAAAACCAAGGGTGTTGAAGTTGATCAACACCCTTATTTTCAAACAAAAAGGGCGTAGAGCTAGAAAAAGGGTGTTGAGACTCAAGAAAAAGGGTGTAAAGGCCTCCCAACACCCTTTTTCCACCTATGCTACGCCCTTTTTGGCTAAAAGGGTGTAAAAAAGTTTAGTGTGTACACCACCCTACAGCCAACATCGTTACTTACTCCCCTTAAAATCTTCGTTGAAATCGCGTAACTATGCCTCTGGCGTGGACAACAGGTCCCACGAACTTCCAGTTGGGAACCAAGCAGCACATGACGCTGGCAGGAAGAGCACACTATGACCTGCCTCCTCTTGTGTCATTGCAACTTGTAGGAGACCACGGCTAGAACTGGATGCTCAGCGCGTTCTACGCAAGACGACCTTATTACGTTTAACACCAAATCGATACCTTCCGAGGAGCATCCAAATGTCCAGGGAACCCGAGGTAATTATGAAAAAGTATTCCCACCAGTGCCTACATGCCCCCGGCTACAAGAAGATGATATGGACACCCTCCCCGGTATTTCCCATATTATTGCAACAGAACGTATCGTCAGACATTGACCACCTCCCGTAAGTGTGCAGTCATATCGCGCTTAAACGGCGGGACGTTTTTTTTTTTCACGTCCCACCAGCAATGAACACTCTACATTCATTTAATCACGGCATTAGTTTTTTGAAGCATTCTTAAAGATTGGAAAGTTGGAGGAGCTGGTAAAGGTACATGTTACAAACCACTGCACGCAAATTGACGGGGATAGAAGCAGGAAGACAACACGAGTGCAGGCTCATAACTGGCTTTTTATTAGATACATAAAAAGCATAAATACCCATCTCTCGTTTCCCGTTTTTTGTGTGCCTCAAAGATTGTTATTCTTGTTTTGTGTATGTGCGGCAGAATGTTCCGAGAACTGCGACGCAAGCGGGCCGCTTGGGTATTTATGCTTTTCATGTGTTTAATAAAAAATCAGTAGCGAGTCTGCGTTTCCGTACCCGCCAATTGGCACGCAGTTGTTTGGACGATGAACTTGAAGCACCAGCCAAACAAAATATACAAAGTGCCCTTGTGAGATTAGTGTAGGGCGGGGATGGCTATCCTTGCCGAGAATAGCCTTAAGGCAAACACCGAATTGTTTGTAGAATATCTTTGCTACTTTCTCATCCCTTCACTTCCCATTCCCCGTGCAGAACCTTCGGCCCCCCTTTCTCTAATAAAGGCTGGAAGCAATATGAACGCTAGCTTTTTGCGCTACAGCCACAGCGCAGCACTGCTCTGAGAAACGGCGACGGGCGTGTGCGGGACAGAAAAACTTCAGCACCGAAGATAATACGCCGGTACCACACGTGCAGTACGAGGCGCCTTTAGAGGCAAAGGTAGCGACAGGTATGGGAAGTTGGTTCCTGGTGATGGCCACATAGCGGAGCCAGCTTTGGAGGGTGCTATCCAGGGCGCATGTGGAGTGGCAACGGACAAGCCGCAAAGTTTAAGAGGTTAACAGCAAATCAACAGTAGGCCCCTGGCGATGGCCAGCGAGTGGAAGAAGCTTCGGAGGGCACTCTCCAGGGGGCTAGTCAATTCCTAACTGGCGCCGCCGCAATGTTCAAAAGGAAAGTACAACCAAAGATCAACAAAAGGTCCACTAGGCTTTCCCAGAATTTGACTTCCTGGAAAGTTCTAAGCTTCCTGCAATTTTTCTTAGCGAGTGATATATATCCTGCAACGTACAGTACGACATTGTGGGTTTCACTCAGGTTATATGGAATGGCAAAAGGCAGACGTTCTCATGGTGGTCGATCTGATAGTAAAGTCTTGATATGAAGCGTGCGCGCGCATCTTGCTACTATGAAAATTCCGCCTACACGTGGTCGCCATGTCCACAGCGGCCGCTGGCGTGCCTTTTTGGGCGAGCGCACTATGATCGTACTACTGCCGGTCGGTTTCACAAAAAAATCATTAAACCTGCTTTACAAAGCCATTCGTTTTCTGTAATGTCGGACTGGCTCGAACAAAGTATAATGCACAGTGGGAGGAAGGAACGGTGTGGGAAAACCATGGTTTAATGCAAGGCATAACCTCAGGCTAAGGTCTGATGTCAACAGTTAGAACCCGTAGCTTGATGCTCGATGTACAGTGCGTGTATTGTTGTATGACATTCTGATGTCCTCCATTTTAAGGTTACCGGGTATAAGGCTTAATCTTATCAGGTGAGGCATGACATGAAGCTTTGGCATACTAAGTCGTCGATCGGCACTTATTGGAAGTAGTACTCGAAGGAGTACATGATGCTGCGAGTACTATGTTTCGAATACCATCTTTCAGCCTAACGTTGTTTGTACCTTCAGTGTAACAGTGCTGTTAGTGCTGTAAAATGTTGCACAACAACAAATAAGCACGTGAGTACAATGTCATATTGAAGAACCCTTTATAGAGAATATTCGCCCTTTTACTGATCCCTATGTGTGCACTCTGCGGAGTGGCAAAGTGCTACATACCCGCAGAGTTGATACGATTAAAAATGGATGTAAGGAACATCTTTGTAAGGAATTTCCCGATTTACAATGTTTGTCGTTTCCCCATTTCCATGTCTATTGAAGTCCATGTGTTTGCGAGTTGCATGTAACGAAGGAGTTTGGACAGTTAACCTCGACGTAACGAATTCGCTACACTCCTGTGTCAATGTTT
Source organism: Haemaphysalis longicornis (assembly GCF_048455015.1). NCBI lineage: Eukaryota > Metazoa > Arthropoda > Arachnida > Ixodida > Ixodidae > Haemaphysalis > Haemaphysalis longicornis. Next base: position 626,668 of record NW_027526228.1, read on the forward strand.
TTTGCCCTTTTCCTGAAAAATCAGCTGGTGAAATGAACTAATTTAGCGAAGTTAGCCCTCACCGCAATATCCTGTGAGTTTCCACGTGTGAGCGGGGTGTCGTTTAGGTGCTTGTCCTGCCTGTCGGCGTGTAGTAGCATGTCTGCACTGATATCTGTGGCGTCGATTCATCCGTGGTGAATTCTGCTGCCAGAAAACAAACAGTTTTGTCTTTTCAAGCTAAGCTCGATATTCTAAAGGCCGTATCCGCCGGCTAGAAAGAAGAACGTGACCGCCCGGTACGCTGTCCCAGCTTGCATACCCTCAACAATTTTGAGTGCGGAAAAGAGCATCAAAAAGTTCGCGAAAAGGCGCCCTTTCAGCATAATCTTGGTTCTACAAACGCGCTTAAGCCCCAAGAAGTATCAAAAAGCAAAAGCGATGCTTAAGTTGCGCTTGTGAATACGGGGGCCGTGTTGTGGCAGCAGGCGCAAATTAGTTTTTCAGTGTGAAATATATCCTTGAACAAGGGCGAGTTCAGCATCACTGATGTCTAGCATAATGGATTTGTTTGTGCTTCATTCACGTGAGCTTTAACTCTTGTCAATTTCATTATATCCAGCATTAACTGTATATTCGGAGTATGGTATTAGTAAACGTTTTATGAGCAACAATGTATCCTGCTTTCACGCCATGTTCTTCTGTGAATTCAACCACATTCTATCTGGCTCTTCTTTCTTGTTGTGGAAGCATTGCTCCCTCCATGAAGCTATTGTGAGCAACGGAATCATTTTTATTGCCTACATGCTACTGAACTGTTCATTCCCCTCTAGCAACTCATCAGATTCGTCTCACATTCAAGAACCACACAATCGCATTCAGCACGCAGTGATGCCCCTTCAAATACATCATTTTTGGCAACAGCTTCTCGGCGAGGCGGCGTCCTTATTAAACGCGTCATCTTAGTCTCCTGTTTTCGAGTCTTGCAGTAGCTTGGCTCACATGTTAGCCCGAGACACAAGGACCCTTTGGAGTGGAGGAGCGCAATTTTTGTACAATTTATTGGCTTTGCTCCTCGACTTTGTGCGAGCAGCCGTGAAACGAATATTTGTTTTATAAATTTATTTATTAAAATTTTCGGTGTGAAAAGGTTTGCAGCATCAATAATTAAAATAAATATATTAACAAAAGAAGTTTTCTTGATTAACCAGCTCATTTGCAACCGTCTGCAAGGAACGGCTATTTGTTTACAATATATCATCGAATAATTGCGTCGTGTTTTACCCCCAGCGCCTTCCAGCATTACGCCGACAAGATGAGTACAAGAAATCTATCAAGCAAAGCTTTGAAATTGGTATACTTGTATGAAAAATATTGTTAGAAGACGCAAAATGCAAGTCCCAAACTCACAAAAATACACAAAGTTACAGCATTAGAAAAATATAACGAGTGCGGGAAGGGTTGCATAAACATACAACGCATCATACATGTAGACGCAAATATATACCCGGATGTACTGTGGTCATGTGTCGGGCAATTTGAACCGAAACATAAAAAACAATTTTTTATTGTGTCCGTTGCAATGAGCAGACTGGCAGCCGTCCCGGCACGACTGCTAATTCCTGCGTTTACGCATTGCAGGCACTGACAGGGTATCTCAAGGCCTGATATCACCACCGGATAGCAAGATACTACGCTCGGCTACGCGCAGTCGCACTGCGGCCGTCCCATCTGCACGTGCCGCATCGACTCACCGCCTCAACCGAATGTGGCGTCTGCTTTCCCGGCAACTCCGCTGGTGGCGTCCCCTTCATCTATAAATACGGCCTCAACTGGACTGACGGCATTCAGAGCAGACTGGCAGCCGTCCCGGCACGACTGCTAATTCCTGCGTTTACGCATTGCAGGCACTGACAGGGTACCTCAAGGCCTGATATCACCACCGGATAGCAAGATACTACGCTCGGCTACGCGCAGTCGCACTGCGGCCGTCCCATCTGCACGTGCCGCATCGACTCACCGCCTCAACCGAATGTGGCGTCTGCTTTCCCGGCAACTCCGCTGATGGCGTCCCCTTCATCTATAAATACGGCCTCAACTGGACTGACGGCATTCAGAGCAGACTGGCAGCCGTCCCGGCACGACTGCTAATTCCTGCGTTTACGCATTGCAGGCACTGACAGGGTACCTCAAGGCCTGATATCACCACCGGATAGCAAGATACTACGCTCGGCTACGCGCAGTCGCACTGCGGCCGTCCCATCTGCACGTGCCGCATCGACTCACCGCCTCAACCGAATGTGGCGTCTGCTTTCCCGGCAACTCCGCTGGTGGCGTCCCCTTCATCTATAAATACGGCCTCAACTGGACTGACGGCATTCAGAGCAGACTGGCAGCCGTCCCGGCACGACTGCTATTCCTGCGTTTACGCATTGCAGGTGGGTTATGGGAGCTTGTTGCGTTTTCTGCTTGCTTTGAAAATGGCTGTCTGTCTGCTCTGAGTGCCTACACGTTTGTGCATTGGCGCCCTACACGGGCACCCTTCTCTTGTTCTTGTGGGTATTGGTCTGATTCTCTGTTTCACTGGCTTGCCTCGATGGATGCCCTTGCTGTCTTCACCAAAGCGCTGGGGGACAAAACGCCCAGTTCTATTAAGGAACTCACAAAGGTGCTAATAGAAATGTTCAGCACCATCATGGCGGCCATGACAGAGGTTAAAACTAGCGTCAGTAGTTTTGAGGAGTCTCTGAAGTTCCATAGTCAGGGCTTTGACTAGTTCAGAGCTGAGCTAAAGGCTGTCCGGCAGGAGCTGAGTGAAGTTAAAAAGCGCAGTCTTGAAGACGAAAGGGAACGTCATCAACTGATGAAGGAACTCAGAGACGCAAAGAAAGCAATTGTAGACCTGAACCAGTACTCCCGGCGGACTAATCTAGAACTTAAAGGAGTACCGTTAATGGAAAAGGAAGACCTTGGTCAAACACTGCAAAAGATGGCCACTTGCCTGAGTGTTCCGCTCTCGGATCATGACGTGGATGTGGTGCACCGCGTCCCCACAAAAGGGGGCGGGCCGCCCAACATAATCGTCAAATTCAACTCTCGAGCTACCCGTGACAAGCTTCTGCTCGCCGCAAAAAAGAAGAGGCTGAACGCGTCCCTGCTGGGATATCAAGTTGATAGCCCAGTATACGTGAACGACCACTTGTGTCCTGAAAACAAAATCCTGCTCGGAAAAGCTATCCAGTGCAAACGGGAAAAAAATTGGAAATTCGCATGGGTTGCTGACGGCAAAATTCTAATGAGGAAGTCCGAGAGCTCGAGAGTTGTACACGTCACATGCGATGACGACCTGGTCAAAATAGTATAAATAGCTGTTTGCAGCTCCTGGTACTCCTATACCTAACATCATGCCACTCTCAGTAATCACCCCTGACAGCGTATCTAAAACCAACAACGTCTCTGTCTTCTACACGAACATCCGCAGTTTAAACAAGAATTTGAACTTGCTCCTTGCGTTCCTTTCTACGCATGCTCAACCTGTCGATGTTATAGCGTTGACAGAAACATGGCTAAAAAAGGGCGAAAATGGCAACATCGATGGGTACTCATTCATATCTAATTCACGAGAGTCACGCACGCGCGGCGGTGGTGTGGCCCTCTTTGTTAAATCAGGATACTCGTTTTCGAAATTAGAATCTGTCACATGCAGCTGCGCAGATATCGAATCACTGTTCATCAACTTGGAATGTTCCCTTATCATAGGAGTTATTTACCGACCTCCGAACTCATCTTACGTTTCTTTTTTAGGTATGCTTGAAAAGGCGCTATTTACACTTGCGGCAAACTACACTGTTCCCATTGTCATTACGGGAGACTTTAATATTGATACGCGCAGTCCAACGTCTTCCGATTACGAGTTTTTACTTGCTTCTTTCAATCTTCGAAACTTGATTTCTACGCCCACACGTTTAACTAGCACCTCAGCGACGATCATAGACCACGTGTTGTCAAACATATCCACCCCGATCAATGCAAGTGTGTATGGCGAACCAATCTCTGATCACCTACCTATTTTTATTTCAATTATGGACCTATCCAAGGCTGTACCTAAAAATCACTCTGCTGTTAGAAAAATCGATTATACCCTATTAAGGAATGAACTTTTAGCTCTCGTCCCAAGCAGTCTATACCATGATGATGTAAATACTGAGGTTGCCAATCTAATCGAAACTGTAAAGACTGCGATCAGTAACGCTAGCAGTACCATATCGTCTCGCTCTTATAAAGCCCCGTTCTGCCCTTGGATGACTCAAGAAATTCTTGCTATCTTGAAGAAAAAACAGTTCTGGTACAATAAATGGAAACAGCATAAACATAATAATTATTATTTAGGTCAGTATAAAAGGTTTCGGAATCAATCTGTGGCAATAACCCGCGTACGCAAGAAGAACTACTACTCCAGCTTGATTCAACGCGCGAATGGGGATTCAAAAAAAAATATGGAAAATTATACAAGGAGTTGTAGGAAATTCTAGTGCGCATCGTATTCTCCCTTTAACAATAGACGAACAAACTGCTGAAAGCTTCAATTCATACTTCACTAGTATTGGCCCGTCCTTGGTGTCTAGTCATCCTGACTCTAATTACATGTGTTTAGCCAGCTCCATATCCAATACCTTCTTTACTCATGACATAGAGTTAGGCGAGCTGTTATCTACCGTGAAAAAATTGTGTAATAACAAAACCCCAGGGCTGGATGGAATCACAGTCCGCCTCATCAAGGATAACATAGACGTATTAGGCCCCATCTTGTGCCACATTTTCAATCATTCCCTAGCCACCTCGTCCTACCCTGATCCTCTAAAAATCGCCAAAGTATTACCCGTATTCAAAGACGGTGATCGCTCTGACCCTTCGTGTTACCGCCCGATATCAGTTCTTAGTATAATTAACAACATCTTTGAAAAGCTACTCTCTTCACGAATCAACAAATTTCTGGAAAAATATCAAATACTATGTCCGCAACAGCATGGTTTCCGTCCGGGATATTCTACTTCCACTGCGGTTCTAACACTGACGCAAAATGTCAACACAGCTTTAAATAGCCATAAACTAGTTTCCATTGTATTTCTTGACCTTCAGAAGGCATTCGACACTATCGACCATAGCATCCTTCAGAACAAATTAAATAACTATGGCTTTAGAAATGAAAGCTTTGAATTCTTCTCCAGCTACTTAACTCATCGTAGTCAGATTGTTACTCTAGGTGGCATCACTTCTTCGCAAAAACCGATACGCACAGGGGTCCCGCAGGGATCTGTCCTGGGCCCTTTGTTCTTTATATTATATGTAAATGACCTACCACTGGTTATTAATTCGGCAGAGCTACTATTGTACGCGGATGATGCAGCTTTAATTGTTACGGGGCAAAATATGCAAGAAATCGAAACAAAGACAAATGCTAAACTATCAAATATCTCAAATTGGTTCAAGGCAAATAAACTTACCCTCAACGCCAAAAAAACAAAGTACATGATAATTCATTCCCGACATAAGCCCATAAATCTAGACAGCATTCAAATAAAGATAAATAATTATGCACTCGAACGCACCAATTCATTTAAATACCTAGGTGTAGTTATTGACAACCATTTCCACTGGCAAGACAATATAAAATTAGTGTGCTCGAGGTTATCTTCGGGCTGTCATGCATTGTTGCAAGCGAGAAATTATTTCGACCTTGCAATTTTACGGATTCTGTACTTTTCTCTCGTCCACTGTCATTTATCCTACTGCATAGATTCATGGGGTTGGACTTACACTACATACCTTGAACCTTTACGAAAATTGCAGAAGCGCTCATTAAGAATAATAACGCACTCAAGCCATGATCATCCCAGCGCACCCCTGTTTAGTAAACTACAAATTTTACCAATGGACAGTTTGCGTCAACAGAAAACAGCCATTGCCATTAATCATATCATAAGGTATAACCGCCCTGTCCATTCGTCCATTCTTTGCTCCTCATCCCGCCCTACGAGGAATTCTGCTGCCGGTAATTTCAACCTTCCTCCTACCAATAACGTATATGGAGAACGACGACTACAGTTCGTCGGTACCAAAATCTGGAATAGATTACCCCAGGATATAAAATCGGCGGTTAACTTTCCTCTTAAAATAAAGAAACACTTCCTTGCAATCCTTAATGAGTCTCCGTCACCCCCCTAATAGCAACAAAACCGTTCAACTCTTGTGTACAAGTATCACACGTCCAGCGAAAGTTTACTGTGTAGTTGTTATTACTCGTTGCCTTTCTTTTGTTTGTGTATAAAAATTGCATATTTCTGTTATCTTACCCAAGTTTGAGTATGTGAATATATATGTCTGTACAATGCCCTAACCTTCTTTTCTATATTCGCAATGTTTAGCATCTTGTATTCTGTAACCTGTTAGAATGCCTTGTATCGCAACATTGGACCCTATACTAGCCTCTGGCTATGGGTCCAAGCAGTCTTTTGAACTATCATGTTGGAATTGAAAATAAAGTGAAATGAAATGAATGAAATGAAATAAAAAATGTACACTCAACTTTTAGGAAACTGTCCATCGAGGTCGTTGCATTCATAGTTGATCCATGTTCGTTGCAATTTAATAAAAAACGTACACTCAACTTTTAGGAAACTGTCCATAGAGGTCGTTGCATTCATAGTTGATCCATGTTCGTTGCAATTTATGTTGAGTGTCTTTTTTTTGTGAGTGAGCTTATCGCACCGCAGCCCTAGATTAGACATACCTTTATGGTTTTGTTTTTTAAACTTGACTTCTCATCATGCAAGAGATGACCAGAACTAATGGAACAGATGGTCGGACAGACGTCTTCAGCCTTCGACAGACTGTGCCAGCAGCATTGCAACATTAGCAACTATTTCACAGAATGCATATCATAGAACACCTTTTTGCATATATAATTCAAACGCAGCAATCGTTCTCCCCAGCAAAGGAATAAGTAAAAATGATAAAGCAGCCAGGAAGATAGCATAAGCAGTGAGGTAAGACAAAAAAAAAGGAATACAACACAAACGCTTACAAAGAATTCTGAGACATCTATAAAAAAGGTATAAAAATAAATATTTGTTTTTATCTGCCTTTCCATATCATATGCATATATTCAACTGATACACATTATTCTACACAGAAAAAAAACACGAACTCAAGTAATACCTGCAAGACACAGAGCGGAAGAATAAAAATTTGTAGGCATCTCGGACATCCCCATTTTACCATCAGAACCGCAGGCAGCGTGTCGCCTGCTTAGGAATGCGCGGTAATAAAAAGCTCCCAAAAGTGCTCATATTTGTACACAATAATAGAAAAACAAAAAATGTATAGACGTGTAAGAAACATCCGTGTACACGGCTGTTTCCCAACCTTCACACAACCTCACAGCCTCATATACTTAGAACCTTTGTAGGGGGTGCGACAATACTGCTCAGTGACCGATTTGCCCTCTTCCTGTGTTTTTGACCGTATTTGTTCCAGGCTTACTTTTACTATGGTTGATAAAAATATGTATTTAGCGATTAGGTACTCTCGATGAACGGGTGTTTTCGCTTATGCTAGGTCGACGCGACCGACGGCTGTGCAGCTTTAAACGATGTAGTGTGTGCCGTGCGTAATGGTGCGTCTACGTTTACGTGTTCTTTCATGATTTCCTTGTTCAGCCCACCGTTCTCATTCTAACTGCTGTAAAAAAGGATGCGCACAAAATTTGTGCTAAAACACTTTCATTTGCGTTGGATATTGTAGTCGCAACGAGTTTCTCATAATACATGAAACTTTTAGTGCGCAAAATTAGCTCTCATGCCTATCTTCTGTTTTCCTGACTATGTAGCTTATTTCTGCAAAGTTTGGGTGACATCAGTGTTATTCTAAACGGCAACCTTTCGAATGAACAAAACTTCCATTTTGGTTTCATGGCACCTGTAAGTAAATTGAAGGAGGGGCTTCTAATCCGACTCTACACAAACATAATGTTTGGTGTGGCAACTCTCAAACACATCGATACTCCTTTTCCGGCAGTATATAGCTCCCACTGTATGGAGCAATCTTCGGACATCTACCTCATGGTGTGGGCATGCCCTTCCAATCCTGACATACGCCCTAGCTTTAACCAAACCCGGAAGGACAGGAAAGCGACCGTGGTTGGCTGCTCTTACCTCCGGCAAAAAAAGACTTGGCTGTGCGAGCCCGGGCAGCGGGCCACCCCAACGGGGTTCTGTGATAGGGATCCCCATGTAGTATTTGTAAGGGCCGTTTCATTAAGGGGCAGAACCTGCATACCGCTCGTGTATTCTCATTCAGATACCGCACAAATGTTTAATCACCAAGCTTTGTGTGCGAGAAACCGTTTCGTCGGGGGTTGCTCGTCGTCTGTAGATTGACGTCGCTTGGAACGCTCAGTCTCACCTGAAAAGAGAAGGTGAGCTCAAGGTAAGGTTTCATAATCTGTTTACCACGGAACACCGCCGTTCGCGCCAGGGCCGCACCGAAATTGAGAATCGGTTTTAGCCGGCTGCTGCATAGACTGGGTGCAAACGTGAAGGAGTGAGTAAAGCCACTACCCTGCGCGCTGAAGAGTTCTGGTTTAGGTTCTCCTTGCGCAGTCAGTCTGCTTTAGGACCTGCTCCCCATGTGCGCGCGCTGAGGTCCATAGGCAAGATAGGCCATGCTTAGTAATCTCGATATATTATCTGAAAACTGTAACACGTTACTAGAAAAATTTGGGCCGGTGAACACTTCACATCCATTGTTAGACGAACAGCTCCACGAAGAATCATCGAAAAAGAACAGCGAACAGCCACGTTTTGCTAGTCGGTTGCTTCGCCTTTTTTTGCGCCCTTCATTATGGTCAATGTGATATACTGTAATAAGAGAATTGGCTGTTTCGGGTCCTATTTCTCTGGAGAATAACAATTCTAAATTTTTGCGGTGTCCGGACCTAACCTTTGGCGGTATTGTGGCCTCAGCGCCCTCCGTAAATGAACCGTCTGAAATAATCAACAACTCATGAAACTACTGCTATAAATAAAAAAAAAAACGGCAGCAGCCACGCACCCGCACACTTGTCTGTAGTAGCCAATCCGTGAAAACGGGGCGTTTAGAAGCAAAAACGCCACAACGCGCGGTTATTCCAAAAAGCGGTTCTGCTTGACACACATAATGGCTGGCTTCTGTACAAAGGCTGGCTTTCGTACAAACTCTCGTGTACAGACGCGGCAGATATGACTCGTAAAATGAAAGAATTGGATGTGTGGTTATTGTTTGTTAAAATTAGAAATAATCAGTAAAAACTGTATAATTAGCAGATATTTGAATGTGTTTGGTCTGCTTGATTGACTTACGTTGTTCTTTCACGACGCCTATCATACATTTCATAAATTTAAGATGGCAGAAGTCGCGTTCTCAAGCTGTTCGCACTCACATATTCAATCACAACATCATCGCATTAAGATGATGTGCACCATTTTTCCTGGGGCACCGTTTTTAGCCTAACTTCTAGCTGAAACTGTCATACAATTCTATGCGCTTTACGGAAGAACGGTGATGGAAAACGACTGCCTGATGTGTGGAATCAGGAATAAAGCCAACATTATTCTAAGTAGAAATAAACACGTTTGCAGGTTCAAGCGAGTACGAAATACCGAAAAAAGTCTTTTTCGCGTTTTATTGTTTTCGTGATTTCGACGCCCTCCACAGATCCGACTCAAAAATGCACCTTCAGTTAACTTACCTACATGCAGCTCACAATTACCTAGTAAGCTGCCATTTTTTGGAGCTTCTGTATTGAATGCGATAGGAAAGGGAGCTCAAGTTCAGAATATTTTCGCTGTCGGGGACAAACATGCGGCGGCGGTAAGGAGTCAAATAAGCTTTCATTTCTGTTTTTAACTTGTAACTGACTACAGCGGCAACCTTCAGCAACAACCCACAGCCATGGGAAGAAACGTAGCTTCGGTGCTTCGGGCAGCAGGACCCCGCCGCCTTCCCTCCAACAACCTTTCTCGCTCCTCGTCCTACGTTTTCACGAACGGCACATAAAGAATGTCGGAGCGGAACAGAAATTGCTTCCGGGGAAATAAATTCTATATAATTTAAAAATGTTCAAAACTGTTGCACAAGATACAGTACACTTTAAATATTGTCTAGCTCGTCGTGAATAAATGCGGATAACTTCTGGAAGTTTACTTGACGACCGACGACACAGCTAGCCGTAAATAAAAGAATATTTTATGGTATTAAAGCTGGCGGGTCGGTACTGAAGCTAACCCAAATAGGAGGGGCCGGTCGCTTTACCTTTTAATGCGCCTGGGCGGAGACAACAGAGTTATGATGATATCGTGTTAGTGTGACTGAACTTTTATAGGTTTGAAAAAACATTTGAACTCATTCAAGGGGATGCCGTTACGGGCTTAACCTCCTCATTTTTAAGAACAGGATTGTTGTTATGGCAGTTTATCATGAAGCTCAGAACCAACGTCTGGCAACTTCAATGCAAGGGCAGGAACTTTGCGCTCCCTCAGGTACCCCACCAACCACCTTTCCCCGATTACCACACTGCCGCCACCCTGGGAGAGCATACCGAGAATCACAGTTACCAAAAAACCAGTCCAGCGAAGAGAAAAACCTTGAGAATTTTGCGCCCAACACCTTCAGAACCCACCCATGACCACTACTCTACGGACGGCCGTTTTGTGGAGCATTCAACGACGGCGACATCGGTAGGCCCCCCGCAGCTCACGTACAGCATCCCACACCTGGAGAGACCCAAGCTATTGCAGAAGCCTCTATACTTCAGCAGCATCGGACCGACCACTTACAGTCCACACGGACAGCCAGGGAGCACTACGAAGATTCGCCACTTATTACATTCCAGCTCCTCTCCACACTAACCTGACAACATACATGCAAGCTAATCCCCACCTACCCGTTTTCCTGGAATGAATCTCTGGCCACCAAGGTAAGAATGAGCTCACGCTCTGGCCCGAGACGCTTAATTCCCGGGCAACCCTCAGCCGTGGCCGGAACAATGTAATCCAAAAGAGGATAGAGCGATGAATCATGAAATGCGCCGCGAACATCTCGGGAACCTCCGGACACCAAGAATACTACTTCCCTCCTATCTAAATTGATGTCGCTAAGGCGCCCTACATACATTAGACTCGCGCTGACATTGTCCCTCCATGGTGATCTCTCTCGCAACTATACATGCAGAACACACCAGGATGGCCACGAGCTCTGCCAGGTGGCCATTCGGTGGCCATTCGGACAATGAATATACATTTGGCGCTGTGTACGGGCCACCTCATCTCTCGCACTTCTTTCCACTAATTCCTTCCCCCTGATATTCTCTACTCGTGATCTAGCTGGACCGCTACCCCTAAAATCTACGGGCCGCACTCTTTTTCCTGATGTCCGCCCACATTGACACTGTGCGCCACTCCCAAGCCAGCGACCATCGGAGGACTACTGAACATCGCTTTCAACGAGGTCTGATAACTCCGCGGCTCAAATCTGAGATGCTGAATAAAGTTTGTTCTATTTGTCTATCTTCTTAGGCTTGACAGTTGCAGTGACATAATAATAATAATAATAATAATGATAAATCAATCAATCAATCATTTATTTAACGTGCCCAGGAACAACCGAGAGGTCCTGATGCTGGTGCACAAAAAAAGAAACAAAAAAAACTATGAATAACACAACAGAACAAGATAACTGTTCAGAAGAAAACTATAAGAGACACAATGAGTACAGAAATATTAGGACGACAGGACAAAAGTAGATTAACACAGTATGAGAAATAGCTAATGATAATGACGAAAAGTCAGATAATATACGTACATACATACATACATACATACATACATACATACATACATACATACATACATACATACATACATACATACATACATACATACATACATATATGCATACATACAACAATGCGCCAGATAAACTAAAAGAGAAGGATAGAACAAATTGCACATCTGATGTTATCTTATAACGGTCGAAACCTTGGAGGAAAACGATAACTGTGACCCATCAAAAACATCGAGGTCAAGAAAATAAAAATTATAAAGACTTTGTATCCTGTTGAGGGTTGAGTGCTGAGAGAGGCGGGTAGTAACAAGAAACGGCCTGCTCTCTCTTGTTTGCTTCCGCGGAATCCGAAAATTAATACTATTGAGCAGCATAGGACAGGATATAGTACCGTGAACGAGCTTGAAAAGAAAGAAGAGATCGGCGCGATTTCGCCGGCAGCGAAGTGAAGGCAGTGACAATAGTTCAACAGTGTTAGAACACGAGCCAGAGTCATTTTTAGCGAAGCGATGGTTGTAAACGCTTAGAAATTTTTTCTGGACACGTTCAACTACGTTACTTAAGGAATTAGAGATGCCATTCCAGATCACAGATGCATACTCAAGTTGAGGAAGACATATTGCGGTGTACAATTTGCGGAGTGGCATAGGAGAATTGAATTCTCTCGATATTCTACAATATCAATCAATCAATCAATCAATCATAATAATAATAATAATAATAAGAAGAATAATAAAATAATAATAATAATAATAATAATAATAATAATAATTTCATCACTCTACATATTCAAATACATGATCCAGCCCGCATAAGCGTGTGGGGGTCGCTTGTGTGCGTGGCTGGGCAACCCAGCGAATCACAGTTTGTGATTGAACATAATTAATATACATATCGCCATTTACAACCAAGTAATAGATTTCCAACATGTAAAAACAAGCTCGATAAATAGGAACACAAGTGTGGGAACATACAAGACTCTAGAAAACACGGCGATTAAGGAAGCTTCACGAGAAATAAAATATACAATCGTTACATAAAGGAATGCAAGCTCTGTGTTCAAACACAGTAAGAATTACAAACGGAAGAATGGGAAACTTTATGCCTCTGTGCTCAACCACTGTCGAAGCAAGCGTTTCCCTGTGGTGAAGTTAGGGATATTGAGGCCAAAGTGAAGCTTATTAAAATAAAATGGATTACAAAAGCGGTGACTTCTTTTACCGAAGTTGGAGAACACACGAGGTACGATTCCGTTCGCGCGAATTCCGTTCGCGCCCTTCGAATTTACTGCGCACGTAGGTTCACCGGACTCATTTTGCGAGAAAAACTAACAACCGTGTTTTGGTACAGCAGCGATGCCCATAGTGCTTCTGGTGTTTTTCAATGTACATTTTCACACGTGCAAGCGTTGTATCAGAGCTGGTACTGTTCTGGGGTGGCGTAGACGTTAATCCAGGCCCCACGGTTTTGGGGGTGGAGCTGCTGAAGCTTGAGTTCTGACTGTGCACACGGTTAGGAAAAAATGTCGCTCGCTCGGCGAAGAGGAGAGTCAGAAAATGCTATCCTAAGTAGTGTGCGAAAACGTGGAGAGCCGCAAGGAGCCCGCGATGGGGTGCCTCAAGAGAAAAACGCTTCATGCGGCGGAAACCGAGCCTTGGTCGATCGCGTTGTCAACCTGGCGTATATCCAATTGCGCTAAAATTGCATTCGAGACGCTCAGCATTTCGTTTCGCTTCCTGTCGCTTCCTGACTGAGTTGAAGTGGACTTTGGCTTCGAACTTTTGCAGTTTGGATTTTGTACTTTTGGAAGGTATATAGTGAACTTTGATATACCTTAGTTTGTATAGAGAAAGCTCCGACTTTTAATTCTTACTCTTAAGACAGGAGCCGAGCTAAGAAAAGCCAAAGTGAACCAAATGATGACCTCCAGCTCCACTGTTTTCCCAGTATTCACATGGCAGTTGCGAAGGCTGCCAAGTTCTTATTTTGTGAACCGAAACGACCAAACCACGTCAATCAGCGCGTGAACACTAGTGTGCAAAAAACAGTGATAGAGCTCGGTAGAACAACAAACATAGCCCCTATCCTTTCGGAAAACTCGTTGGCCAAACCAAACAGTACGCAGAAACGTCCACACACTAATAGCGCCCCCTTGGCTACCCCCAAAACACGAACGTCTACAATGAGTCAAAACACTAAATGGCATCACTCGGTACACGGGCACCTGAAAAAGAAGTTCTGCTCCCTTTACAGTAACACGAGCGCACATCTCAGAGAGTGCAAGCGCAGACAAAAAAAGACCACACGAACAACCAAATAACACCTTACAGCTGTTAGCACAAGAGAAAATATTCATGCGCTCGAAAGCTATCTAGATTTGCCCTGCCCAGAACGGGCGAGTTTCGCCACAGGTGTTATTCGCCGCCGCTCGTGAGCGTATGCACTCCCTGTTTCAACAGGGCCTTTTGGAATTATGGGAGGTATGTAAGGCTGGGGCTCCGATGGTGCCCGATATTTTGCAGCAGCAAAGATTTGCGGCGATGTAGCAGTACCAGCTTCGTCAGTTTTAAATCTACATGTAGATGTGCGCTAAGATGGGATTTTTGTTGCATTGTCACCCTGTCTGTATGAGATTTTGAATCATGCTTGCAAACACGGTGGATGAGATCCTTTCGCTCAGCATTTAGAGGTAAGTAAGAAGCCTTTTCTACAATTAGGGTCATTGCATATCCCCGGATGAGCGAATGAGAAGAGCACAGAAGAGCCGCTGCTTAATTTTATGTGCTACAATGTGTTCGCATTGCTCCAATACGCTGGGTGATCTTCATCAAGACGCATGAAGATCAGAGTTAAATCAGCTGCCGTCGGGCATAGTTGTGGCCCTCAAGCTTTTCTTCCTCCTCGTCCTGTAATTCTTCTTTTCGTAACAGCACCCTTCATTCCACTCACTAAAATTCGCCCCTTACAAAACATTAACACTGTCAGGGACAAATTTATTTAATATCTGTGTTTTCTTACCTTCACAGGTGGGCCTCCCGGATTCAGTTGACTGCGACCTACGCATGTTGTTGAGTTCTTGAAGGTTAGTGAACTGGTTTCGGCCTAGTTGCAGCACGTTTTGCTGTAGCGGTGTCGGAATTGGCTTTGGGCACTGTAATATCACGATCCACCTGACCAGGATAAAAAATTGACGGCAGAGGTGGAACACCTATGTAAATCAGGCTCATTATGATACATCATACACCAGTGCTGAGAAGGCTCGATATAGCCAAATAGATAGCTTCTTGCAGCACAAAACTAGAACAATAAGTGCCGAAAAGTTAAAACCATGTTTTCAGCAGTTTCGTACATAACACTGTGAATCTTAACTATATTCTCGTCATGTTTACCTGTGTGCACTACAGAAGGTATGCACCATGTGGAACGCAATGCCCACGAACATGAAGCCCCAATAAAGCCAGAGGAAACTAAAAAGGCTGCGCGATGGCTTAAATGGATGCAACACACAGGCACAAACAATACCGGACACTATTTCACAAGGCTGTGGACAGGAAAGTGTGGTAAGGGAGTTTAATGCAAATTTTAAGGTGTGAACAATGAACTCCTCATTTACTTGAGCTAATATAACTTTACATTGAAGCCCATGCCGAATTATTAAACACGCACACCAATCACACCTTTCTACGCATGAACTAATCAAGCAAAGCAAAGTAGGACATGAAACAAGCGAGTATATTGTTACCTTGACTTTTCGATTGCGTTCTCTCCTGCTACAGAAGGTGGGCTTTTCGCAAAAGCGTTGATATCACTCTTACTTTTAGAGGAACTCGGTGTAAACATAACAAACTTCTACTGCACCGTCTTAATTGTGCTTCTGGTTGCAACCATACATATATCTCGCTCTCCGTACATTTGAGAATGGCACCATGCGTTCCCAGCAATGTACATTTTCGGCAACCCATAGCGCTTTTCTGTAATACAGTGGCCACATGTACGGTTGAGGCTCGAATATTCCCCAACACTAGCATAGAATAGGTATTGTTAGAATTTAAGACAACACAGTAAGACAATTTTGGATCGATGATGCGAAAAATGCCTGGTATACATCATACCCAAATTCCCTTGGGAGCTCTGCCTACAGGAAGTCGGTTTTGAATGCACCCACTGACTTCGCGGTTCCATCTTAAGCAGATTATTTGAGTAGATATGGCTAGCTTAGCCTGTCCTTCCTTGTCCACCCTGTCTCAACGAAGTCGACCACCCTCAGCGCTCGGGGTCTGGCGCCGTTAGAAAGAGAGCTGCTGACTCCCTGCAAGAGCAGTTATGTTTTGTGGATTACTGCGGACGACCGACAGGTACCCCCTTCTTTACCGAAGGGTAGGTGTGTTTTACCACAGCTGTGGTTGTATTGTAGAGTCCCACGCATTAAACGCCGTTCCGCAACGCTATATCGTCATTTCGGAGCCATTGCCATGTGTGGCGAGGGGCGACCCGACCTTACTGCTTGGCGCGCTCGTACCAGTGGCGGAATTCTTTGCAGCGTGTGCTGTACTTTACTCCGTTTCATACATCAAATGCAACGCTGCGAACGCTAACGCTTGTTCGCGGTGTGCACTTCCATTTCCAAAACTAGTGTGTTGCTTGCGGTGAGCTAGAAGCAATAACTATTTCGCTAGCAACCTTAAAAGAGAAACGTTTGTTATAAGCTTGAAAACGATGCCCGTATTGCCGGGAAAACAATCGGATTTTTTCTGATCCATTTTTCAATTTGTGCGCTACCATGGCCGCCGCGTGTTGTTTTGTCTGTGCCAGTGTTGAAAAAATAACATCCAGCTTGGTGGCCTCGACGATCTCTACTGTGCACGTTTTTTGAGGGTTCGCACTTTGTTCGTACATTCTTCGAATATTTGTACAATGTGTACACAATGCGTTTTCCGGAGATATCTGCCTGGGAAGTACTGAGTGTTGCGAGAGAGAACACCAGAGTATCCTACCGTATCATCGAGAAATTGAAGGTGGAGCGCCTGCGCGAGCCTTTGATGTCTCCGGAGAAAAAACTAACGACGTGAATATTTCAAGATCGAAAACACTCATACATGACAGCTCCCTATTGCATGCCATGCATTCGAAAGCGGCCAGTGTGTACGCCAAAAGGAAATCCTAACCGTGAAGAGCGTGCGAAAGGCTTCCAACGAAGATACCTTGCCGAACTTCACGAAAACCACCTTGTGGAGGACATCGGCTTCACGATTCAGAAAAGAAAACCGAAAACTACGCTGATCGAGCGCCGTGACATCATTGCCTGGCGCCGCAGGTACCTTCGGGAGATGAAGGAATTCCGAAGACAGGGCAGTTCGGAATTCTTCTTGGCATATTTTCTCTGGCAGCACGTTTGGACTGCTTTCACGTAGCGCTTGGTGTTAGCACGCCACTTCATGATCGTAATAAAGAGTATTACATCTGAATCACAAAGACAGAAAAAATTCGTTTCAGCAAAGTGGTTGTTACTGTTGAACGTTTGCACAGACGTCGTATTTCACGATTAGTTGGCTGGGTACCTGCCAAAATCAGCCAGGGTCATTTGCTAAATCTTCATAGTTTGGTGCAATAAGCCAAACCAACAAAAGAGTCAAAACTCTCGTATTATTGCTGTGGATAATGGTTTGTCGTCGGCACTGAAGGAACTAATCAACATCCACTGTATAGCACTCGTGTCTCTGAAAGATACAAGCCGGCACCACTGCTGAAAACGTGGTATGTTTTTGTTTGCAGCTGCCGTAAACGATAGGGACTCCCGAGAAATTCTTACCGAATCAGACAAGTGGGACATCTAAACTTATCATGAAGCAAAACTGACTGCCAGGTGCCATTGAGTGCCAAATTTCAGCCCAGATCAGGGAGCAGTAACGCCGAGATGATTTTCTCGGTTGTATCTCAACAGCTGTTTCTCAAAGAGTAGCAAGCATGGTATTTGTGGACCATTCCTATGAAAGATATTTGCACCTTTTTTGCCTCATGTTCTTCTGTTCAGTATTGCCGATTATGATTATGTTAAGGCTCCTGGGGCTGCAGTGCGTATGTGTACTTGCGTGGGCTAACTCGTGCACTCGTCTGTTTTGCTTTGTGCAGGTGCATTATAGATAAAAAATGGGCCAACACAAAGCACACTAAAGAATACGACCGCAGGAAAATCCTGTCCAATCAAATCATTAGGCTTTCCTCGAAGGTCTGACAACTGGATTGGCTTCGCCCCCCGTCAAAGGAGCCCATTTGATCCCTGTACATGCTGCGAGCAGTGCAAGGGATTTCGTCCAACCAGCTGCTGAATACGTCCGACAGAAAAGGAGAACAACGCGGACTACGACTCTGAGACGGATGGCAAATACTTTGAGAAGTTATTCATCAACAAACTTTTTGCCAAACATCCCGAACAATAGTGTGGATGTCATGGACAACGCACCACACCACACCGTAGCTCTTGAAAAAGCACAAATACGCTGTGAAAGTCGAGCCCCTGCCACGCCATTTTTCGTGTTTAGTGACTCACAGGAGGCGCTACGAAATATTTACCGATACACCACACACCTTCATACCTCTGACACCCTCAACTGTGCCCTTTGCACCCATCCTCCCCACAAGATAACGCTGGTATGGGTCTCCGGCCACGCTAAATTGGACGGCAATGCTCGAGCACACGAGCTTACCCAGGTACTCTCCCTGGGTCCGTCCATGTTGTGGCCCCATGTGTACCACCCTGGCACTCAAAAGATTTCAGAACATCAGGCACGCCGACAGCATCACTGCGCGCTACGCGCAAGCAGGCAGTGTTTCCCGGTACCCAACCTCACCCTCTACTTTTACGCTGCATCTGTGGTCCGGAAAGCACAGACCTCATCTCTTATCACTCCATCTCCTATCCACTACATGCATGGCATCCTCTCGCGTCCCACTTGCCCTACACCCAACTGCCTCTCCTACCCATCAGTACGACACCTTTACTGGGAGTGCCATCCGCCAGACCTACCACCCCACCTGCGTTCCCGCATCGCTTCCTGGGAGGACTGGTTGAACCCGGATCCTGGCGTGAATGTCAAATCGACGCAAGAGATTTTGGTGGCCCACTGCCTTCGTGTTAGTGCGGACGTCTGGGAGTTCTACGGACCAGCCATCTCCTAATGAAGAGACTGTGGCACGACGGCCCGAACTAGGGCTGTTTAAAGAATAAAGTTTTCTCTCTCTCTCTACCATGTCGACCGCAAAGCATATATTCAGCTTTTGCTTAGAAAGTCGTTTTATGGTCGAAGCTCATGGTGAGAGCTTAACTTATGGCACTTTCGCAAAATGTGAACACACCCACCATAGTGTACCGGATCAAAACTCCGGCGGTTGCCCACGGCAATGTAATGTTGCGTGTAACACCATACCAAAGTGAGTTGACTTCAATTGAACTTGTTTGGGGCTAGGTGAAGGAGTGCATTGCCAGACGTAACGCGGGTTTCACTTTAGGTGAAGTGAAAAAGCTTTTGCCGGAAGCACTGGCGTGTGACAGCCAGGTAAACTGGCAAAACAGCTGCGCTCACGTAGAGAAAGTTGAGGCTAAAGCATCGGAATGCGATAATCGTTAACAGTGAAGCTTATCCACTCGTTATCAGCATTTGTGGTTTGTTAGACTCCTCCTACGATGAGTGGAGTGCTCAGTTCAGTGGCGAGTAGTGAAATGGCATTGAAAAACTTGTTTCACTTCTCAGGAGTGTGTGACTTGCTAGTGGAGGCTTTAATCAACAGGGCTAGCTGGGTGAGCTAAGGAGCGGACACCTTTCTATCCAGCCTGTTTGTGCTGCTTTAAGGTGAGCCAATTTCCCGAAAAGGATTTGTTGCCATGACGAACCAAACAGTGCTTCCTTGCTGTGTGGTTTTGCTTGTGAGGTTGAACGTCCCAAAGTGACCCAGGCTACAAGTACAAAGCAAGAGAAGACTTAGGATTTCTGGCAGCTTTCACAAAGTGGCTAGAGTCACGCCCGACCGACGTAAAAAGAAGACAATTGACATGTGTGAAAATTCAGGCCTGTCAAAACTGGCGTTTTCTTTCAAAAAGAGCAAAGCCTCAAGCCTACAAGTGTTTTCTCATCCCTTGCGCCATTTTTTAACATCGCTTGACGAGAACTTTTTGGGGACCAGGGGGGCAAGGGCATTCCGAGACGTTTTTTTTTTGTCTATGATTACCTAATACTCCTATAGAAAGAACGGTGCGTCGAACAAGTGCAAATGCAGCAACTTCCAGTGTCATCTCTTGCGTACTAAACCCGTTCGAACTCACAAGACAGTTCTAGAGCGTGAAATCATGCTCTTGCTAAATATGAGCAGGACCCTCCCTGATGGCTGCGCATGCTAGACGTATGCGCTCATATACCACAAGCGGTTTTCTGCCTTTGTCGTCCGCGCAAATGAAGCTCGTGGAGCGAGGCGTTGCGACGGCCCTGAATTCAGTGTTCCATTCCTGTCAGTAACCGATGTTAAGTTATGCACGCACACGCAAATAAGCTTTTTAATGCCGGTTACCCACAGACTTTACTTTTACCTATCGTTGAGGGTGTGTGAAAATGGATAAAGTCGATGGCAGCGCCGCAGATGGAGGAGACGAGGCGTGGGCGCATGAACGACATTCCCTGCGTGCGCAAAGCGTGGCATTGACTGAAGAAGATCAGGCAGTAGGCGGGAACAACGACTGTTTTACACACCGAACAGGATTGAGAGTGTTTAAAGCCGTGAATGCTGTGAAACCACCAAGGGAGGCATGCAAGATAAATTATTCCACACCGATCGTTCCCTGCAGAGTCAACGTGGTCTAAGAAATCCCGCTCAGATGCGGTGCAGTGTACATTGGACAGACAGGGAGGTGCCTTCATAAACGCTTACGTGACCACACATACGACGTAATGGTCGCAGCGTTGGCCAACTTGTTTATTAAGGCCTGTGGTTGCACACCACCACTTTTTAATGCACGAATGTGCTTAAAGGGGCTATGAACACAAAATAAAATTGTTTTATTCAAACGATTTCGTGTTTTATTGTGCCTCGTGGCTTGTTCGGCAGCAAACGGTGCTTTATTAACTGAGAAATTAATCACTTATTGTTGAAATTTTGATTTTCCCGCTAAATCGTGTGTTTTCGTGGTCCGCAATGGCATCAAACGAACGACCGCTGTGCAGCCGATTGCGATTCCTTGTTTACCGTAATGAACCTAGATTGCGCCACCATACCGCTGCAAGCCCTTTTCTGTTGGTTTGTTTCTGACCGTAATTAAAACTGGCTTGTTTTTGTTCTGGGGGGGGGGGTTATCGTTTCGTCAAACATAGTGCTCGCTCGACAAATATGGTCACGTAAGAAACCGTTGCTTGCGTGAATCGGCCAGTGTCGTTTGAGACAACCCCAAACACCCGCAGTGCTTTGCAGCTAAACCAAGCGTAGTGCGCGCAGTACGAACAGCAGTACGCACCAGTATTTCTATGTTTACGTGTGCTTTCGTAAAGTCCAATACAATAATGGCTTATGGGCGTCTATGTAAAAATTTATGGTAAGCTATGTCCGCCTATGGATCCCATGGTCACTCATAAAAGGCCATAAATTGGGCTATAGGCACCGGTCACTGATCAGAGGGCGCTGCTAATAAGTACACCCAGCGCCACCCCGCGGAAGCGCGAGCAAACTTTGGGTCGGTGAGAGGCAGACAGCGGCCGCGCGTTCGCATGTTCGACACTTGTTGGTAGTTTGTTTTTGCGATTCTGCGATTGTTTTGGAAGGTGTCTTGTGCTCGAAAACTGTTCTGGCAAATAGTTTCCCCGTGTCTCAAGTGCTTCTCTGCGATTACCGGACAATTACGGGGCTTGCTGTCGGCCTTGCGGGGGCGAGAAGGGACAGAGATTGTACGTTGCCGGGCGCGTGCACGCCGCGAAAGAAATTGACGGGACAGACATCGTTGCGAAGTCCCATTCTCAGCAAAGCCTATCTACAGCGCTTCTCTTCAGCTCAATACCATTTTTTCGTGTATCACAGCCCAATAAAGAGGCTCTAGCGTATACAAAGACGCTCCACGGCAGGAGGGGCGTGTTTGCGTTATTTTTTTTGTTCGCGCAACCACACTACAGTTACTATTTCGGTGGCCCTTCTTCGGCTCGGTTGGTGTTGCCACTAATTTTCAGCGCATTCTAAATGTTATTAGCTGAGGACAAAGTAAACCCAGTTCCAATCAGTGGGAAATCTTTTGATACAGCGGAGCTGCGGGTTGTACGAAGATTGTTTAGTTTCGGCTTCTTTCTTGTGAGTAATGTTGAGTCGTCTTAGCGGCTAATTGTTGTACGAAGATTCTGTGTAGTTTCGGCTTCTTTCTTGTGAGTAATGTTAGAGTTAGTTGTCTTAGCGGCTAATTGTGATACAATTTGTTCTGGCAGTTCCGAATTCTCCACAAAATATTTCCTACTCATCCTTCTTCTCCACCCCCTCTGCTTAAAAAATAATAACGTCAACTTTCTGATTGCGCAAAACGCATTAAAGGATTCCACCTTGCCTTTGATATCTTGCCAAGCTCTCGCTTGGAATGCGTGGCCGAACTCTGTACACTTCGGGGAACAATGTAGGGCAGGAGGCGAAATGCGTCTTCACCGTCTTGACATTGCTTTTGGCACCACCCGCGAAGTGCTGGGAACATATTCTTGTGCCGCCTTTTGGCGACCATTCGCTGCCGTGAATGTCGATAAAAAAAGTGACTGCTGATAAAACAATAGTGGGGGAAGACGTAATACACTGTGTTATAGAAATACTGCGGCATGCGATGCACAAATATCGCAGTGTGCGATGTGTATGAAACACTGAAAGCAAACGTTTGTTTTGCGGCCGTTCGTGTATGCGCAGCGCATAAGCGGCAATCGTACTCACAATTTTACTCCTTCCACTGACAAAAAATGTCATGGCTTTCTTACTTACTTCACTCTTCGTACTGTTGAAATCCATTTATTGCGACTCTCCTTTTCCCACGGCTGCCCAATAAAGCAGCACAAAACGATGCCAGGCTGCCATTCGCGATTGTTGTAATCCTTCACGCAGCAGTAGCGGCGCTGCCACGAATTCTTTCCTGTAGCATTTTGATCCTTTCGGGCACTGCACTTGCCATTATAACTATATTTCTTAAAAAAACGTCGGCCACACAGCGTCGAGCCACACGCAGCGCGCGTTTTCACGTGCCCTGAACGGCCGGTCACGACATCCACTGACCCAAAGTTGCTAAGAGGCTGCGAGAGGCGGCGCAGCAGTCGCGGGCAAACTTCAGTGTCCTGTGCCTACAGCCAGCTATTGAATTTTTTATGCATCCGGCATTAGATACTGTAAACCATACAATTGTCTTTAGACGATGATAGAACATCCTAATGTGTTTATTCTATAGAGTCCGATTTATTCAGGTTACTTTAGCCAGCTAAAGA